>NC_092692.1:2033488-2370233 GCF_964275005.1 Diadema setosum | reverse complement strand
GCCCGTGGCCCCCCCCCCTAATTTCCAAAGCGAAAAAATACAGCCACAAACGGCAGTCTTTGGACTGTAAAATGTCAAAAATTTTCAAAGCTCGCTCGCTCCGCTCGCTCGCATTTAACCACTATGTCATTCTCCTGATGTTGCTGCCAGTGATTGACAGCAGTTGCGCCCGTGCGGCCCCCCTTAATTTCCAAAGCGAAAAATATAGCTACAAACGCAGTTTTAGAGTGTAAAATGTCAAAAACTTCAAGCTCGCTCGCTCCGCTCGCTCGCATTTAATTGCTATGCCATTCTCCTGATGTTGCTGCCAGTGATTGACAGCAGTTGCGCCCGGTGCGGCCCTCCTTAGTTCCAAAGCGAAAAATATATGTACAAACGGCAGTTTTAGGACTGTAAAATGTCTAAATTATTAATGCAAAAAGATTTCATCGTGGGAGGGGGAACCTCCCTACCATACCCTTCCCCCCCCCCCTCGCTTGCTTCGCTCCCTCCGTGGCACATAACCGCTCATCAGTCCTAAGATCAAATCCTGTCTACGCCGGTGATAGGCCCCATTATTAGTAGGCCTTCACAGTGATGTCGCACAGGCGGAGCAAGAGCTGAATACCACGATTTAGTCATTCAATAATATATTGTGAATATTTAATTTTCTTATTGTTTTTTAAAGAAAAGAAACAAACAAACAACCAGATCGCTGAATTTCAGGTCTGAAATGCAAAATCTTCCTCGTGTGGGAGAGGGGTACACACCCTCCCCCCGTTAGGTCGTTCCGCTCCTCTCACAGATATTTCAAAAACAAAAAGAAAAATGTTTCATACTTTTAAGGTCTCATTATCCGCCGAAAGTCATCTGACAAGCAAAAAAAAAAGCAACAAGAACAAAACGTCTTCATATTTTTGCTGCCACTTTCCTCCCACTATTCCATGCAAAAGAGTGGGACATCCGATCCCTGTAAAGTGTGTGTGTGTGTGGGCGGGGGGGGGGGGGAGGGGGGGGTTCACCAAGCTTCCCTTCCCCCCCCCCCCCCCCCCCCCCCAAGGCGCCGGTCCGGTTATGGGCTTGTAATCGTGGTGATGGTGACCATCCCCCCCACTCCTCAGTACGGATTTACGCCGTTGCTATATACATATATTTTTTTTTTCGCTTTGGAAATTAAGGGGGGGGGGGGAGGCGGCCCAGGCGCAACTCCTGGCAATTACTGGCAGTAGTAACATTCTCTTTTACAATGCATAACGATTAAATGCGAGCGAGCTTGAAAATTTTGACATTTTACAGTATAAAAACTGCCGTTTGTAGCTATACCTTTTCGCTTTGGAAATTAAGGGGGGGGGGGACGCACCGGGCGCAACTGCAGGCAATTACTGGCAGCAACATCAGGAGAATGGCATAGCGATTGAATGCGAGCGAGCGGAGCGAGCGAGTTTGAAAATTATGACATTTCACAGTCCAAAAACTGCCGTTCGCAGCTATATTTTTCGCTTTGGAAATTAAGAAGGGGGGGGGGGGGGGGCGGTGCGGGCGGGGGTTAAAACTATTTTCCGGGGGCGCTACCTACGTCAGATGTCACGTTAGTAACAACTAGCAGTGGAAGAGGGACGTATGGAAGATTTTTTTTTTCTCAAGGAGGGGGGGGGGGGGTTACACGACATAAAAATTACAATTCTAAGAAGAATTTTTCAAAAGTTGCTTCAAAAGGAGGGTTGGCATGGGACAGTTGTGCCCGCCTCTAAATCCGCCAGTGCTTAAAGCTAACATTTTGATATTTACACGATTTTCATAGCCAAAGGCCTCTAAAACTGCAACGGTTACCGTTGAATGCGGTTGAGATAATCTGCTCACACGCAACGAAAAATGAATATCTAAACTTTTAGATTTTTTGAGTTAGAGTTACTAGTCTTGGCTGATAAATTTCCCTATTTGTATTTTATTATACATGTGTATATATTTATTTCATTTTATTTATTTTAATCTACTTATTTTTTTTTTCATTTTTTATTTATTTATTTTTTTTTTTTGGGGGGGGGGGCAAAAAAGCGTTGGGGGAGTAACTTCCGGTTATTGATTTGCGTGCATGTGTGCTTTTCTATTGGCGAACTTACAAGCTTGTTTTGGGATCTAAAGAAATATATTTGTTTTGACTTTAGTTTGTTTATTTCCCGAATATAACATCCATTACACCATGGGTATTTCCAGTGAGGCAGTAGAGTGTACTTCTGATGATGCTAAAAGGAAAATAAAAACTGGACAAATATCCGTGCTCCCAGCAGTAGAGGTGCACCACATGCACAGGCCGCGAACATTTTTTCCCACACATGGAAAACGCTATGGGCCAACTCTCTGCGCGTGTTCCTGCTCTCCACAGTCAACTGCATTTTCTTCGAACCGTGCTCGCCATGCCGCGCGCCGACTGCCTTGGCTGACAATCACGATGCACGATGAATAATGTCCCATAGCGTTTCCATGTACTGAAAAAAAAAAAAAAATGTTCGCCGGAGCGCATCGAGGTAGCTCGCACGCATGAAACCGGAAGTTACTGTCCCAGCGATATCGCCTAATTCGGTGGTCCGAATTATTTATGCAAACAAAATTGCGATTGATTGCATTGATTGCAAGTTGCGATCAATCGCAAATGGATTGAGCGTAATTTTTAAACTCATCATGCTCATATTGAAACTTTTGCCCTAATTCACGCAGAAAATCCCAGATACGGACCGAACAGACGCTCGCGAAGGTGAATGATGTGTCACTTGGCTAGTCGACACATGGAAGGACATAGTGTTAACATAATTTTCCAAGTAGTATGCTGTGTGTGTATAGGCGACAGAAATCGGTTAAAGTATGGTGACGAGAAAAAAAGGATGATATTCATAAACAAGGTAATTTATACATTTCTGAAAAGCTTAAGTCTCTAGGAATAACATAACTAGCTTTCAGAATGTAAAAACATCTCAGAACGATGGAGAGATGGTGTTTGAGACCCTTTTTAGACCACCTGAACCCGCTCTGACGGCAAAATTTTGGTGACCAAAATTATGACGTCACGAAATGTGCGCTGTGCTACGCACTCCATCCACACAGTGAGCTCCGTCTATGGAGGGCCGTTGCGGACGTGGTTCGTTTGGGGCATACGCAGGGAGAGGCAGTTGCATACGTATGCCTGTTTCCATGTATGCCACAAACGAGTTATGTCCACAGCGGCCTTCCATATTCGTCGCCTCTCCCCTGCTTCTTTTACAACCCTGACTTTGCCACTGTCAATATCAGTGTTATTGTCACTGTCATCACTCAATTCACTCTCGATGTCAAACTCAAAGTCTTTCCGTACAATATAAGGTAAAAATTTGACGTTTTAATGTCTCAGCCGAGAAAGCAGATGCGACTAAAGACAGGCCAAATATTGCATCCACTTACCAAGAAATACATGCTTTATGAATGGCGGCCTCGATGTCCCGCTGCACTCGTAAAGGGTTTTGTTCATTTCGTGACGTCATATTTTAGGGCCCGAAAAAGACGGTTGTTCCGGAGCGAATATCGGTGAAGCAAATCAGTCAGTTTTAACTCGCGATTTCTCATTCGCGCGAATATCTTTTAATATGTATCATTAACAATCTGTTTTAAGAGACATTTCCCTCTGCTTTGACACCTTCTTTTATATGATTTTCTTGATTTTAATGTCTCGTTCACCATACTTTAAGTCTGCAGTTGTAACGTAGTCTAGGACATTACCGCTGCTTTGCAACATTATTTCATCTCTATCAATCAGTTGATTACCTGTGTGCAAAACTTGTATACACAAGCGCGCGATTGCAGATTGCAGGTGGCAAGCGACCATGTTACCACCTACGAAAGAAATGCACAAGTTCGGCTAAGAGCCATCATCGAAAGAAGAGACGAATAGTGGAATGTTTGCTTGTTTCTGCTCCCAAACATAACAATTTGTTGTTCATAAGGGTGCTACGTATTCAACTAATGTCTTACATACACAACAGGTTTAGAACCGGTGGGCGACGTCCACACAATTGAAAAGTCCCTATTATTCGTTCCTTCTCGCCCTTGAGACGGATACGCTCACAGAAATTCAATTGGTGTGACAACAATATAGCTGGTTAGTTTGCAAAAAGAAAAGAAAAAATGGCGTGCAAAGTTGTGCATGGGAATGTTGCAGCTTTTGAAAAGGAAAATGGCTCACAGGGTTTTATTTAATGTAAATAGAGCAAATCAACCGGGAAAGATTATTTTTTTTTTTCTGTCGGCCAGATATTTTTTGAGTTACTGAAATGAGCGTGTCGTGAATAGGGCTACACAACCCACGCTATTACATGCTTCACGCATGAATATGAGTAGATTGCCAGGTTCTTCGCGTTTGACTGCATATGAGTGGCGTCTTTGAGGTCTTTCGATTACATACTCGTAGGAAAAGTATGCTCATTGAAGTGAGTTAGATAACATATTTTGAACTTTTGTCGTTAGAAATGACTAATGCAGACTTCTGTGTCTATAAAACTGACACTGTATACAGAGGATGTTAATTAAATGCATTATAAAAAAAGTTTTTGATTAAAAAGAAGAATAGATCCCCATGGTCCTAAACATGCCAATGCAGACTCTCTTCTATAAGGATGAAGTACACGAAAACTGGTAAGAACACGTCACACTTAGTGAGGAGAAAGTGTACTCAATATTTTACGTAGGCACAAATGTCTAAAACGACAGTGATTGTATGATATGCCATATACATTTGAACTGAAGTTTTCTCTTCTTTTTTCCGTAATGCAACTCAGTCACCAAAGCTTCATTATTGTTCTCCTCATAATCATTGCTATCATTATTATTGTGGTTATATTTTATCTAGTTATTGGTATTACCACTTTCGTCATATCTCAATTGCATTATCCATGTATTACAAAGTGAGTTAGCAATTTCCATTTTTATAAAATCATATGAATGGGAGGTTATCCTATCTTGAGGCCAAATGCTCATTTAATGGGAAACCAATCCGACTAGTTATAACCACACACACACACAAACAAATGGATATTGTCCTTGATGTAAAAGGGAATAATATCTAATCTTTTGTCGGTTTGTCCTCATAGACAATTGAAGTATTTTCACCTTAAAACAAATTAAAACGCTCGAGTGATTTGCCTCACGGTGACGAATGACATGTAATTCGGACTCTAACGTCACCCTTGGGATTCCGTCATGATATCTCGCGTGATAATGCCCTAATCTTTCGTAATAGTTATCACACGTAATAAGAGTTCATGCAGTGTATAAAAGCCATATTATAGAAGTTTGAAGTTTCAGGCACCAATGATTCAGTCAGAAGAACATTATAATTTTTTTTTGAACGATTAAACTGCATGACACAAAAAAAGAATGGTCTAGGGAGGTTGACATAAAATACTTTGAAATGTGTTACTCCACTTGACACTTTTGGCATTGGTGGGATAAGATATGAATACTGCAGAAAGGAATAGACTTCCCAAGATTGGAGAAATGCTAGAACTTCCTTTTTGAGGGGCATGCCGACATAATTGTACTGTCGTGACAAACAGACAAAAGATCCATGGAGCTTTAAAAGGGGAAAATCCTTGGCTGTGGTTCAATAAAAACTAGAAGTGCGAGGGTAAACAAAGAGGTCTATGTCGTTCACAATCTATAGGAGCCCTGTTTTTCTCAGTCTCACCATGGAGGTGAGTCTCACCTTCTATTCAATGCATGCATCGGGACGTGCTCTGATTGTCACCCAAATTCCATATTCTGAGAGCAATAATTATTGTTGGGAAACTCAAAGCGTTGTTGAATGATCTATCATACTAGTGTCACAACAGCATGAGATCACTGTGAATATGAAAAAAAAAGTTTTATAATGAGTCGGCTGAATCCACTCCCATTTACCATTTCCGCTGAACCAGTAAAACTGGAAAAAACAAAACAAAAAGGGTTGTGAAAACACAGGATACTAACCTTGCTTGAATCATCTCGAATTAGCTATTCTTTGCAAGAAAAAAAAAATGGTCTAGGGAGGTTGAAACAGAATAATTTGAAAAGTGTTACTCCAGTTGACACTTTTGGCATTGGTTTGATAAGATATGAATACTGCAGAAATAATAGAGTTCAAAGGTGAGAGAAATGCTGGAATTTCCTTTTCGAGTGGCAAATATGTTGTAAAATCATTTGATTTTTTAAGTTGTAGCGTTAGATGAGAACAAAAAAAATACTTTGTTTCTGTGCTTTTTTGATGGGCTAAAAAAGCGATTTGCACCAGATAGTCTGACATTAGAAAGACATATTATGCCCACAGAGTTGTTATTCATATATATATATATATATATATATATATATATATATATATATATATATATACATAATACATTCTTCCAGGCGGAAAAATTTCCCCGGCCTATTGTAATGGAATATGAGGACATACAATTTGTGTGCCAATGGTGTTCAATCAAGCAACAGAACGATTGGAATGATGCCGACATGATTATTCCCATGAAGTGAAAAAATCCCCTCGCTTATTGTTTGAGAAAAAAAAAAAAAAAACACACACACTTTTGTTCACACACTCAGGAGCTCTGATTTTCCCAGACCCACCTTCTATTCAATGCATGCATCGGGACATACTCGTGTTGTCACAGAAATTCCATATTCATAGAGCAATAATAATTGCTGGGAATCTGTGTTGTGTTGTTGAATGATCTTCTGTCATTTTCTCATGTCACAATAACATGAGATCACTGTTAAAATGATAAAAAAATATTGTAAGATGGCTGAACCCCATCAGTCTCCACCATTTCCGACGAACCAGTAAAGTAGGTATAAGATTGTAAACTGAAAACAAAAGGGTTGTGGAACAAACACGGGATACTAGATTTGCTTGAATCAATTTGAAGTAGCTCTTCTGATTGTTGATCATTGCATCCCTACTCCTCTTCCTTCTGCCTCATATAGGACGCTGGATGTTCTGCTTTAGAGCTGCCTCATGCTCCTTTTAAGAGGAGATTGGGGAAAAGAATCTGATGTCCTCATTACATGAAGAGACTTATGAAAGGTATTGGTAACAAGATTTGATAAAAAAGTCTGCCTGTACTCATGGGAACACGTGACTAAGAACAACTGATATCCAGCACAATTTTAATGCACATTTGGTTTGAAAACTTGCTGCCTGATACTATGAACTTATGTTTTTGTTTTTTGTTTATCCACGGGGGAGCTATATCCCCAAGTCTAGAAAGTCAGAGGTTCTGCAGCACCCTAGCACTCTTGACTACCAAGGGCATGCAATAGACCTCAATTATGAGTCCCACGTCACAATTGCAAACGTATGGTTGATTGGTCATTGTTAGGAAGATCAAAATTGAAGAAAAAACGCACAAACATTGCCAAGTTTGGATAAAGGTGTAAAGGTGTTTGGATAAATGCTTGGGGTGTATTTTGTTCTGTATCGAAGAACACCTGGGTCTCGTAACAATGATCTTTAGCAGTGACAGTGCAATCCAACGCTGTAATCAGTAGCTCACGTTTGGGCTACAGGAATCAAAAAGGTGTAGGTTGCCATCACGTTGATAGCTTTCGCTGTTTTTTTTTTTTTTTTCCGCAGATGCTCAGGACATTGCCTAGGTCAGATAAAACGGAAAAATTCGCTATGAAGTTGGTGCCTTTTTCCCTGTTTTGGGTAGCGCTTAGCTTCTGGGCTGTGTCTGCTCAAACTGGTAAGTTTCATCATGTTGGATTTTATCTCGCTGCATTTGTTTTTTTTTTTTTGTTGTTGTTTTGTTTTGTTTTGTTTTGTTTTGTTTTGTTTTGTTTTGTTTTGTTTTTTTTTTTTTTGGGGGGGGGGGTGATAAGCCAGTCTGGCGTATCGTCTAATTGCGTTTGTACGAAATCTTTCTTTGTTTAATAAGGTGATTTTGGTCATACACGTATCAGGGGATTTATTAGGTGTTAAAATCAAAATCATATATTTTACCAAAGAATTTCGTGTCACATTATTTAGCATATGTTTTTTTAACAATTTTTAATTAAATTCGAGTATAGTTTGAAGTCATGCAGGTCCGTCAAATTTGAAATTTTGAAGTATTCATCTTGAATACGTTATCGCTCTATAGGATGACCGGAAACTGCCCTTTTTCGTTTCATATTCTGAAAGCTGATGACTTGTAGATGTAATTTGATGGCTTTGTTGAGACTGAGAAAATGAATTGAAAGCTACTGAATTCCTGTATGAATTGAAAAACATAAAAGATTAAATGACTTTTCGAAAGCTGCATACATTCAAACGTATTGCACTTGTCCTTGACCAATTTTCACCCAGACTTCAGTGTGTTGTATCTTAGAGTATCGTCTATCAGAGTTACACTTACAGTTTTTGAAAAATAGCTTAGATGACATCATCGCATAAAAATAAAAGAAAAAAAAAAAACGTCTATTACATTTAACCTTGCTAAATTTCACCAATTTACGTGATATGTCAATGGCGGTCCAATTTTTTTCGAAATGAAAATTTATGACTTTATTAAATGAGCAATACTTCACTAACCCTTTGACGGTTTTCTCTCAGCTTTCAAATGTTGTAGCTGGCACTATAGGCTATCGGGGATATACTCTGCGTTATTTGATGGGATGTCGGAATCATTGCTAAGATTTGGTTGAAATTGATACTTCGGCTTTGATTGAAGGAACATGTTTACAGCTGTACGTATCATGTAGCTGGCATTGCTTGAGAATAAGAGGCTCAGTCACCTCCATTATTATTTTCTACACTTGCTTACTATGTCACGCACATCATTTACAAAAAAAAAACACAAAAACAACAACCAAAACCAACGTTTAGATAAGACGTCATCTTGGATATGCAATTAGGGTCAAAGTCAAGTATAATTACATTGTAACTCTGTATCATAGAAAGTTAAGGCTCTATCGCTCCATATTTTGCAGGTATACCATGTATACAGGCCACGGTACTCAAATCATTTTATAAAATAACGACCACTTTTTCAGATGCGTTCTTGGCTGGGTAAACTGGGGTCAGGGGTCAATAATGCTAATTACTTCTGTATTGGAGATTAATTAGCCTTGGCCTTTGGACGTACATGCTCTATGCCCGCCATATTTTGAACACATGTAGACCATGTTGCCTGGATCATTTCATAAAACAAGAACGCCTTGATCAGATTGAATTTGATCTTGAATATGTTAATTACGGTCAGATTCGAAGTCTCTTTAATCAATGTCCCATAAAGTATGTTATACTCTATAACTCCCATATTTTGCACATATTTCAGATAGACATTGTTACTTGAATCATTACAAAATAACTACTTCTTGTTCAAATACCATCTTGGCTGGGTAAATTGGGGTCAAAGTCAACGATACTTATGCACTTTATCGTAGAATATACAATCTGTACTAACATTATTATGTCTGGAAATACAAGATCTTTGTCCCTCATATTTTGGACACATGTTGAGTTCTTAGGTAGATCATTACATGAAATAGCGACGTGGTGATCAGACGCCATCTTTGATAAGCATATTGTTTTGAAGTAAAACACACTATTATCGTATTTGCGTAAATGCATGTCCTGTTCCCCCATTATTTGTACATAATAATATAGGCCAGATAAATTGTTTTATTTACAAGATGAGGACTCTTTAATAATAAACATGTAGCATTGTTTAATAGTGGAAGTCCCTTTGTTTTTGTTGTTGTTTTTTGTGGCGTATCAACTAACTCGTCCCAGTGACGAGTCTAGTTCTATTTTTCCCGTATTTTGTGATAACTGTACCTCAAAAGTCTTCTAGTCAATGTTCATTCGACTTCATACAATCATGTCAGATTCATGTCTATAGAATGAAGTCTGTTTAATGAGCTCAGTTAATCATAACCTCATCTACGCACCATTTTTGTTTTTAAAGTCAAGTAAGATGATCAATCTCCGTAACCAAAAGACATTTCTATACCAAATTTGATAAGCAGTAACTTCAAGTCACTTGTATTAGTGTTATGTTGTAGTAATCACTAGACAGAACATAATGACGTGCATGTAGGCGTGCATTTTAATTAAAAAAAAAAAAAACTGCTCGCAATGACTCCAAAATCATTCAGCATACTTTGAGCATTTCGAAAATTTGCACGCGCCCACGTCCGTGCGTGCTCCATCTGCGCCTACATGCGCGTACGTAAAGCGAAAATCATATATATAAATATATATATATATATATATATATATATATATATATACATAATCTTTTTACTATTTTTGTTTTTGCATAAAAACGCTTTTTAAAATTATTTAGCATATATTTGCAAAATTCAGGTCAACCCGAATTAAGATGATGTTATACGGGCCCGTCAAAACTGCAATTTTGCGCGTGCTTAAATGGTGACATACAGTGCAAAATATGCCGAAAAATTGTTCATCTAAAATCCGTTAAAGCTCGTTGGGATGAAAGGAAACTCCGTTTTCAGGTTTCTAATTCTGAAAGGTGATGTTGTTGCAGATTGCATTTAATTGGTCGTTGAGGATGACAAAATTCCAGTATGAAAGAAAAAATTCAAAGATTTATAAGCCTATTTCATTGTAATTCACTTATCCTTTGCCAATTTGCATCCATATTCCAGTATGCTGTAGCATCATCGGTCACAGTTAAGTGTCAACGTCATTAGTATAAAAAATCGATTACAGTTGATCATGATAAATTCGACCTATAATATACGTGTCTCTTTATGGCTGTCTGTTTTTTGTTTGTTTGTTTGTTTGTTTTTTGTGGAAAATTGACATGGCTTCTTTCAATGAGCAGTAGCTCCCTAATATCTGTACTGTTTTCTCTGAGCTTTTGATATAAGGTGGCTGAGACCGTAGGCTATCGGAAATGTTCCCTTCGTTTTTCATTGCATGTGGGGATCATGTCTAAAATTTTCATTGAATGTGATACATAGATGCAAAGGAGCTGTTGAGCAACACGTATATATATATATATATATATATATATATATATATATACATGTATATATGTATACATATAAACATATATATACATATTGTGACGCACTCGCCGTTTCGTGATTTTCAGAGTATTTGACTGCCTGTACAAATACCTCCGCGAGCCGTGTAAGGATGGCCGAGTAAAAGGGGTTCGTTTTTTAATGCAGATTCCAAAGATCCCTTTAAATTAAACTACAGTGTGTGTCTGTGAACTAATCGTTATCGTGTCGTCTCAGTAGCAGCTCACCGGCACAAGCTTCATTCATATCAGCACCATCAGCAGCGTCACTTAGATATTGTCACCCGAAGCGTCACTTGTAAGAAGTGTTAAATTGGTACCAACTCAGTCACGCTAACATGATACACCTTTCACAACCATGTAGTGGCACAAGTATCGTTGGTGGATATGGGTAAGTGCTAAGTCACTCATATACCTTCTCCAACTTCCTCTGGCACTTGTCTGGTGACGACTGGAACTAGGATTGTGGGCACGGGGTACTATGTGACGTATCACATTGCCACTGCCCCTATATACTCAGGCGACGACTGGAGCTCGGATCATTGGCACGGGGTATATGCGACAAGTCGCAATGCCAACTATTCCCAAATCGAACTCGATAA
The DNA here is from genome assembly GCF_964275005.1 of Diadema setosum. NCBI lineage: Eukaryota > Metazoa > Echinodermata > Echinoidea > Diadematoida > Diadematidae > Diadema > Diadema setosum. The sequence continues at coordinate 2,358,616 of NC_092692.1, read as the reverse complement.
TGTTATCCTCAGGAACAGTCCACGAAACTCGTGTGTCCTCAGGAACATCTAACACCGCTCTGCACAAGAAGACACAGTAGAGACGTCTAATAGGAGATTTAGGCTGCAACCTTTATTGACTGGCTGGCTAGCTTTCGTCCACTCATGTGAACTTCTTCAGGCCAAGTTATTTTAATAATATGATAATAATAATAGAATACGTTTATAAGGCGCTTAATACAGATGTTTCTAAGCGCACAGTTTACCGGAAAATTAATATTCATACCAAAAGAATACAAAAATACCAAAATACAAATACAAAAATACCAAACATAGATACAGTGTATAAATGCAATAAGTAATAAAAATCAAAATCAGTGTGCACCTCAATCGACCGACCCACAACTGGCCCATTCCAAAGGACTAACTACTGAAAAGATAAGTCCTCAGCAAAGTGTTAAACTGATTAACGGAAGTGGCTTGATGTATATAGGCAGCTAGAGAATTCCAGAGAGAAGGGGCAATTGTAGAAAAAGCACGATCACCGTATTTTGTGGAAGTACGTGGTCCAGGAGTCGGTAGAGGATGAACGGAGGGATCTTGAGGAAGTAATGGAACGTAAAGAAACAAGATTTGTGAGATAATTGGGGGCTTGCCCATTCAGAATTGTGAACGTAAGCAAAAGAAAAGATTTAAAAGATTTAAAAGATATGCGGCGATGTATGGGAAGCCAGTGGAGAGAGCGAAGGATTGGAGTTATGGGCTCGGATTTCCTGGAGAGGGAGACAAGTCTTGCAGCAGAAATTTGTACCCGTTGGAGTGGGAATAAATGTGTCTGAGGGAGGTTAGAAAATATGGAATTGCAATAATCTAGATGACAAGAAACAAATGCATGAGTTAATTTGGCAGTTGTACATGTAGGTCGGTCAAGTAGTTTCTTTATCTTCCCAATTTCCAACAATCCAAAAGATGCTGCCTTACAAATGTGCTTAATGTGGTGTTCAAGGGTAAGATTTTTGTCAATGATCAAACCAAGATCGCATACCCATGCACTCACTACACTTGGTAGAAACATTACCAGAAACTAAATCTGGGAATGAATTGGTGTTTCTATGTTTGGAATATATATGGATCATCTCTGATTTTTGTTCATTGGGGCAAGTTCAGAGTCTGACGAGTGGTCAGGAAGAATCAGTGGATCTTGGTGTCAGCATCAGCGATGAGATTCTTAAGGTAAGTTGACTTAGCCTTGAAGATGCATTCGTAGTATGATTCACACTCGTGACGGTACTGCTCCCGATCAAAACAAAGTCCTGACTTGATCATTCGACATTGGGCCCGGCGTCGTCTTCTCTTTGCCGCTCGAATCTCGGCGTTAAACCATGGTGCGACAGGTCTGATCGTTACAGTTCTCACCTGGAGAGGAGCGTACCTATCTAACAGAGAACGGAGACAGGTGTTGTAATGATTAGCAACTTCAGAAGGACAAGTCAAATCAAGAGAAGAACAGTAAAATTCAATGTTACTATAGAGAGAGTCCATGTCGATGTTGCGAAATTTTCTGTAGTTCACCTGTTTCTTGGGATTCTGCGGCCTTGTGCGGTTTGCTGAGGCAACAATTGCAGAATGATCTGAAGGTAGCGAAGATAACATGCTGACATAATAAATGATATCAGAGTCTGAGTTTCTAGTGACGAGTAGGTCCAGAGTATGACCGGCGCGATGAGTGGCACCTTTGACATGCTGCCTGAACCTGTTGAGGAATTTTGTTTCTTGGTTGCATGCATCGTTAATAGATTTTAAACTAAAAAGTTGCGTGTACCATCGGGTTAAACATATGTGGGTATTCAAAATGATCCCAACTTATACACAACCAGCAAGTAAGAACATATCCCAACTTATCCACAACCAACAAATAACCTCATAACATTAAACGTGTATCTAGTGATAATGCTCTACCACATTAAAATGACAGTTTAAACAGTGTACATAAAGAATCGCTCCCTGTACACAAACCTCATAACATTAAACGTTTAACTAGTGATAATGCTCTACCACATTAAAATGACAATCTAAACAGTGTACATAAAGAATCGTTCCCCGTTTCTACCAGAGAAACTAATTAGTGTTATTAGTTAATACTACTAGGTGTTTCAAAAACATTTCCCACTTTTGATTCTTAATAATTAAAAAAAACTGTATATCAGATAACACTGTCATTGATATGAGTGATAGCTGAACAGTGTACAATTTGGTTGAAAGTGGTTCAAATATGAAAGCATAAATCAGTTTTATGAAATACATGATTGATTTTACAGTTAGGTTCCAGATTTTGCTCTATTTCTAACCCTCTGTACAAAATTTCACTTTGCACAGGGTTCAGTGGGTGTGTATGGGAGTGTGTGGTTAACACCCTGACAATGGTCCTGAACAATGACCAGGGTTTGAATGCTTCATTATTAGTCCAGGCGCAGCGACCCAGAAAAAATGACTTCGTTCAACCCACCCCGCAGAAAAGGTTTGACTGCATGTTTGACTGCATGGGGTGGTCGGTTGGACCCTCTGGAACACCCCTAGGTAGTATGTGATATCAAATTGTGGTATCAATGAAATTTTACAGGCCTTTTTAGTTGCGACATGACCATATTCTTCGAGGAGGCGTCTGCGCACACTAAGACTACTACACGTACCACTAGCACTGCTACAGGCGCCAATGCCAGTGGTGCGTGTTATAGTCTTAGCGTATACAAAGACTTTTTTCCGCCACAAACATCGGTTTTTGCCTGCAAACTAACTTTTCACGCTAAGCTGGGGTCGGTGTAGTGTAGTTTCCAGACGTTTTTATTTCGTCTTTATTTCTCCGAGTTGAAGCAAGCCAAGTGAGAGTGCATACCCAGCGATTGTGACGCCCAAACCGTTTTTTTGCGGCAATCATTGAGCATGCACCCTCACTCGGCTTAGCGCAATACAGCGGGCTTCTGCACAACACACATGCTGTAACTCAGAGAAATAAAGGCGAAATAAAAACAGCTAGAAATTAAGACTAGGATCGGTAACGCTTGTCGCTATTGGGGCACTGAAAAAGTGACAAAGTTATCACAGTTTTTGCATTTATTTCATGAAGGATTCATCGAAACGCCTTAAAACTATATATGTGCATGTTGCTAGAGATGTCAGCAATACAATGGGATACATTGTAAGGTATAATATTGTGCATGGTTACCATGGTAACCGGATGCCTACAGGTGATTGGTAACTCCCAAAAATATCTGGAATTTAGACAGGTTTGTTTCTTTTGCCTTTCGTGCACATCACTCATTGTAGATGAGCTCTACACTGTAAAATTAGTCTGGATAAAAAGGAAAAAGACGCCCAAGATTTTTCCCTCATTCTCTCCTCAGCATTAATTCATTACTGCACTTTTTGAATAAAATCTACACATCATGATATTTCATTTTATTCTCTCTCTCTCTCTCTCTCTCTATATATATATATATATATATACATTTTTTTTTTACAATAGCTAACGAACACAAAAGTACGCTTAATTCTTTGAAGGATAATCCAGCGCACATGTATATTCCTTCTTTAGAAAGGAATTTATCGGTATTCTTGAATAAACTTCCTTTAAGAACATAAACAATCAATTCCTTTCCTCACCTCTTTTCCAGGATTGTTTTGAATAACCATCGCTCTGTAAATACTCGAAAGAGCTACTATAGAATATTGGCTTTGCTTTCTGTATTCATCTTATTTTTAAGGGAAATTTGTGTCCATACATTATTAAAAACTATATACATTTGCCTATCCTTTGAAGTCAAATTTGTGTTGAAAGTACGACGGATCCAACTTTTTCATGCATTTTACTATTCGAGAATGATATCTTTCTTTCAATGGCCGTTTATTATGCCTTTGCTTACAAATTTTGCTGTAACTTGATAATGCTTCAAAATATTTTTTGGGAGTTACCAATCACCTGTAGGCATCCGGTTACCATGGTAACCATGCACAATATTATACCTTACAATGTATCCCACTCAGTGGCGTAGCCAGGGGGGGGGGGGCGATGGGGGCGGTCGACCCCCCCTAAGATTTGGACCGGGGATTTGGGAGGCGAAAAAAAAAATGCGTGTATACTGTATGCATGCACATGAAGCGGGTCTCCTTTGCAACCTTTCATCAAATAAGATATTTTTTTTGAATATTTCACTCAAAGTGTGCACCAGATCGTTGAATTTCAATTCAAAATATGCAAAATCTCTCGTGCTTGGGAGGGGGTATCCCCCTCCCAAACCCTCCCCGTCTGTGCCTCTATTCCTAGCTTAATATACTTTTTAGATTAAAAAAAAAAATAAAATATGAATAATTCTGAGTGCACAAGACTTATCACTTATATTTCGAAAACTCAAGGTTCCCTCATGTATAAGTCGAATTTCCCCTTTTAATCGACCCTTTCCTCCCTCAGTCCCCCCCCCCCATCCGTTTTTTTTTTTTCTTTGGTGATTTCCCAATAATGTTGATTCCATCAAATATGCGTAAACGAGATATCTCAATTTCAACCTTAAAAAGGCAAAAGCTCCATCGGAAGGGAAGGGTGGAGATAACACTCGCCCACGCCTTCTCCCTTCTCGCCCGCCCCTCCCCCCCCCCCTTCCGCCATGCATAGAAGTAGACTGTGGCTATACCCAGATCGCTTTATTTCAATTTTAAAAACGCAAAAGCTCCGCGAGCGGGAGGGGGAATCCCCCTGGAAGCTATACCTCACTAGACTTTATACATACACACAGATGGTGCACATTCGGAATAAAAGCTAAATTCCGTGATTTTAACACTTATGAAAAAGTATTGCACCAAACATTTGCACCAGATCGCTGAATTTCAGGTCTGAAAACAGCGTTCATGATATTCAGTGTAAGAATTAATACAACAAGATTATTTAAATGATACCATTTTATAGGCAAATTGTTCAATAATAATTTACACTAAAATATACTGCAACCTTAAACAAGTGGGACTGTTTCAACTCGTTAAAACACGCAAAAACATGCATCAAATTGCACCATTTGCGACATCAAAATGCAAAAAGTTCTCACCGTGGGAGGGGGGACACCCCCCTCCCACACCCTCCCCTCCCCCTTCGCTCGCTCGGCTCGCTTGGGTTCAGTCGCGTTCATGATATTCAGTGAAAAGAATTAATACAAGAAGATTATTTGAATGATACCATTTTATAGGCAAATTGTTCAATAATAATCTACATCAAAATATACTGCTACCTTAAACAAGTGGGACTGTTTCACGTCGATAAAACGCGCAAAAACATGCATCAAATTGCACCATTTACAACATCAAAATGCAAATAGTTCTCACCGTGGGAGGGGGGACACCCCCCTCCCACACCCTCCCCTCCCCCGTCGCTCGCTCCGCTCGCTCGGGTTCAGTCGCATTCATGATATTCAGTGAAAAGAATTAATACAAGAAGTGTATTTGAATTATACCATTTTATAGGCAAATTGTTCAATAATAATCTACACTCAAATATACTGCTATACCTTAAACAAGTGGGACTGTTTCACGTCGATAAAACGCGCAAAAACATGCATCAAATTGCGCCATTTGCAACATCAAAATGCAAAAAGTTCTTACTGTGGGAGGGGGGACACCCCCCTCCCACACCCTCCCCTCCCCCCTCGCTCGCTCCGCTCGCTCGGGTTCAGTCGCGTTCATGATATTCAGTGAAAAGAATTTATACAAGAAGATTATTTAAATGATACCATTTTATAGGCAAATTGTTCAATAATAATCTACATAAAAATATACTGCTACCTTAAACAAGTGGGACTGTTTCACGTCGATAAAACGCGCAAAAACATTCATCAAATTGCACCATTTGCAACATCAAAATGCAAAAAGTTCTTACCGTGGGAGGGGGGACACCCCCCTCCCACACCCTCCCCTCCCCCCTCGCTCGCTCCGCTCGCTCGGGTTCAGTCGCGTTCATGATATTCAGTGAAAAGAATTAATACAAGAAGTGTATTTGAATTATTAGGCAAATTGTTCAATAATAATCTACACTCAAATATACTGCTATACCTTAAACAAATGGGACTGTTTCACGTCGATAAAACGCGCAAAAACATGCATCAAATTGCACCATTTGCAACATCAAAATGCAAAAAGTTCTTACTGTGGGAGGGGGGACACCCCCCTCCCACACCCTCCCCTCCCCCCTCGCTCGCTCCGCTCGCTCGGGTTCAGTCGCGTTCATGATATTCAGTGAGAAGAATTAATACAAGAAGTGTATTTAAATGATACCATTTTATAGGCAAATTGTTCAATAATAATCTACACTCAAATATACCGCTATACCTTAAACAAGTTGGACTGTTTCACGTCGATAAAACGCGCAAAAACATGCATCAAACTGCACCATTTGCAACATCAAAATGCAAAAAGTTCTTACTGTGGGAGAGGGGACACCCCCCTCCCACACCCTCCCCTCCCCCTCGCTCGCTCCGCTCGCTCGGGTTCAGTCGCGTTCATGATATTCAGTGAGAAGAACTAATACAAGAAGTGTATTTAAATGGTACCATTTCATAGGCAAAATTGTTCAATAATAATCTACACTCAAATATACTGCTACCTTAAACAAGTGGGACTGTTTCACGTCGATAAAACGCTCAAAAACATGCATCAAATTGCACCATTTACAACATCGAAATGCACAAAGTTCTTACCGTGGGAGGGGGGACACCCCCCTCCCACACCCTCCCCCCCCCCTCGCTCGCTCCGCTCGCTCGGGCTCGGTCGCTTCGCTCCCTCGCAGACTAACCGCCCCCCCCCCCCCTAAGATGAAATCCTGGCTACGCCGTTGATCCCACTGTATAGATGACATTTCTAGCAACATGTACATATATAGTTTCATGCAGTTTTGATGAATTCTTCATGAAATAAATGCAAAAACTGTGTGAGTTTGTCGTTTTCAGTGCCCCAAATAGCGACAAGCGTTTACCGACCCTAGTCTTAATTTCTAGCCGTTTTTTCGTCTTTATTTCTCTGAGTTGCAGCTTGTGTATTATGCAGAAACCCGCTGTATATATTGCGCTAAGTGGAGTGAGAGCACACACCCAGTGATTGCGATTCGGTCGTGACAATCACCGGGTATGCGCTCTCACTCGGCTTGCTTGAACTCTTGAAATAAAGACGAAATAAAGACGGCTAGAAACTACACTACACCGAACCCGGCTTGGCGTGAAAAGTTAGTTTGCAGGCAAAACCCTTGTTTATCGAAGAAAAAGTATATGCGCGCTAAGACTACTACACGCAGCACTGGCACTGGCGCCTGTAGCAGTGCTAGTGGTGCGTGTAATAGTCTTGACGTGCGCAGACTCTTTTACGTTTGTTCCAACAAATCAATCAATATAATGAAAAGTGGCCAGTAAAATTCTACTGACACCACAATTTGGAACCACATACTACCTGGGGATGTTCATAGAGGTCCCATCTACCACCTTGTCTGGTCAAACCTTTTCTGCGGGGTGGGTTGAACGAACTCCTTAATTAAGCCTCTTACAGGAATTAGCGCCTTGACTATATTGATTCATGAGAAATTCCACTATCACAACTAGTCTTTATTCAGCCTCTGGCAGTATCTGTGTAAAATCAAACGCCTGCCGATACTGTCGTTGAGTCGTGACAGTGCTCTCCCTATATACTTCTGAAAAACGAAATTACAATGAATACCTTCTGTTCTATCGTAAACATGGTGACAGGAAGGAAAGAAAATCAATTTGTGTATACACTTGTGTATATGAAGCCTTAAATAAATCTACTGTGAAACAAATCGCCCGAATGATAAATGCCGCTGAACTCTTTACCAAAAATGATCTATTTTATAGAAAAAGTGAAAAAAATTGTCAGACTATTTAATTAGTAGACAGTTGTATAAATATGAGAAGTTTTAGACAATTTATGGTTATTAATATCCCAAATTTAGTAATTTTATGTGAAGCAAAATTTGGAAATTATTGCCAGCTGGAATGAAATGTCCATCGTGTGTTTATTTGACCGAAAATCAGTATAAAAATCGGATCACGAATACAGTTGGTGAAAAATTTTTCTTAGCTCACTTTAACATACGCAGTATCAACAAAAATTTTGATAAGTTGCGCTTACTCTTAGAAAACCCAGATCATAAATCTTGCTCCATCATAGGGTTAACAGAAACATGGCTGAACTCTAATATCAGTCATTTATTTTCTTTACCCGGATTCGAATTTGTATTTAGAAATAGAAGCGAGAGAGTTGGTGGTGGAGTTGGTTTGTACATCTCGAAAAAATTTAAATATATTATACATGAGGAGATTAGTGTTATGAGCGATGTACTTGAATCCCTTTTTATTGAATTGATAAATCCACATGGAAAAAATATTATGATTGGCGTAATTTACAGGCCCCCTCGTTCGAATTTAAATGATTTTTTGATTGTTTTGCAGGATTTAGTACAAAATCCCATGATACTTAATAAAGATACATTTTTGATGGGCGATTTTAATATCGATCTCATGAAATGTAACTCCCAAAACACTTCAAAAGAATTTGTAGAAACATTAATGTCTGCTTCGTTTTTACCATTAATCTCCAAGCCTACCCGTGTCGCCAGCCAATCGGCTACCCTCATAGACAACATTTTTTGTAATGTTTTTCCACTTCCTGAGTCTGGTATCGTCCTCTCAGACATCACTGACCATTTTCCTATATTTGCTCAGGTACCAATTAAACTGAATAAACAAAATAATTATTATAAGCGTCGTAAGATTACTGCAGATAATCTTATAAGTCTTCAAAACAGTTTAAAAGAAATCGACTGGTCTTCTGTATACAACACTACAGATGTCAACTTGTCTTATGACTATTTCATATCTACTCTTACCTCCGAAATCGATAACCATATTCCCCTGCGTAATATAAAAAATAGATATAAGCAAATTCCAAGACTCCCGTGGATAACCCATACTTCAGTCTATATTACGATCTATAAAACAGGAAAAATAATTTGTTTTATAAATATAGATGTAATCCCACTGAAAAAAAATAAGAAAAAATATGTTTCATACAAAAACACACTCACCAAATTATTACGTACGCAGAAGAATATGTTTTATGTGAATCAGATAAGCAAATACAAAAATGATATTAAAAACACATGGAAAACATTAAAGAATGCTATGAATACATCTAACAATTCATCTAATATTTCTGAAATTCGGTGGGGCAATGCCTCCAGCAACACTCCCGCTGGCATGGCGGAAATTTTCAATGACTTTTTCTCTTCAATTGGAAAAAATCTTTCTCAAAATATTCCTCTTTCTAGTAAATCTTTTAATGATTTTTTAGATACACCTAACTCCAAAACTATACTTTTTGACCCAACATGTAAAGAAGAAATAATAAAGATTGTTGCTAATTTGAAAGAAGGAAAAAGTCCTGGCCATGACGGAATTGACAACTATTTGATAAAAAACATAATTCCTCAAATAGTGGATCCCTTAGTACACATTATCAACTCATCACTTACAACTGGCCATGTGCCAAATAGCATGAAAATTGCGAAAGTAATTATTATTTACAAGAAAGGGGAGAAGGATGATGTCAATAACTATAGACCCATATCTCTATTATCTTCTATTTCTAAGATTCTTGAAAGAATAGTTTATATCAGGACAGTACGTTTTCTTAAAACCTGCGACATATTCTCAAACTTTCAATTTGGATTCAGGGAAAATCACAGCACAACACACGCACTACTTGCCCTCATCGACAAAGTCACACAAGCACTCGACACACATTCACACACAATAGGTATCTTCTTGGACTTCTCCAAGGCCTTTGACACGATTAACCACGGAATACTTCTCGCCAAACTGTCTCATTATGGAATACGTGGAAAGGCCTTGGAGTGGTTCACGAGTTACCTATCAGAAAGATCCCAATTTGTATATGTTAACGGCTTTGACTCTCAAAGTAAAACAATTGCATCTGGTGTTCCACAAGGGAGTTTATTAGGCCCAGTGTTATTCATTATTTATATTAATGATTTTCATAGATCCTCGGAGAAACTATCTAACCTTTTTTTTTCTCACCCTGACCCAAACATTTTAATAAGAACAGTCAATGAAGAACTGAAAAAGGTTATACAATGGATATACGCAAATAAATTGTCATTAAATATTCAAAAAACAAAAGTTATGCTTTTTAGTAATTCTTTAGATAGCCTCCCAGGCAAAATAACATTCGATACTACTCCCTTAGAAGAAGTTTCTTCCTTTAAATTTCTTGGTGTTTGCGTCGATAACAAGCTTTCATGGAGGAATCATATTGATAACATATGTACAATTATATCACGTAACATTGGCGTAATGAATAGATTAAAATATTATCTTCCTTCATCTGCATTATTAACTCTTTATTCTAGTTTGATACTACCTTATTTAAACTACGGGATTCTTGCTTGGGGTAATACATATCAGATGTTAATTGATAAACTTCTTTTACTGCAAAAGACAGCGCTTAGAATTGTTTTTAATTTACATACCCGAGAATATACAGATGCTTTGTTTTCTGACCATAAAATGTTAAAAGTAAATGATTTGTATGTGTTTCAACTTGGCCAGTTTATGTTTAATTACAACAGTAACTTTTTACCTAAAATATTCCATGATTCATTTCATCGAAATAGTCATGTTCATAACTATCCCACGCGACGATCCGACGAATTTCATCTTCCACTAATGAGAACCGCACATGCCCAAAATACATTTCTTTATACCGGACCCAGACTTTGGAATAACTTAGATAATAGTTTAAAAGATTCCCCCAAATTTGTTACATTTAAATACAAACTCAGAAAATATTTACTTTCTACTTATAATCTTACATAATTTAAATTGTTTTGATTCATGCTTGAGCCTTCACCTGTCCTGATGTCGCATCACTTGGCGTGTTCTGTGTGCAGACTTCTCTTCTTTCTTCTCTCCTCTTCCTTTCCTGTCTTTTGTTCCTCGTAGACTTGTATTGTTACCGTCTTCTCTCCTCTCGGTACTGTCTCGCGTCTTACAGTGTATACGTGTGGGTAATCGAATGTGTGTACGAACGTGTTGTCCTTGTCATATTTTCCCGGTACACGTGGTTCAGTGAGCAGTGTCCGGGCACTAGCATTGGTATTCTATATTTTTTCCCAACCGGTGTATCTCAAAATAATTACATGTATATTGTTATAGAATAGTATATAATTTACTCATTATTTGTCTAGCGATCCACGTCCGACAAGCTATGCTTTTTAGTGGATCACTATTTTCCATAATCGAATTCATTTTCCGCTCTCCCACGAAGTATTTATACAGTGTTTTCCTAAATATTGTACATGTTATATGTTGTTCTATAACTTGTCTCGTATATATATTACATGAATCTTTTGCAAACGTTTGAACAATATTTCATCACGATCACATGTATACTTTGTACTATGTTTTTTTTTGGGGGGATTTTCGTTGATTGGAAATAAACTATGATTGAATTGAATTGAAAAAAAAATGTGGTATTTGCAAACACATGGAAACATGTACTTACTTTTTCCATGTGCATACATTTTACCCTTTACCGTGCATGAATTCAGACTAGCAGTGCCCAGGGCAATCCACATGAATTATTGATTAAGCATTCATGTGCCAGGGAGCCCGAGACTGACGCCTAGTCAACAGGTGGTTCAGGCATGTCCATTGTTCAGGGCCATTGTCAGCACACACTCACATACACATCATTGGTACCTGTGCAAAGTTCAATTTTTGTACAGAGGGTTAAAATTTGACCAAAATCTGAAACCTTATTTTATAATCAATCTTAGATTTAATGAAACTGATTTATGCTTTCATATTCAAATCACCTCCAACAAAATTGTACACTATTCAGCTATTATTCATATCAATGACAGTTTTATCGGATGAATAGTTTCTGAACTATTAATGATTTAAAATGCAAAATGTTTTTTGAAACACCAGATCTATATAGTATCGCCACAAGTGCTGAATGTGACAATATAATAACTTTTCGAGTGATATTACAGATTCTACAACTAATTGGTGTCACTGAAACTTTTTTTATATGCTATACTGTTCGTAAAAAAATGAAATGGATGAAAAATGAAATTGGATTTTTTGACATCAGTAATTTGTGGTAATAGAATAGTGAACTAAACACCTGAAGCATGAACTCGTGTGATGTGATGTGATATGAGGGTTGAAAATGAGAATATCTTAGCAATAATTTTTCTTCCCATTCTAACGAGCTAAAGTGGATTTAAACTTTGCGATTTTACACCATTATAACCAAACCTCCCCTGCGAGAACCCCAACTTCCTCATGCACACACAAACACACACACACACACACACTCATACACACACACACACACACACACAGACAGACATTATAGGTAAATGAAACGGAAAGGTCGTTCTCATTTGAACCCGACAGAGCTCGCAATATGTTTCAGCACATGGAACATCAACGATTTTCTCAATATTTCACTTTGAGCTTCACCGACATTTAATTAATAATGCTCATTCTTTGCATCATTCTATATCATTTTATGTTACACCAATGGCCAAAGACTTTGACTGTGACTTTGAATCCGGTCTCTGTGAATGGGAGCAGGCATACGGCGACGACTTTGACTGGACCCGTAACAGCGGACGTACCGGCTCGTATTCCACCGGACCAGATGGGGACCACACAACCGGCAGTAAGCACCTTGGTTTTGCCTTTTCCTTAATTTTATCATAATTAATACTTGTTTGTGTGAGAAGGAGACTTACAACTGTCTTTTGAACTTCCATGTTGCAATTTCTGTTCGTGTTCATACTTCTATGATTATTAGCACTATCATTACTATTAAATTTTTGAGCCTATTCGTAGGATGTGTATGTGGCCTTTTGAATGAGTCTCTTATCCGAATATGCTCTCTCATAGTCCCGACTCTTTTCTACCTTCTGTCAGAATACTGATGTAAAGGAGTGACAATTTCCTATATTAAAGATAACTGCAAGAAATACTAATGTTGCGGTTGTGAACAGTGTGAATGGGTTAAGAGCAATCAAATCAATGCTAGAAGATACTGAATGAATTGCAAACCTCATGATTCATTATCCAGCCGGAAGGTATTTCCCTTGTGTAAACATTGAATAATATTAGACATCCGCATTAAGTGATTGATAATAATTATGATAGAGATATTTCAGTATTTGTTATATTTTATGGTCTACATAAATTTCCTTTATTTTATTCAGTCCTGTCGGCAGCAAATCTAATTCTGGAATTATTTTGTCGACGTGACGTCACCGCTGACAAAACTGGCGAATTCGATCCTCGCTTTGTTAGTCACGTGATTGCCTTTTTGTCCAATCACCAGCCAAAAGTCTATAGAAATTATAGACCACTAAGTTTGTAACTTTTCTTTTGTTTCAATAATGTCTGTCACAAAAGGTAGCGTCGCCTTGGTCTGCCTCTGGCTCTCGCACCAAAGTATCTCAGGTTGTAAGCTTGTAAGGGTGGCTGGTTGGGTGGCATCCGTGTGAGGTGACCGAACCATTTAATACGTTGTTGCTTGGTATGATGTACAGTAGGACAGATGTGGCACCTACCATGTCTCTGATCACCTCGTTTCGTATCATGTCCCTCCTAGTCTTGTTCACGGCTTTCCTCAGACACTTCATCTCGCACGTTACCAGCTTCTGCTCAATTAAGAGTTCTTGTCAGGGGCCATGTCTGCCACTGGTAAGTGAGAGTTGGCAGGAAGATGGTGTTGATGAGCTTTGCCTTGGTACACATCGGGATATTGGGCGTCTAAGAAGGGGGACCAGTTGGTAGCTGACTGCGTTTGCTTTCTGACTGCGTGTTTTTATTTCTGCCCCCCCCCCCCAAGGAAAAACGCAGTGTCTACATCCAGCTCTATTTCTCAACAACCAAGATATTCACCATTTCATATTTTTGCCAAAGCCCCTGGAAAATATACTCTTTTGAAAAATTCCTTCCTTGTGGAATATTAGTCTATCTAGCTACCAATTTTCCTGGAAAATATCATTTTGTGTTTTTGTTTTGTTTTTAAGTTATCGATGAAAATGTAGATACTTTGGGGAAACCCCATGCAATTGACTGATTTCCCCAAGGAAAAACGCAGTATCTACAATGGAACGAATTTCCCCAAGGAAAAAACGCAGTATCTACAGCGGAATGCTTGCCAGGGCTGTAATGTGGTGCTACATGGCCTAGCCGCTAACTAGCATCTAACGTTAGATCTAGATCTGTACAGTCTAGGCTAGAGTCTGTCTAGACCAAAATAAATTTAAATCGGATGTCTGGACCCAGATCGATCTAGACTAGTTATATCGTTTATTCTAGGCTGGCTAAGTAGCAGGCTACACGAGTCTACTTAAGCAGCCTCAGGCTATGTATGCACGATACTGACAGAAAAAAAAAAAATAGCCTAGAAGGTTTAGTCTAAGCCCTACACGAGACAGGACTCTTTAACTAGAAAAGGTCTAAGCAAATGTTAGCCCGACCAGACCCTGTTAATACGCTACGCGAATACAGCGTCTGACCAGCGAGCGGGCACCTTCAAAGTGGGGAACCACAACACAACTACAAAACTTATGAAAATTTATACGTTCTTCATAAACAATGTACACGTTACCAAACGTTACTCACGTTAAGTGCATGCTTGTTAGTTTATACAGAAGGTTCGTAAGTCCATTGAGAGCCCTCGTGATAAGTCCGTGGAACCAAAAAATGATACTTTCTGGCGGATTCCCTAACACCGTCGGGGTTCATCGTTGCAGAATTCAAAATGGCGCCTTGATCTCTGCGGAAATCTTTTGCGTGCGTGCGATGCGCTGCTTGAGTGTTGGTGTAGCAGCACGGTCGACAGCGCGACCTTTTGAAAGGGCATTCAGATCATGTGACCTCCCGGATATTGGAAATGGCCGGGCGTGAAAGACGATGTACCGTTCGTGAACCGTTCTGGCACACATGCTGCATATAACCATCATTTCTAGGTAAGTTATTAAATCTAAATTTCAATATTCATAGCATAGATATGAAGTCTCATTATCATTTTGTTCGTCAGATGAGTTTGAAGTGACAAAAAAATGATCTAAAGTATCAAAATTCAATCCGATCGCATGCGATCGTTGGACCCTCTTCGTGTTTGGAGCTTCGCTGGTACAGCCCTGTCGCGCTACGTATGTACAGCGGCGACTGGGCTGTGTATAGTTAAGCAAATGTATACATTTGTGATTACCTCGCTTCGTGTGACAAACATGCATTTGTGTTTACCTCGCTTCGTGTGAAAAACGATCAGCTTTATTCTTTCAATATTGAAATAGTTTTGAATAACTTACTCATTATCTGCAGATACATTTTCTTGAGGGCTAGGCTCACGAGTAATTTTCCCCGCGACAACATTTTGTTTTAATCCAAGTACACAATCCCACTGTATGCTGACTAGCCGGGCCCTGTGCTGACTGCATGCTCAGCTAGCTGCAAGCTGTCAGTGTTGTGCTGTTATACAAATGATGCACAGGATAGAGTGCGTTAGTGGAGGCGTAGCGCACTCGAGGGTATTTACAATTGTGGAACATGCACGAGGCGAAGCCGAGTGCATGTTGCACTACATTGTAAATACCCGAGAGTGAGCTGCATCTCCACTAACGCCACGAAATAATCCTGTCCATCATTTGTTTTATAAAATGGGTCGAAAACTAACAGCATTTTTCACGTTGTACGTACCTTTGTGGGTCAATACCAGTCAGCTACATGTAGCACTCGAGAGAGAGAGAGTCGAGTCAAGCACGTCGCACTCGGAAATCCCGCACATGTAAGTACTGTACTGTACTGTACGTATAAGAGTACTGTATACGTACGCCACATATGCACACAAGAAAGGCCGGCCGGCAGCCCGAACTAGAAGTTGTTTACAGGATTGACAGCGCGTATAGTAGCGCGCGGTGCACTTGTAACAACTGATTGAGTGCGCACTGGTACTGCAGTGCAATGGTACTAAAGTAATCAAAGCCCACGTGACTCGTTTCAGCGCTTCCTATTGGCTACGTTCTTGAACCCATTTTATAAATTGTTTTAATGTGCACTCGGTTAGTCTTAATCACACACTGTGTTTTATATAAGGATCACGATCTCATCAAGATATTTACTAATCATTATTATTTCGTTAAGACATTTTGAACATTATGTTTTATTATTGAGCAAGTATATCTAAAGAAAGTAATTTACGTTCAAATTACAGAACAACCGGCAAAGTATTCACATATATAAATAACTGTCTGGTGATTAAGACTAGCTTTGTAGATACTGCGTTTTTCCTTGGGGAAAGTGCAAGTTAGGTGTAGATACTGCGTTTGGCAGTTACGGAAAAGTAGCTTTCCAAACATTTTTTTCAAAAATCTGAATATGTCATATGAACAAGGATTGCCCACTAACTATATTTATGCAAAAAAGTGGAAATCGACAAAAATGTCAGATACTGCGTTTTTCCTTGGGGGGGGGGGGGGCAGATTTCTCTGTCTAGTTTCCCATCTTCTGTAAATATACTGCCCAGGTACTTGAACTCAGTTGTCTGCTTCAGTTGAGCTCCATTGATGTTGATTTCAAGCTTCTCTGGGATTCTACTGACTGTCATGGCTTCAGTCCTACTCACACTGATTTTCATGCCATACGTCTCACAGCATGCGTTGAGCTGATCTGTATGCTCCTGTAGTTTATCCTTGTTGCTGTTTATCATGGCTTGATCGTCAGCAAACAACAGTTCGTTAAGTGCCTCCAGATCTAGGTTTGCGTCCTTTGTAATCTGGTCCATGTATACGATAAAGAGCAGGGGGAGAGGACACAGCCCTGTCTCACCCCAGAAGATACGGGGAACCAGTTGGAAAGTCCAGTAGAGGTGCGAACTGCGCTCTTGCTGTTGGTGTATGTAGATCTGATATTGTCTAGGAGCTGCCCCTTGATGTCATACTGCTCCAGGACCCTCCAGAGCTTATCTCTGTTCACTTTGTCGAATGCTTTCTCTTGGTCAACAAATACCAGATGGAGTGCTTTGTTGTACTCTAGGGCCCTTTCACTCAGCTGTCTCAGTGCAAAGATGGCGACAGTACAGCCTTTCCTTTTCCTAAAGCCAAGCTGGGCGTCGCTCAGGAAGTGTTTTGCCTTCGCCCTGGTGCGTTGCTCCAAGATTTTTGCAGACATCTTTCCTACACGGTTGAGGAGTGATATGCCCCTGTAGGTGCTGCAATCCTTCTTATTTTCCTTTTTCTTCCATATAGGTACCACTCCTGCGTTCTGCCAGTCCTCCCACGCCTTTAGGAAGATGGTTGTAATCCACTCAACTCCCGTCTCTCTACAGGCCAGGATAGCTTCTGTTGTTATGCCATCTACGCCTGCTGATTTTCCGTTAGGGCTGTTCTTGATGGCCCATCTTACTTCACTCTCCAAGATGGTGGGTTCGGAGTTGTCTGGGTGGTTGGGAGTGAACTGCGATTGTGCGTTGCTCACTCCAGATGGATTTAGCAGGTCATTAAGATATTCCTCCCATCTCTGCATGATCTCATCCTCTTCCTGCAGGGGCTGCCCATTTGCATCATTGATCACAGTGATGGGGTCGAAGGGTTCGTCACGTACCTGCGTGGCTTTCACGCTTTTGTAAAACTCTCTCGGGAAGTGTTTACACAATTCACTAAGCTCTTCACCATCTGACCATACTTTTTCCACGAGGCCTCCTTTGCTACTTTTACCACTCGCTTGCTATTTCTTATTGCAAGGTTGTATGTCACGTAGTCATCGTCCTGCTTTGACTTCAGCCAGATCTTGAAGAGCCTCTTCGTTTCTTTGATTGCCTCCTTGACGTCCTCGTTCCACCATGCTGTCGCCTTTCTGGTTCCATTCCCTGCCTTTCTATAGCCGCAGGCCTCTTGCAAGGTGTTCACAAGAGCAGCTTTGCAGGTACTCCAGGCCTCTTCCACATTCATGTTTGCGGGGTCCACCTCTTTCAGCTTTTGGCCTACCAAGTTGAGTATGTGGTCCTGTACCTCAGTATTTTGGAGCTTCCTCGAGTTAATTCTCTCTGCCTGTTCCCTTTTACCTGGCCTCCTCTTCTTCTGTGCTGTGTGTTTCAAAATGATTGGTCTGTGGCCTGTGTCCAAGAACGCGTTGGGTATGGCCCTTGCATCCGTAATACTGTTTCTCATACCAGTTATTGTAAGAATAAAGTCAATTATTACGTCTATCAACTATTAAACCCCACGATAAAAATCTTTTGTTGGGTCATGAATTCCACTAGTTCAGCCTCTTTGTTCCTCAGGCCACAGATGTGCCATGTACCAACCAGTTGGATATCCGTAAATCGTTATCCGTTTTCATGTCCGGTCCGTTTTCCGTTTTGATCAGTCCGTTTAGTATATAATTATCTCCTTTGTCTCGAGCAACAGTTATCCGCTACCTGCTTGCTAGGCCTGTCGTAGCTTCACCAGAGCCCCGTTGGCCAGCATAACCTGTTTCCAACGGCGTAAATCCGTATTGAGGAGTGGGGGGGGGGGGGGAGGGAATGATCGGCGATAGTCACCATCACCACGATTCAAGCTCATAACCGGACCGGCTTGATGCTTGAGGGGGTGGGGGGGGGGGGTGCCCCCCGCACACACACCCACACTTTACAGGGATCGAATGTTTGCATCCCCCACTCTTTTGCGTAAATATAAGTGGCAGCAAAAATATGAGGAATTTTAGTTCTTGCTTTTGCTTGTTTTTTTGTTTTGTTTTGTTTCTTTGTTTGTTTGTTTCGCTTGTCAGCCGACTTTCGGCGGAAAATCAGACCTTAAAAGTATTAAGACTTTTTTGTTGTTGTTTCTCTTGTCTTTGGTTTTCTTTCTTTTCGACTGACAGGCGATTTTGACCCCCCCCCCACTCTTTCAAAAACGTAGCATCGCCCTGAATGGGGGAGGGGGGAGTTTTATCTACTTGACAGAGTCCCACTTGTTAAAGGTAGCAGTACATTTAGATAAAGATTATTATTGAACAATTTTGCCTATGAGATTGTATTATTTAAATAAACTTCTTGTATTAATTATTACACTAAATATCATGAACACGACCGAGCTTGAACGAGCGGAGCGATCGAGGAGGGGGGGGGGGGGGCCGGATGGGAGGGGGCCAGTAAGAACTTTTTGGAATTTGATGTTGTAAATGTTTTTGCGCGTTCTGTCGACTTTAAACAGTCACACTTACTGAAGGTGGCAGTATATTTTGATGTTGATTATTATTGAACGATTTGCTTAAAATTGGTTCATTAAAATAATTTTCTTGTATCCATTATTACGCTGAATATCATTAACGCGACCGAACCCGAGCGAGCGGAGCGAGCAAGGAGGGGGGGGGGGGGGGGAGAGGGTGTTTGATTTAGCAGTATATTCATTGAACAATTTGCCTATAAAATTATTTCATTTAACTAAAATTATTGTATTGCTACTCTTACAATGAATATCAAGAACGCTGTCTGTTAAGCAATCAAAGAGAAAAAGAAAGCACACGAGGGTGTAGATTAAGGGGCATTTTTCTTCCCACACGAAGGTGATTTTGCATTTTCAGACCTGAAATTCAGCGATCTGGTGCAAACTTTTGGTGCCCAAAAACTTAATAATGGAATAAATAGGGCTTTTTCAGGAAAGTGTTAATATCACGAAATTTAACTCTTATTCCAAGTGTGCATCATCTGTGTGTATGTACAAAGTCTAGTGAGGTAGAGCTTAGGTGGTGGGTGTGGGAGGGGGATTCCCCCTCCCGCTCGACGGAGCTTTTGCGTTATTGGAATTGAAATAAAGCGATCTGAAGCACACTTTTGTGGAAAATTCGGAAATTGTCAATTCCCGAAGTGTACTAAGTCTGTAGAGGGACCAAGCAATTGGAAGGGGGCAAGATACCTCTCCCATATTCGATGGAGCTTTTTTCAGTTTTAGAACTAAATTTCAACAATCTGGTGCACACTTTTGTTGGAATATCTAGAAATTAGTCAATTAGAGAAGGTGGGAGGGGATAAGCCCTATACCCCCCTCCTACACGAGATTTTGTATTTTCTGATTGCATTTAAACGTTTTGGTGCACACATTTTGTGGCATATTTGGAAAACTGTCTATGTTCAAAGTGTAGCCACTTGTATGCATGGGGGGGGGGAGGGGGCGGGCGAGCAGGGAGAAGGCTTTTAACACCCTTCCCGTACGAGGGTGCTTTTGCCTTTTTAGAGTTGAAATTGAGATTCTCATATACGCATATTTGATGGAATATTTGGGAAATTATAAAAAACCAACAAATGATCTGGGGGAACTGAGCGAGGTAAGTGTTGATTACAATGGGATATTCCCCTTGTACATGAGGGAACATTTGAGTTTTCGGAATTTAAATGATAAGTCTTATGCACTCAGAATTATTCAGAATTTGTTTGTGGTAAATCTGAAAATTGTACGAAGGCTAGGGAAAGGGGCACAGAGGGGGAGGGTTTGGGAGGGGGTATCCCCCTCCCAGCACGAGAGATTTTGCATTTTTTTGAATTGAAATTCAACGATCTGGTGCACACTTTGAGTGAAATATTGAAAAACTTATGATCTTGCTTGATGAAAGGTTGAAACCAAGAGGGGAAAGGGTTGATTGAAAGAAGATATCCCCTCCCACCCGCGGTGGATCTTTTGCATTCTTTTCCTGTAACTGAAGTGACAGACCTGGGGCACACTTAAGATGAAACATTTGGAAATCTGTCAATCTATAAATAAAAAAAAAAAGGAAAAGGACAGAAAGTGGGAGGAGGTATCCCCTCCCACGCGAGAGAGATTTTTTTTTTCCATTTTCAGAATTGAAATTCTGCAATCTGGTGCACATTTTGGATAAGATATTTGGACAGTTTTCAAAAAAAAAAAGCAAGAAAATTTTCCTCATTTCGGGAATCATCGGGGATCAAAATGATATGTCCCCCCACCCCCGTCCGCATCCCCCGTCCTCCAGGATCGACGCCCCTGTGTACGAGGATGCTTTTGCATTTTTAGAATTCAGATGAAAATATCTCGTAAACACATTTTTGATGTAATCTGGGAAAGTTGCAATCCCAGAAATGTACTTCTTTTTTTTTTTTTTGGGGGGGGGGGGACCCTCCGTTAAGTGAAAGTATCTATTCAATTCAATTCAATATGGTTTATTGTGCAAGTTTAAAAAAAAATAAAAAAAACAATCCAGCAGCTCGAAGGCTGATACGGTTGCTTTACATTAGAATCATAAAAAAAAATGACATTGATAGGATAAGCATGCGTGAAATATGTAAAAAAAAAAAGAAAAAAAAAAGACATAATGCACATCAGACCGGGGCATCAAAAAATGGGATAGGTGAGAGTATTGCGCAACAGGTAAAGAGATACAGTACAGGTGTATGTACTTGTATAGAGAATAACAAATATGGCAAGATGGAGACGAGCGGGCAAGGAAGTAAAATGTTAAAGTGGGTGAAAAATTTCAATGCGTCGAAGCATGAGAACTACAAATAAAGATTGTGATATCGACACAACATCAAACGGAAATGCATATTAGTTATCATACAAAATCCGTAAATTAATTATTAAAAAAAAGGATAGAAAAGGGAAATATATTCAAATAATGGAAAAAAGGAGACGAAATTTTGATATAGAATTAAAAAGGAAAACCTAAAAATTATTGCCGGTTGACATATCAAAATTTCAATACCAGCCAAAACGTGAGGATGTGTTTCCCATGGTTAATGAAAGGGGAAAATAACCGATTGAGGTGGCATAAAATATGAGAGATGACATCACAAACGCATACAGAATCATACCTTAAAACAACAAAAAAGTAAAATAAACCAACAAATACTTCATATTATATATCACACATACGAATGTCTTCCCTTAACCACGTTGACTTCAGAAACATCCAACTATTTCAGTCCTTCAAAATCTCACTATTTAAACATTGTTATTTATGCAACCATCCCTTTAAATTATACATAAAACAACTCAAAATCTGAATAACCCTACACTTTAACCTTCTCAAGGTCATCCACAGACGGCGCCACGAACCCCAACACACAAAAAATGCATATCAAATACATTAAAATCATAATTTCCCTCTGCAATTTTATATTACATGTGTATTTCACTGTCATAGTTTGATATACATATCAGATAAAACAACTCAACTCCAGATGATCTCTTCCTCGGACTTTCCCTATGGGAGCGCTATTCATTACAAATCACACAATTTTTTTTTTAAAGATGCATTAGAGCCATGATATCTGACAAACACCACAGGCAAAACTCCCATAACAAATCAAATTAATACATTACAAAAATATTTTAAAATCATTTCTTCATATAATCATATCTATCATCTAATACCTGTGTTTTGTTTTGTTTTTTTGTTTTTTTTTTGGTGAAAATAAAAAGAAGAAGCAATGAAAAAAAAAAAAAAAAAACCCGAGTCATTCACAAACAAAACTACTTCACACTGTCCAGCAGCAAAATTATTACAGCCAAAAAGCCCAGTTTCATCTAGAACCATTATACGTGAACTGAAACCGGGGGAGGGAAAAAAAAAATCATCTCGGTCATTCTATTAAGAAAAAAACAAAAACAAAGAAAAAGGGCATCTCGGTCATTCCATATATCAAAAACGAATGAGGGCCAAGCGAGTATTAACACCAGTGAGCAACAGCACAGTGAATTAAAAATTGTAGCACAGTACCTGAAGCACGCCTCTTGTATTGCTTATAATTAGCACTTCATGACCAACATACGCAGTACACTCTTTATATACATTGCTTGGGGTATCATGAATATCCAGTTATCAGTAATCAAATATAAACATCAAAACCGAGCAGACAGCGATCACGTAATATAACAAATCAGAATAAACATCATTAGCTTCTGTTGTAATTGCCAGAAGTGTGAGATATGGAATTATATTGACATCCAACAGTATGAGACTCATTCGAATTCAAATACCTCTGAGTTCTACAGAAAGGTAAGTTCAAGTGTTCAGCGTTTCGCAGAGGCAAGTTGTAGCGAGAGATATATTTACGAGTGGGTGGGAGCATGTTGCGGTGCCGCTCAGACTTAAGAAGGGCAGCGCCAAAGCGACATAGTAATTCCTGCCTCCTGTCCTTCAAGGTAGGAATGTCAAAGTGATTCAACTGTTGGCTGTAAGAAGTGGTGTTTGGGTACGTAATACACTGGAGGGAGCGTTTTTGTACCCTTTCGATAGCTTCGCTCTGGGCTGCAGTTATGCTAGATCCCCACACAGGCACCCCGAATTCTAGCAATGGCCTTATGTACATTTTGTAGATGAGGACGAGGTCGGAGACACAGACACCATTCCTTCGTAAGGTGCAGAGTATATACAGGCGTCTAGAAGCACGCGAGACCATTTGGCTGACCTGGTCATCCCACTAGTTATCTCCTCCCACCCACGGAACTTTGCATTTTTTTTTTAAATTAAAGTAACATACCTGGTGCACACTTTATATGTAACACTTGGAAATCTGTCAATCTAAATGTGTATTAAGTAGAAAGGACTGAACGGGGAGGGTATGGAAGGGGGTAAATAGGCCTATCATAATCTAACGAGAGGGAGTTTTTGTATTTTCAGAATTGAAATTTAGCCATTTATGGGTGAAATATTTAAACAGTTTTCTACAAAAAAGTAAGAAATTTCCACACCTCGGGAGTTACGAGGAGGAGAAAAATGTTATGTTTGCCCCCAATACTTATAAAGGGGAACCCCCCCCCCCCTTCTACATAATGAAGGACCTTTTGTAAGTGAAAACTCTGCTGCACACTCTTTGATAAAATATTAGGAAATACGTCAATCTCAAAATTGTACAAAGTGACAAAGGGACCCAGTAGTGGAGCTTTTGCATGTTTATGATTGCAATTCAACGATCTGGTGCTTAGTTCTGGCGGTATTTGGACAATTTTCCATAATGAAAGTTCGAGATTTGTCTTCATCTCGGGAATTGCTTTGGGGACAAATGCTTTGTTTGCCCCCAACATTTCCGTAGGGGCGGAACCCCCCTTTTGCACCCCCCCCCCTTTGCACCCCCCCCCCCATCCCGAAATAGAATCGACGCCCCTGGTCATCCCTGTGTATGCCCGTAGATGTATCCTGACTGAGTCATCAGAGCCATTATCGTTTTAGGAATGATTCAGGAGGGGGGGGGGGGTGGAGTCAATTTAGCGGTATATTTTTTTTTTGTTATTGTTTGTTTGTTTGTTTGTTTTCGTACATAATTTGCAGATGGTCCCGAGTTGGTCGCGTCATAGCATGTTTACATGTAGGCCTATACTATTTGACGTTGTCAACGTCTGGATGTCGGTATTACTTTCTTCGCTCGCGAGCGAAGCGAGCGAGCCTTGAGAAAATTATGTATACATTATCTTAAAAGATAGAATACTATTCAGCTCTGTTACCTCTCTGAAGGTGGGCGTACGAACGTCATGCAATATGCCAATATTTACAAAATCACATTTCTGCTTCCTCCATTTTTTTTTCAAATTTCAGGGGGGGGGGGGGGATGATTGTACAGGCAATCCCCCCTCCTCCATTTCAGGGGGGGGGGATTCATACCCCCATCCCCCCCCCCCACCCCGGATTAACGTCCATGCCTGTTTCCACCTCCTACGGCGGGGACGCGGGGTTGGGCTTTAGGAGGCATATCAATCATGAGAAATTAATAGCAACATGAAATGTAGGAATATTATCAATCATATTTACAGAAGGAGTTTGAGTTTGAGTTTATGTTCTTTCACCATGGGCCCCACACTTTACCCAGTGGCTGTTCATATGGCTTACCCTTTCCCTATCTACTCCACTCCAGATTTCCATCAATTTGAATGATTACGAAGTAACTGCTGCATGATTTTTCCGTCTTTTGTCCATACCTCTTTCACTGACCACAATTTCGTTGCGGCATTGACGAATGTCATTTTGCATCCATTGAGTGTTGGTGGGATTTTAGCTGTGCTGAAGGAAGTGAATTATCACCCAACCACGTCCTCGTTTACCACTTATAAATCCAAGAAAAAGAGTACGTTTACATCTTAAGCCAAGCTTGCTTTTATCGTCTTCTCTGTAAATGAATTGAAAACATATTTGTACGCTCAGTAAGTTGTTGTGGCTTTGATTCTTGATCTGCCTTTAACATGTTTAAAGCCTTATATTATTTACATGGTATAATTTTCCCCTGTTGCAGATGGATATTACGTGTATATAGAGACAAACTCTCGTAGCTATGGGGATTTCGCACGCCTATGGAGCCCCGCCTACAGTGGTTACGGGCCCTTGTGCCTGACATTTTGGTATCATATGTACGGCAGCACTATCAACTCACTGAATGTCTACAAGTCAGAAACAAGATGGCCAAATGCGAATAACATTATATCCTCACTCAGTGGGGACAGGAGAAACCATTGGAGGGTAGAACAGGTAGGGTTTTGTTGTTAAATATTTTATCTTTGTTCTGCTTTATTTGAAATGAAAGTAAAATTTTATGAGAAATATTACGTTTTCAAATAACTCGAAGACAAACTTCGATCTGGTACTAACCGAACATGTGAAAACAATGAGCACCAACTCGGATTGAATACTTTGATGTATTGTACAAGATATGGATATAGGCCAATGTCCTACACACATTTATTAATGGCTTTGATGTATTTAATTTGTCATTGAAGAAAATTGTTCTTAGTGAAGCACTTCAATCCACAGAAAGAGAAACAATAAACTGTTGATTTAGAGGAACCAGCGACAATTTGTTGATTTATTTGATTTGTATATTTTAGTGCTTCAGATGCTTAAAGGTTTTATGACATACAAATGCATGTTGATTTGTGTTAATTCATGATACCCTCAACATCACTTTTTTTTTTTGCGGTTAAACGAATATCTAGAAACAATCCATATATTTTTAGATGATTTTTCTTCTATTTTACTTCAGATTACCTGGTACTTGGATACGCCCACAAAAAACCCTTCAAAACCAAGACTCTGGTTGTGACCTCATCTGTCAATCATTGCTAAAGTTATAATATGTTTAAGAAAAGACATGGGAACCACCTGCCCCTCGACTTCGCATAACTTGCTTGTTTCTCTGATATTAATGTGACTAACAAACAGCGAGGGAACATCAAGTTATGCTCGGTGTCGTTGAGGAAGTATTCCAATATCTTTTGTCCATCATATTAGTACTTTAGCAACGATTGACAGATAAGATCACAACCAGAATCTTGGTTTGGAAGGGTTTTTTTTTTATCTTATTTGTGGGCGTATCTAAGTAACCTAGAAATCTAAGAATGTATGGAAAGTTTCTAGATACAGATTGTATTCGCTTCCCCGCGAAAGTGATTTTGAGCATCATGAATCAACACAAGTCAACATACGTTTGTATGCCATAAAACCTCTATTCAATGAATTGTCTTGGAAAGAGAAATAGACAAAGCAATCTTCAGTTCATCCTTTCCAAACTGTGATGTAGCCGATTTCTTTTCATCTTACCCATAAGCGCGTCTTTTCATCTTACCCCAAAGCGCGTCTTTTCATTTTAGAATGAAAAACTTAATGAAGGGGTGCATGTCTTACATGGAGTTGATGGTCCCAGTCACTCCTTTTAACCAATGTAGTAATGAATAGTAGGCATGTGCACTCTAAAAACGCAAATGTTGAATCAACATTTAAAAGGGCCGAGAAGTGACAGCATTTTTTTTTTTAAGTGCTGCATCCATCTTTTAGAATAACATTTTAAATGTTGAATCTAGCAGGAAAACCAACACTTTGAAAATGTTGTCACTCCTCGGCCCTTTTAAATGCTAATTCAACATTTGTGTTTTTAGAGTGTGTGATTGCTAAATTAATATCAATTATTGCAATTTCCTCAAACAAACATCCACTAAAATTGTATAAGACAAAAAAGGTACATACAGACCAATGTGATTTGTAATCAGCTTGTGTATCAGACAAGCCCTATACTGTAACGAAGAAGGCATGTTTAAACTACATATCTTAACTGCATTTAAGTACAGACATTACTTCTTTCATTTCTCGACATCTAGGGAAATTTTAAATTTCCTCGTGATCAACTGTGAGTTGTACACAGCCTCCATCACTTAAACCTTAAAACCATTCCAATTTACTGCGTCGTGAAAGCAGAGAAACAGCACTAACTCTTGAGCAATTGGAAAAGTTGAACGTCTATACATCGACATCTTCCGTACAAGAGAACTTCCTCGTAATTGTCAATGTGGGTCCTTGTGTTTGAATACATGTGTGTACTACTCTGTCTTTTTTCTATCCCTTAGGCAAATTGTCCTTTCTTTTGTGTAATTTGACTTTTTTCCCTTTTTGAGGGGATTGCATACTACAAGCTCTGCTTTTTAGCAGTCCCTTCAATTTCCAACAAGTTTGTTTCTGAGTTTACCATCTGTCTTGATAATTTACCTATGTCTTCATTACATGTTATTATGTTAACAACATGGTTGTACTGATTTTGTGACGTTATTGGTATACGCGAACATTTCATTGTATCCCTCATTATTTTGTTGGAGTTAAAATAAATCAATTAGACAATTTTTGATTCGGCAGTGAATGCATTTGACTACCTTGTAAGCCGATGATTTTTAATCTCCTTGCCAAATATTCAATTTTTCAGATCAATATCAATGACAACAACACGCCATTTTACATCATCATGGAAGGTGTGAGTGGGAGTAGCTACACAGGTGATATCGCCTTTGATGACATTTACATTTCCCAGGGAATCTGCCACCGAGGTAAATATACCCATCTAAATATCGCAAAATTTCAGTGTTTACTGTATAGGTTCGAATGGCTTACAGAAGAATTTAGCATGAGAGGATTGCCCTTTCTTCTTCTTTTTCTTCTTCTTTTTCAACTTACCAATCAATGTCAACTAAAGATTAAAACGCATTCTAATAAGTAATATTGTGTTATTGTATGTGTTCATAATATTTCACATCAGTAGTGCTCTGTTTTATTTCATTTCATAGTTCCTGATTTTGTATAAAAAAAGAAAAGAATTAAGAATAAAAACAGTCATTGAATCCGAGCTGAATTTCATCGAGTTTTATTTTATTTTCCATCGACTTTAAATTCGAGCCCTATAGACTGCTCACCTGGCTCAGTACAAAGAATTAGAGCACACATTTCATTAAAAAAAAAGAATTCTTCGAAAATGAAAGAAGGAAATATTATATTATTTCAAGTATTCTCTCTGTGAATCCAATTGACAATACATAACTATATGGCCTAATAGCAACCTTGTGTTTCTTCACAACTGATCTACGATGATTCATGCAATTGAATTAAAGTCGAACTTGAATCCACTTAAGTCACAGTAAGAAATTATTTAGTTCCTTCTTGCGAGCTATGAAAAACTCTATGTTAGCAATCAATCAGAACAGGAAACTGACAAAGTGTGTGACGGTAATGTAAAACTATTGAAAGCTTAAATAGAATAGAAATAACATGCTGCGGGTATAAATATAAATAGTACAGTAGTCGATACAGACGCAAGGAGAAATTCAAAAGCGAACGGTTTTTCAAGTTCCGAAAATAATCCTATAGCTCTACGGACGTCCTTCGAATGGCAGCAGGCTACTTCGCCCTTAATCACCTCGCAAAGACAAGCTGTATAGATAAAACTAGAGATTGTAATTTGTCATTACTGACAAATTAAGGTGATCCGATTTTTTTTTAATCAATGATTCGAGTCCTAATCGCAATAAGCATGACCATACAGGTTTCATCTCTGTTTACAGACATTGGCCGTGTGATGTTTGGATTCTCATTTAGAAAAGGGAGTCATATCTGCCATCTTTGGTACCAAATTCTGTATACACTAGATGACGAAGATACAGCAACAAATACATATGACCTTTGACCCACCTTTACACTCCCAAGATGGCATCTGAGGAAAAAGTGGTTATTTTGTGAAATGATTCTTGCGACATCGTCTATACGTGTGCAAAATATGGGACAGAAAGGATAGGTATTCGCCAAGATACAAGATGAAATATTTATGACCTTTGACCCTAATTTACATACCCAAGATGTTGTCCGATCAAGTAGTTGTTATTTTGTGAAATAATGTACGTGACATGAACTAAACATGTGCTAAGTATGGGGGTGGTAGGAGCTGTTTTTTCTTGATTTATTGCAAAGAAAGTTGCAGAAAGAAAGAAATATCTCAACACATCAAAGATAAGCTTTAATTTCAACCAAGATTTTCGATGTGATTTCGACGTTGCATGAAAAAAACGAAGGGCACTTCACGATAGCGCAAAGTCTCAGCTACAACATATTAAAATATGGGAGAAATTCATCGAAGGGTAAGTGAGCTAGTCGCCGATAAAGACAATCATGTCAATTTTCACATCTAGAAAAATTCCCTGCCATAGAGATAACACGTCATAACGAAGATGCAGGAAGAAGTACATATGACCTTTGACCACACTTTGCACAAACAAGATGGCCTCTGTGCCAAAAATGGTTATTTTGTGAAATGATCCTTGTAACATGGTCTTTACGTGTGCAAAATATGGGAACGATAGGACATGTATTCACCAAGATACAGGATGGAACATTTATGACCTTTGACCCTAATTTACATACCCAAAATGGTGTCTGATCAAGTAGTTATTATTTTGTGAAATAATGTAAGTGACATGAACTAAGCATGTGCAAAATATGGTGGTGATAGGGTATGTTTTTCTTGAGTTATTGCAAAGAAAGTTGCAGAAAGAAAGAGATATTTCAATACATCGAAGATAAGCTTTAATTTCAACCATGTTTTTGGACGTGATGCCGACTCCGTATGAAAAGACGAAGGGCACACTTACGATAGCCCAAAGTCTCAGCTACAACATACTAAAATATGGGAGAAATTCACCGAAGCATAAGTGAGCTAGTGCTCGATAAAGATAGTCATGTCAGTTTTCATTTCCAGAAAAACTGCACTCTCATAGAGATAACACGTAAACTGGTCAAATTTGACAATGTTACTTTCAATCCCCTTTTACGAGGTGATGCCGTCATCTAATCAAAATATTGTTATATATGACTGAAAGAACATTTAATAAGCTACAACATATTGAAATTTGGACGAAAATCGACGAAAGAATATGGGAGATACGCTTGAGTGAACTTGAAATTTGATGACGTCATTTTGAAAATTTACTTTTTTTACTTTATTAAGAAATTTGATATCTTTTAATCGTTTTTTCAGCATCGCCAATCCATGAAATGTACAACTCATCAGCTTACAAAATATGTAAAGAAAATGGGGGGTCACCGTCCATCCTGACGAGTAAAATCGGATTTAAAATTGGCAATTTTTTGGCATAGTTGCACTGTATATCGCCATTGACGCGCGCGCGGAATTTCAACTTTGACTGGCCCGTATGACGTCATATTGCGTCGGATTGACTTGAAACTTGGTAGAAATATTCCCTGACATTTCAGAAATCAGATATAAGTGAAAAAACGATAAATTTCTATTGCATATAGGCTGTGCGTGCGTATATGCGCGCGCGCGTACGCGTCCGCCCGATTTTTTCAATTTTTCAAAAAATGCTCCAAATGGTCTGAAACGTGTGCAAAAAAAATTTTGAGCTCGATTGGAGCATACAAATATTTCAACGCGCGCGTTTTGAGATAAAAATGTATTTTGAGAATATGAGTAGAATTCGCTTGACTTGAAATATATACGACTTAAATTTCATTGAAATATTCCATTCCATTAATGAGATATGCCTGAAAATGTGTTTTCATATAATGATGTCATAGTGACGTCACGGTTGACTGATCACTATGATTTTACTTGCGCTGTCGTCTTTGCGACATGATACATATATGGTATAAGTTTGACATTGATAGGCAATGCACTTTCTGAGCTAACCTCTGCACAACTTTTGTCCAGAAATAAAGAAAGAAAGAAAGAATCCGTACAGATACAACAGGTGATCCGAGAGGATTCTCGGATCACCTAATAATGGTCTCTTAGAAATTGACGAAGCTTGACTGTGCAGTAGAAACGACTGATTTCACCCCAAACGTTTTCACGACGAAATGCATCATGTCACATCGAAAAGATGCCGATTCTCAACCTCTTTGAATATCAACCTTTAAAACAAGTGAGACGAAATGTTTGAACAGGGCAAGATTGACAATGTTCTCACGTTAGAAATATTAAACTGATTTTCCATACTTTTTTTTTTTGCTGTATTTTAGTTGAAATCGAAAAATGTTAAAAATTGAAATTTTGCCTTGAAAAGCCAGATCATTATCATCGTTGAACTAGCTGCTGTTGAAGCCGTCTATTAAGGTAGCGTTAGGGATTCGGAAAAAACCAGATGCATCCATGAAAATAGCTATTACGTATTTCACGATAAAATGTACTGTTCGGAGGAGAATAGCACAAGCCACAAAATTGAGGTGAATCCCTGCGATATGAAACGTTTTAATCAGTAGAATTGTAGTTACAGAGAAAATTACAAATAGATCATACTGCAAAACGTCAAAGCAGGAGGGTAGAATATCTAAAAATAGAATAAGTAACTAGTGAATTGGGAAAGAGAAGATTATCTTGTCCATCTTCTAGCTAAAAACTGAGAAAGCCTATTAAAAATAGCATGATGGCATTATCAAAGCTCTAAAATTAATCCATACATCGTTATTGTCCTCTTTTAAATTCATTTGTGTTTTTGTCTCTTTTTGGGGGCATGAAGAATACAATTCAATTGTTCTACTTGATAACAATGTCGCTCCCTGACACACTTGCCCCCCCCCCCTAACCCTCCCCAGAAGTATGTAGAAATACATATTTGATGTCGTTCATAATTATGTAGATGGTCACCATCTTTTCATTGATAGCGTTACGAAATTACACCCGCAAGTATGTTATTTTTCCGTTCATGGAACACCCTGTACAGGTGATTGACATGTAGATGGCGCTGTTTATCCTGTCGGTCTCGTGGGCCTTCTTTGCGTACTGTCGGTCTCGGGCTTTCTTTTCTTAGTGTCGGTCTCATGAGCCTTTATTGCTTAGTGTCGGTCTCGTGGGCTATGTTTGCTTAGTGTCGATCTCATGAGCCTTTGGTGCGTAGTGTCGAACTCATGGGTTGTATGACTCCTGAGCCGTATAACTCTTGGGCTGTATGACTCATGGACCTATTATTGATGTCGGTCTCGTGGACCGTATGACTCGTGCGTGTCGGTCTCGTGGGATGCCCCCGATAGAATTCGCATTATGTTGTAGCACATCGAACAGCAACGATTTTCTTCAACATTTCATTTTGAGTTTTACCGACACATTATCCTCACTCTATGCATCTTTCTATATCATTTTTAAGTTATACCAGTGGCCGAAGACATTGATTGTGACTTTGAATCCGGTCTGTGTGAATGGGAGCAGGCATACGGCGATGACTTTGACTGGACCCGTAACAGCGGACGCACCGGCTCATATTCCACCGGACCAGATAGGGACCACACAACAGGCTGTAAGATCCTTGGTTTTGCATTTTCCTTACTTTTATCATCCTTTATACTTTTTGGGGGGAGAAGGAGATTTACAACTGTCTTTTGAACTTGAACTTTGAACTTTGAACCCATGAAATGACATGTACAACTCATCAGCTTTTAGAATATGTAAAGAAAATGGGTGGTCACCGTCCAACCTGACGAGTAAAATCGGATTTAAAATTGGCGGTTTTTTGGCATAGTTGCACTGTATATCGCCATTGACGCGCGCGCGTAATTTCAACTTTGAGGGGCCCGTATGACGTCATATTGAGTCGGATTGACTTGAAACTTGGTAGAAATATTCCTTGACATTTCAGGCATCCGATAAGTGTAAAAAAAAAATGGCAATTTTCTATTGCATATGAGCTGTGCGTGCGTATATGTGCGGGCGCGTACGCGTCCGTCCAATTTTTTTTTCCATTTTTCAAAAAATGCTCAAAATGGTCTGAAACGTGTGCAAGAAAAATTTGAGCTCGATTGGAGCATGTAAATATTTCAACGCGCGCGTACGCGCACGTTTCAAGGGTGAATATGAATTTTGAATATATGAATAGAATGCGCTTGACTTGAAATATATGTGACGTAAATTTCATTGAAAATTTTTTTTTCCATTGATGAGATATGAATAAAAATGTGTTTTCATATAATGACGTCATAGTGACGTCACGGTCGACTGATCACTATGATTTTACTTGCGCTGTCGTCTTTGGGACATGATACATACATGGTATAATTTTGAAATCGATAGGCATAGGACTTTCTGAGCAAACCTCTGCACAACTTTTGAGGAGAAAGAAGAAGAAAGAATCCGTACAGATACAGAAGGTGATCCGAGAGGATACTCGGATCACCTAAAAAACAAAGAACCAGTACAGATACAGAAGATGATCCGAGAGGATACTCGGATCACCTAATTACTTTGTCGACGTGACGTCACCGCTGACAAAACTGGCGAATTCGATCCTCGCTGCACTTGTCACGTGATTGCCGTTTTGTCCAATCACCAGCCAAAAATCTATGTAGACCCATGAATTTGTAACTCTTATTTTGTTTCAATATTAGAAAGATTAAATGAGAACTTACGTGTTTGAAATTTGATCTTTATTTTACGAGGGAGTTGTAGCTAGGGAGAGAATACATTGAGAGACCCGCTTTGCGCACGCGCATTCATTTTTCGAAGCATCAAATGTGGCTGCTGGATATTTGAAAGATTATGGAGAACTTAGCCTCAAGTTTGAAAACTTTGGGAGGGAGAGGAGGGAATGTATTCTCTTCCTACAACTCCCTCGTAAAATAAAGATCAAATTTCAAACAGGTAAGTTCTCATTTAATCTTTCTATTTTACTTCTGGAGTCTCCGAAAGAGACTACATTGAGATTTTGAAGCCCAGCAGCCATATTTGTAAGAAAGATAACAGAAATGACTCTATGAATTGTCATTTACCAAAAAGGGGTACATTGTTTACCTCGTCTGGTCATTTCTTTAGTAAAGCAGATGTGAGACACTTGCTCCCATCGTCGAGCAAGGGTTTGCTGTAGAAATTTCTGAAAGTTTTTTCATTCGTCCAGCCTGCCTTCTCAAGGATAAACGAAACTGGCAAGTCTGCTCTGTGTGCAGCTGACGTCGCAGCTGCTCTTGTTGAGTGAGCCTTATATTTTGAAGTGTCGATTCCTGCCGCTGCCATAACATCTTTGATCCACCGGGAGA
The DNA here is from genome assembly GCF_964275005.1 of Diadema setosum. Lineage (NCBI taxonomy): Eukaryota > Metazoa > Echinodermata > Echinoidea > Diadematoida > Diadematidae > Diadema > Diadema setosum. Next base: position 2,324,231 of record NC_092692.1, on the reverse strand, counting down.
TGGTTTGTGACGTTAATTTCGCATGGGGTCTGCGAAAACTAATAAAGAGCCGACGCTCTTCACCTCGAATTTCCTCAGTCCTCCGCATGTAGGCTCTGATGTAGTTGACAACGCACAATCGACGATCTGGGGGGGGGGGGGTAGGCTCTCATGCTCAGTGTGAGGCCAGCGTTTCCCGGCCTATTTTGTTTCAGTAGCTCGTTGAAATGAAGTGTAACTGATGATCCCTTGAGTATCATGTTGTCCAAATTCAGGAGCTGCAATGACTGTGCTCTCTGTGTTGAGATGAGAGCCATGAGCATGCATAGCTTTTTGGTGAGATCTCGCAGGCTCTGTGGATTTGCCGGTGACAGTTTTCTGAGATAGCAAAACACAATATTTACATCCCAAGTATCTACATAGCGAGGTCTTGGGGTTCGGAGATGGAAAACCCCTTCATAAATCTTGATATCAAAATGTTGTTCCCAACTGTAGAGGCACCATCCTCAAGAACTAGGAATGATGCGAGAGCACTTCTTGCTGTGTTGAGTGCATTGTATCCAAAACCTCCTATACATGAAAAAGCTCACTAAGAAATTCTAAAACAAACTGAACACTAGAGTGAAGATGGCTTTTCTTCTTACTCTTGCAAAAGTCTTTCCACTTCCTTATGTACACAAAATATTGCTTCTGGGTAGAGGCTCTCCAAGAAGCGGCCCAAATGTCCACAATTTCCTTCTTTAGTCCTATCCTTTCGAAGGGCTGCCGCATAACCTGCAACAGAGAAGATCAATTCGATCATACAAGGGATGTGGTTCATGCATTACAGGTTGCGTTAATAGGTTCCTACTCCTTGTAATTAGCACTGCTTCACCCTTTAACATCCTTTCAGCTTAGGAAACCATGCCTGTGTGGGCCAATTTGGCACTACCATTATGCCTCAGCTCTATCTGTCCTAATTTTTTGAAGACATCTTGGGATGAGACAGAATGGGGGAAAGGCATAGAATTTGAATTCTCACCAATCCAACGTAAATGCATCTACGGCTTCTGCATTTGGATCTGGCAACTCAAGTTGGTTGTTTAGTCTGGACGCAAAGAGATCAATGTCTGGAAGCCCAAAAACTGAAACTAGTTTGTTAAAGGCGTGCTTGTTAAGCATCCATTCATTTCGGTCACTGAACTTTCTAGACCTGCTGTCTGCCTCAGTATTCTCACTCCCTGGAAGGTGTGCTGCAGTAACCCAAATATTACGTTCCATGCACCACCTCCAGATGTCTCTAGCTGCACTGTCACAGTCCTTTGACTTAATACCTCCCATGTTATTCAAATAAACAACTGCTGTCTGACCTAAGGAGGACATGAGCATCATATAAAGAAGAGCAAAAGGACTTCAGTCCAAACCCGGCTGCCAATGTTTCCAGGTAATTGATATCATTCTTTCTAGCTCTTTTCATTTCAAGATCGTTCCATCTGCCTCCTGTTTCCACGGACAGATTTGTGGCTCCCCAACCAAGCCCACTAGCGTCTGTACGCAGCTCAAGTGTAGGTCTGTTACGATTAATACATGTAGGTGCACACTCCTCAATGACATGATAAATCCACCATTTGAGCTCTTCTTTCCCTTCTAATGACAGCTTCATAGGTCTGTCAAAATGGCCTTTGTTAGCTTTAAGGGCGGCAATTTTGTCACGTTCTAGGCATCTGTAGAAAAGAGGGCCATGTTGGACTCCAGGGAAAGTAGCTATTATCTTCCCGATAACATGTGACACCTGCCTGATTGTGGGTCTAGTATTGTCAAGCAAGTCTGAACAGACTGTGATATGTCCTGCATTTTCTCTTCTGGCAGGGAGATAGTCATATCACCCGTGTGCCGCTTAAACCCTAGGAATGTGAGCTCTTGTTGGGGTTCCAGCATAGATTTCTCCTCGTGGACTACGAAATCTAGTTCAGACAGGAGATTTGTGGTTGCCCGTACAGCCTCCTTTGCTTGTTCTATTGACTCTCCGATAATGAGAGTATCATCAAGGTAGCCTAGTACTTTGTGCCCCATTTCTCTCAGTGTAGCGAAAACAGGTTTCATGAGCTTGGTGAAAAGTCTGGGCTCTGTGCTGAGCCCATTTGGTAGGACTTTGAATCTGTAAAATTTCCCTTTCCATGGAAATTTCAAGAATTTTCTGTATTCAGTGTCAATTGGGATGGAGTAGTAAGCATCTCGGAGGTCGACTGAGGCTAGGAAATCTCCTGGGGAGATTAAAAGGGCAGCTGTATGAATGTTATCCATTTTGAAGTGTTGTACGCTCACACACTTGTTCAAATCTGACAAATCAAGTATTAGTCGGACACCCCCATTTTTCTTGGGTCGTGTGAAAATGTTGGAGAGAAATTCTCCTTCTTCATGACCACATTCTTCGATAACATTCTTAGTCAGTAAGCTTGTGATCTCTCTGTCAATACAAGCTGAAGATTTGGCACCATCACCTGTAAAAAAGCCTCACTCGACCTCCGACTGCCACTGGAGCTTTCCTTTGAATACATTGCACACATGTACAAATACATTGGGGACTGCTGGTATGATCATGATGTGAATCGAAACTACCTACCTCTTTGGGTATGATGGTAGTTATTTCTTGCGCTGCATTGGAGGCCTGTGCTAGGGAGCCTGTTGTGGGGGGCGGCTCGCTGTGCGGGGTGGTGGCTGCTTGCTGTGACCCCACTGTGGGCGCTGACCTAAAAAAGGCCTGCTACTACGGCCGGCTGTTGGTCTGTGTGTTAAAGCAGCTGAACTTGCAGTTCAGCCGGCGCTTCTGTATTGTCGCTTGGAGAAAGCTGCTCCCCTGTACAGGTGGTACGTATAATAGACTGTGGCCGCGAAATTGGGTTTCTCATCACCCCTGATGCAGCTTTCTGCTCCTCTTTGAGATCTTTCGTTCTCTTTCCCAATTCATCCCCGAATAGGAATTTAGTGACGGGAGTGGAAGGTTTGCAAAGATGAGAGTAAGTGGCTGCCATGTCCGTGGCTTGATAAGCTCTTTCCTCAACGAATTGAGTTCAAAATTGGCATTGCACAGCAACGCCAGTGCGTCCTGCTGTGTGTCGGTCAGCCGAGGTGATGGGAAGGACTGTATTAGCGCGCTCAGGCCCTTCGTCAGCGACTTCTGCACACGCTGTAACTTAGCATCTCTACTGCGTGTGTGTTGCGGTAGGTTATCCCAGATCGGGCCGTTCACCTTCGGTGTAGCGAGGTAAACACAGTTGCTCGGGGCTGGATACTTAGATGCCGTCTCTTCCAACACTTTTTCTTCTAGCGGGTGACTGATGAGGTAAGTACCGGTAGTAGAGCTGGCTAAGTCCTCGTCCACCGGTAGCCCCGTATCACCCGGCATGGCAAATTTTGCTGCGAGAACGGGAATTTCTTGCACGTCTGCCGCGTCGACCACTGTACTCAGAAGACTTTCCAGTCTCGATAGTCTGTCCTCGACATCCGAGGATTTTTCGGTCGTCTTTGGGCCCTACTTCGATTGCGGCACTTCACCCGCCATGTTAGTGCCGGAAACCGTATCCGACTTAACTAGTTTCTTTTTCGGCTTGACTTTTTTGTCTGTCGGAGAGGAACGTTCTTCGCAAACGTTGATGCTTTCCGCTGCGCCGGGCTGCTATAGCCGGATGATGCAGCTGTTGGAGCTGTTGTGCCTCCATCACGATGTAGCCACCGCGTGACTTTTGTGGAATGAGGCCGCTAGAAGATGCTGTGCTTGCCGCCTTGCTAAGCACCGAATAATCGTTGTACGATATAGGGAGATTGCGGAAATCTAAATTCCACTAACTGCTGGTTTCTAGAACCGATAGTACCGCGAAAACGCGATAAAAAATAAGAATTTTCGACTGCGATAGGGGAACTACGTTCGAATACTCGTGCGTAGAAACGCGATATGACTGCGCGTGCGCAAAGCGGGTCTCTCAATGTAGTCTCTTTCGGAGACTCCAGAATAACATGTATGTCACAAAAGCTAGGGAGATGTCATAAAGAATACGATGTCCTTGAAGTGAGGGGAATCATTTTCACAGTTTCCTATTCCCGCTGGTTTGATTTAGAAGACCTTGTCACCATTCTGCCGTACTTTTATAAAGAAAATTATACTGCTATCCTATAAAAATCGAACACTTGCTTTTCGGTTACAAAGCAGGGTCGTCACTTTTTTTTGAAGAAATCAAAGTCAGGTATCCCCCCCCCCCCCTCGCCATTATTAGAAAATTGATACGCGAATCAAGTGAACGGATATCAATTATGAGAAATTGATACCAACATGAAATGTAGGAATATTATCAATCATATTTAAAGGAAGGAGTTTAAGTTTAAGTGTATTTTCTTTCACCATGATATGGGTCACACACTTTACCCAATGGTTGTTGAAATGGCTAACCCTATTTAAACCCTAACTCCACTCCAGATTTCCATCAAATTGAATAATTACGAAGTAACTGCTGCATAAATTTTGCGTCTTATGTAGATACCTCTTTCATTGACGACAATTTCGTTGAGGCATTGACGAATTTCAATGCCGTATTGCCACATTGCCACATTTTGCATTCATTGAGCGTTTGTCGGCTTTTAGCTGTGCTGACGGAAGTGAATTATCACCCAACCACGTCCTCGCTTATCACTTAGAAATCCAAGAAAGAGAGAGTACGTGTACATCTTAAGCCAAGCAAGTCTTCTCTGTAAATAGATTGAAAACATGTTTCTACGCTCAATTGTTGTGCCTTTGATTCTTGATCTTGCTTTAAAGCCTTATATTATTTCCATGGTATATTTCCTCCCCCCCCCCCTCTTGCAGTCGGATATTACGTGTATATAGAGACAAACTCTCGTAGCTATGGGGATTTCGCACGCCTATGGAGCCCCGAATACCGTGGTTACGGGCCCTTGTGCCTGACATTTTGGTATCATATGTACGGCAGCACTATCAACTCACTGAATGTCTACAAGTCAGAAACAAGATGGCCAAATGCGAATAACATTATATCCTCACTCAGTGGGGACAGGAGAAACCATTGGAGAGTAGAACAGGTAGGGTTTTGTTGTTAAACATTTTATTTTTGTTCTGCTTTATTTGAAATGAAAGTAAAATTTTATGAGAAATATTACGTTTTCAAATAACTCGAAGACAAACTTCGATCTGGTACTAACCGAACATGTGAAAACAATCAGCACCAACTCGGATTGAATACTTTGATGTATTGTACAAGATATGGATATAGGCCAATGTCTTACACACATTTATTAATGGCTTTGATGTATTTAATTTGTCATTGAAGAAAATTGTTCTTAGTGAAGCACTTCAATCCACAGAAAGAGAAACAATAAACTGTTGAGTTAGAGGAACCAGTGACAATTTGTTGATGTATTTTAATGCTTCAGACGCTTAAAGATTTTATGACATACAAATGCATGTTGTTTTGTGTTAATTCATGATACCCTCAACATCACCTTTTTTTTTTTGCGGTTAAAACAAATATCTAGAAACAATCCAAATATTCTTAGATAATTTTTCTTCTATTCTACTTCAGATTACTTGGATACGCCCACAATAAATTCCCTTCAAAACCAAGATTCTGGTTGTGACCTCATCTGTCGATCATTGCTAAAGTTATGATATGTTTAAGAAAAGACATGGGAACCACCTGCCCCTCGACTTCGTATGCATAACTTGCTTGTTTCTCTGATATCAATGTGACTAACAAATAGCGAGGGAACATCAAGTTCTGCTCGGTGTCGTTGAGGGTCGTTCCAATATCTTTTGTTAATAATATAATAGTACTTCAGCAATGATTAGCAGATAAGATCACAACCAGAATCTTGCTTTGGAAGGTTTTTGTTTGTGGGGGTATCTAAGTAACCTGAAGAAATCTAAGAATGTATGGAATGTTTCTAGAAATTCGTTTCCCCAGAAAAGTGATTTTGAGCATCATGAATCAACACAAATCAACATGAGTTTGTATGCCATAAAACCTATATTCCATGACTTGTCTTGGAAAGAGAAATAGACAATGTAGTCTGCAGTTCATCTTTTCCAAACTGTAATATAGCCGATTTCTTTTCGTCTAACCCAAACCGCGTCTGAACTTAGAATATTTAAGAATGAAATGAAGGGGTGCATGTCTTACATGGAGTTGATGGTCCCATTGCAGTCACTCCTTTTAACCAATGTAGTAATGAATAGTAGGCATGTCTTATTGCTAGATTAATATCAATTATTGCAATTTCCTCAAACAAACATCCATTAAAATTGTGTAAGACAAAAAAAAAAGCTACATACAGAGCAATGTGATTTGTAATCAGTTTGTGTATCAGACAAGCCCTACTGTAACGAACAGCCAATCTTAATTAAGGTATAGAATGCATACTGTTTCTTCACATGAACCCTCCAGAGCACTTGCACCGAGATAGAGAAAGAAAGAGAGAGAGAGAGAGAGAAAGAAAGAGAGAGAAAGAGAAAGGGAGAAAGAGAGGGAGGGAGAGATTAATACAGAAGGCATGTTTAAACTACATATCTTAACTGCATTTAAGTACAGACATTACTTCTTTCACTTCTCGACATCTAGGGAAAATTTTAAATTTCCTCGTGATCAACTGGGAGTTGTACACAGCCTCCATCACTTAAACTTTCAAACCATTCCAATTTACTGCGTCGTGAAAGCAGAGAAACAGCACTAACTCTTGAGCAATTGGAAAAGTTGAACGTCTATACATCGACATCTTCCGTACAAGAGAACTTCCTCTTTATTGTCAATGTGGGTCCTTGTGTTTACATGTATGTGTGTACTACTCTGTCTTTTTTCTATATATAAGGCAAATTGTCCTCTCTTTTGTGTAATTTGACTTTTTTCCCCCTTTTTGAGGAGATTGCATTCTACAAGCTCTACTTTTTATAGCATTTCCTTGAATTTCCAACAAGTTTGTTTCTGAGTTTGCCATCTCTCTTGATTATTTACCTGTGTCTTCATTACATGTTATTATGTTAACCATATGGTTGTAATGATTTTGTGACGTTATAGGTATACGCGAACATTAATTCATTGTATTCCTCATTATTTTGTTGGAGATGAAATAAATCAATTAGACAATTTTTGATTCGTCAGTGAATGCATTTGACTACCTTGTAAGCTCATAATGTTTAATCTCCTTGCCAAATATTCAATATTCCAGATCAATATCAACGGCTACAACATGTCATTTTACATCACCATGGAAGGTGTGAGTGGGAGTAGCTACACAGGTGATATCGCCTTTGATGACATTTCCATTTCCCAGGGAATCTGCCAGCGAGGTAAATGTACCCATACATCGCAAAATTTCAGTGTTTATTGTATAGGTTCGAATGGCTTACAGAAGAATTTAGCATGAGAGGATTGCCCTTTCTTCTTCTTTTTCTTCTTTTTTATTCCACTTACCAATCAATGTCAACTAAAGATTAAAACGCATTCTAATAAGTAATCATTATTGTGTTATTGTATGTGTTCATAATATTTCACAGCAGTAATGCTCTGTTTTATTTCATTTCATAGTTTATGATTTTGTATAAAAAAGAACAGAATTAGAATATTAAAAACAGTCATTGAATCCGAGCTGAATTTCATCGAGTTTTATTTCACTTTCCTTCAACTTTAAATTCGAACCCAATAGATTGCTCACCTGGCGCAGTACAAAGAATTAGAGCACACATTTCATATTTCCTTCTTTCATTTTCTTTTCATTTTTCATTTTCTTCTTTCAAATAATCCTATAGCTCTACGGACGTCCTTTGAATGGCAGCAGGCTACTTTGCCCTTAATCACCTCGCAAAGACAAGCTGTATAAATAAAATAATGGTCTCTTAGAAATTGACGAAGCTTGACTGTGCAGTAGAAACGACTGATTTCACGCTAAACGTTTTCACGACGAAATGAATCATGTCACATCGAAAAGATGCCGATTCTCAAGCTCTTTGAATGTCAACCTTTAAAACAAGTGAGACGAAATGTTTGAACAGGGCAAGGTTGGTAATGTTCTCTCATCAGAAATAACTAAATGATTTTGCATACATTTTTTGCTGTATTTTAGTTGAAATCGAAAAATGTTAAAAATTGAAATTTTGCCTTGAAAAGCCAGATCATTATCATCGTTGAACTAGCTGCTGTTGAAGCCGTTTCTGGAACAAAAAAACTGTACCAACAAATCGAGCTTTATAATAGAAAGATCCCGCCGCTGGAAACCCCTCCCCATCGAGAACCCCAACACACGCATACACACAGACACACACACACACACAGACACACTCGCAGACATTATAAGTAAATAAAACGGAAAGGTCGTTCAAATTTGAACCCGATAGAGCTCGCATTATGTTGTAGCACATCGAACAGCAACGATTTTTTTTTCAACATTTCATTTTGAGCTTCACCGAAACATTATCCTCACTGTATGCATCTTTCTATATCATTTTTAAGTTATACCAGTGGCCGAAGACATTGATTGTGACTTTGAATCCGGTTTGTGTGAATGGCAGCAGGCATACGGCGATGACTTTGACTGGACCCGTAACAGCGGACGTACCAGCTCGTATTCCACCGGACCAGATGGGGACCACACAACCGGCTGTAAGCATCATGGTTTTGTATTTTCCTTACTTGCATCATCCTTTAAACTGTTTTTGGGGAGAAGGAGATTTACAACTGTCTTTTGAACTTCCCTGTTGCAATTTCTAGTTGTGTTCATACTTCTATGACTATTAGCACTATCATTACTATTACAGTAACTATTACAGTATCTGAATAGGCTCTCTTATAGTCCAGACTTCTTTTCTACCTTCTATCAGAATACGGATGTAGAGGAGTGACAATTTGTTGTAGATTAAAGATAACTGAGAGAAATAATAATATTGCGGTTGTGAACAGCGGATAGGGGTTAAGAGCAATCAAAATCATTGCTAGAAGATACCGAACAAATTGCAAACTTAATGATTCTTTATTCAGCCGGAAGGTATTGCCCTTTTGTAAGCATTGAGTAATCATCTCAAAAGGAACGGTATATCCTTAGAGGGATTATCAGGTGTTATACGCAACATTAGACGATCCAATATTTGTTCTGTTTTATGGTCTACATAAATGTCCTTTATTTCATTCAGTCTTGTTGGCAGCAAATCAAATTCTGGAATTACTTTGTCGACGTGACGTCACCGCTGACAAAACTTGCGAATTCGATCCTCGCAGCACTTGACACGTGATTGCCTTTTGTCCAATCACCAGCCAAAAATCTATATAGACCAATAATTTGTAACTCTTATTTTGTTTCAATAATCTATGTCACAAAAGGTAGGGAGATGTCATAAGGGATACGATCTCCTTATAGTGAGGATAATCATTTTCACAGGTTCCTATTGCCGCTAGTTTAATTTAGAAGACCTTGTCACCATTCTAACGTATCTTTATAAAGAAAATTATACTGCTATCCTATAAAAATCGAACACTAACTTTTCGGTTATAAAGCAGGGTCGTCACTTTTTTTGAAGAAATCAAAGTCAGGTATCCCCCCCCCCCCCCTCTCGCCATTATGAGAAAATTGATACGCGAATCAAGTGAAGGGATATCAATACTTATTAGGAACTGATACCAACATGGAATGTAGGAATATTATCAATCATATTTAAAGGAAGGAGTTTGAGCTTGAGTTTATTTTCTTTCACCATGATATGGGTCACACACTTTACCCAATGACTGTTGAAATGGCTAACCCTAACTCCACTCCAGATTTCTATCAAATTGAATAATTACGAAGTAACTGCTGCACAACTTTTGCGTCTTTTGTCGATGCCTCTTTCATTGACGACAATTTCGTTGCGGCAATGACGAATTTCACTGCCGTGTTTGCCACATTGCCACATTTTGCATTCATTGAGCGTTTGTCGGCTTTTAGCTGTGCTGACGGAAGTGCATTATCACCCAACCACGTCCTCGCTTACCACTTAGAAATCCAAGAAAGAGAGAGTACGTGTACATCTTAAGCCAAGCTTGCTGTTAAAGTCTTCTCTGTAAATAAATTGAAAACATGTTACTACGCTCAGTTGTTGTGCCTTTGATTCTTGATCTTCCTTTAAAGCCTTATATTATTTACATGGTATATTTCCCCCCTCTTGCAGTCGGATATTACGTGTATATAGAGACAAACTCTCGTAGCTATGGGGATTTCGCACGCCTATGGAGCCCCGAATACCTTGGTAACGGGCCCTTGTGCCTGACATTTTGGTATCATATGTACGGCAGCACTATCAACTCACTGAATGTCTACAAGTCAGAAACAAAATGGCCAAATGCGAATAACATTCTATCATCACTCAGTGGGGACAGGAGAAACCATTGGAGAGTAGAACAGGTAGGGTTTTGTTGTTAAACATTTTATTTTTGTTCTGCTTTATTTGAAATTGAAGCAGACTTTTGTGAGAAATATTACGTTTTTAAATAACTCGAAGACAAACTTCGATCTGGTACTAACCGAACATGTGAAAGGAAGAGCACCAACTTGGATTAAATACTTTGATGTATTGTACAAGATGTGGATATAGGCCAATGTCCTAAATACATTTATAAATGGTTTTGATGTATTTAATTTCTCATTGAAGAAAATTGTTCTTAATGAAGCACTGTAATCCACAGAAAGAGAAAAAATAAATTATTGATTTAGAGGAACAAACGACAATTTGTTAATATATTTTAGTGCCACAGATGGTTAAAGATTTTATGACATACAAATGCAAGTTGATTTGTGTTAATTCATGATACCCTCAACATCACCTCTTTTTTTTTTTTGCGGTTAAGCGAATATCTAAAAACAATCCATTTATTTTTAGATCATTTTTCTTCTATTCTACTTCAGACTACTTGGATACGCCCACAAAAAATCCCTTCAAAACCAAGATTCTGGTTGTGACCTCATCTGTCAATCATTGCTAAAGTTATGATATGTTTAACCCTAACTAGGCCGGGGGGGGGGGGCCTCCGAGGCCCCCCCCCCCCCTCGACGTTTCGCGCGATGTATCGCTAACGCGAAAAGCTATCGCTGCGACGTTTCATGACTTTTTTCTTTCAAGTCTCCCGCATCTTTTGACACCAAATTTGCGATGCCCGGGCGCGCGGTTCCGAAGTTGCGCATAAATATGTATGTGCATGTCAGACCAAAAATTGCTCAAAAACGTGAATTCGTGTACAATTTCAATGCAAACTGTGCTTACAGGCAAATTTCATAAAAGCATGATTATTTTGGGGTTTTGTTGATTAAAACCAATTCATAACATACTTTTTTGTTCAGAACAATGTCGCGGACAAGTTTCATCGAAAAAACAATGAAAAACATAAAGTCAAAAAAACAAAGAAATACATAAGAAATTCAAAAAAACAATAAAATACATAAGAATTTTTTTCTAATGGCGCAATTTTTTCTCTTATATTTTCTCAGGACACTAAAAAGAATATTTACACAAAAAATGTGCTCATTTTGAGCTTTATTTAGTGATTTATACCAAATTGTCTGATTTCATGCATCATTATGCATAAATTAGCATAATTTAGCATAAATAATAATTTTTTAAAAATTTAACTTCGTGGTACTTTAAATTACATCACAGGCAATGCGTGTGCCAATTTTCATCGCGATCGCGCGGTCGACGGCCGGGATCTGGAGGGGGGGCCTGGGAGGCCCCCCCCCCCCGGCTCTATGATCTACCTAAATAGCCCGGCCTAGTTAGGGTTAAGAAAAGACATGGGAATCACCTGCCCCTCGACTTCGCATGCATAACTGGCTTTTTCTCTGATATCAATGTGACTAACAAATAGCGAGGGAACATCAAGTTATGCTCGGTGTCGTTGAGGGTGGATTCCAATATCTTTTGTTAATCATATTAGTACTTTAGCAACGATTGACAGATAAGATCACAACCAGAATCTTGGTTTGGAAGGTTTTTGTTTTTGTTTTCTTTTTATTTGTGGGCGTGTCTAAGTAACCTGAAGAAATCTAAGAATGTATGTGATGTTTCTAGATATTCGTTTCCCCGCAAAACTGATTTTGAACATCATGAATCAACACAAATCAACATGCCTTTGTATGCCATAAAACCTATATTCCATGACTTGTCTTCGAAAGAGAAATAGACAATGCAGTCTTCAGTTCATCTTTTCCAAACTGTAATAAAGCCGATTTCTTTTCGTCTTACCCAAACCCCGTCTTAACCTAGAATATTTTAGAATGAAATGTAGGGGTGCATGTCTTACATGGAGTTGATGGTCCCATTGCAGTCACTCCTTTTAACCAATGTAGTAATGAATAGTAGGCATGTCTTATTGCTAAATTGATATCAATTATTACAATTTCCTCAAACAAACATCCATTAAAATTGTGTAAGACATAAAAGGTACATACAGAGCAATGTGATTTGTAATCAGTTTGTGTATCAGACAAGCCCTACTGTAACGAACAGCCAATCTTAATCAAGGTATAGATTGCATACTGTTTCTTCATATAAACCCTCCAGAGCACTTGTACCGAGATAGAGAGAGAGAGAGAGAGAGAGAGAGAGAGAGAGAAAGAGAAAGGGAGAAAGAGAGAGGGAGAGATTAATACAGAAGGCATGTTTAAACTACATATATCTTAACTGCATTTAAGTACAGACATTACTTCTTTCACTTCTCGACATCTAGGGAAAATGTTAAATTTCCTCGTGATCAACTGTGAGTTGTACACAGCCTCCATCACTTAAACTGTGAAACTATTCCAATTTACTGCGTCATGAAAGCAGAGAAACAGCACTAACTCTTGAGCAAATGGAAAAGTTGAACGTCTATGCATTGACATCTTCCGTACAAGAGGACTTCCTCGTTATTGTCAATGTGGGTCCTTGTGTGTACTACTCTGTCTTTTTTCTATCTCTTTATAGGCAAATTGTCCTTTCTTTTGTGTAATTTGACTTTTCCCCCCTATTTTGAGGAGATTGCATTCTACAAGCTCTGCTTTTTAGCAGTCCCTTCAATTTCCAACAAGTTTGTTTCTGAGTTTACCATCTCTCTTGATAATTTACCTGTGTCTTCATTACATGTTATTCTGTTAACCATATTATGGTTGTACTGATTTTGTAACGCTATAGGTATACGCGAACATTTCATTGTATTCCTCATTATTTTGTTTTAGATGAAATAAATCAATTAGACAATTTTTGATTCGTCAGTGAATGCATTTTACTACCTTGTAAGCCCATAATTTTTAATCTACTTGCCAAATATTCAATATTCCAGATCAATATCTACGGCTACAACACGTCATTTTACATCACCATGGAAGGTGTGAGTGGGAGTAGCTACACAGGTGATATCGCCTTTGATGACATTTCCATTTCCCAGGAAATCTGCCAGCGAGGTAAATGTACCCATCCAATTATCGCAAAATTTTAGTGTTTATTATATAGGTTCGAATGGCTGATAGAGGGATTTAGCATGAGAGGATTGCCCTTCTTCTTTTTTTTTCTTTTTTTTTTCAACTGACTAATTAATGTCAATTAAAGATCAAAACGCATTCTAATAAGTAATCATTATTGTGTTATTGTATGTGTTCATAATATTTCACATCAGTAGTGCTCTCTTTTATTTCATTTCATAATTTCTGATTTTGTTTTTTAAAAAAAAAGAGTTAAGAATATCAAATACAGTCATGTCATTGAATCCGAGCTGAATTTCATCGAGTTTTATTCTATTTTCCATCGACTTTAAATTCGAGCCCTATAGAATACTCACCTGGCTCAGTACAAAGAATTAGAGCACACATTTCATATTTCCTTCTTTCATTTTCGAAGAATTTTTTTTTTTTTTTACTGTTTGTATGTTTTTTACTGTAAGTATTCTCTCTGTGAATCAAATTGACAATACATAACTATATGGCCTAATGGCAAACTTGTGTTTCTTTAAAACTGATCTACGATGATTTATGCAATTGAATAAAAGTCGAACTTAAATCAACTTAAGTCACAGTGAGAAATTATTTAGTTCCTTCTTGCGAGCTATGAAAAACTCTATGTCAGCAATCAATCAGAACAGGAAACTGACAAAGTGTGTGACGGTAATGTAAACCTATTGAAAGCTTAAATAGAATAGAAATAACATGCGGGTATAAATGTAAATAGTACAGTATAGTCGATACAGACGCAAGGAGAAATTCAAAAGCGAACGGTTTTTCAAGTTCCGAAAATAATCCTATATCTCCACGGACGTCCTTCGAATGGCAGCAGGCAACTTTGCCCTTAATCACCTCGCAAAGACAAGCTGTATCAATAAAATAATAGTCTCTTAGAAATTGACGAAGCTTGACTGTGCAGTAGAAACGACTTATTTCACGCCAAACGTTTTCACGACGAAATGAATCATGTCACATCGAAAAGATGCCGATTCTCAAGCTCTTTGAATGTCAACCTTTAAAACAAGTGAGACGAAATGTTTGAACAGGGCAAGATTGGCAATGTTTTCACATCAGAAATAACAACCTGATTTTCCATACATTTTTTGCTGTATTTTAGTTGATATCGAAAAATGTTCAAAATTGAAATTTTGCCTTGAAAAGCCAGATCATTATCATCATTGAACTAGCTGCTGTTGAAGCCGTTTCGGGAACAAAAAACTGTACCAACAAATTGAGCTTTATAATAGAAAGATCCCGCCGCTGGAAACCCCTTCCCATCGAGAACCCCAACACACGCACATAGACACACGCAGATATTATAAGTAAGTAAAACGGAAAGGTCGTTCCCATTTGAACCCATCAGCGGTCGCATTATGTTTCAGCACATCGAACAGCAACGATTTTTTCAACATTTCATTCTGAGCTTCACCGACACATTATGCTCATTTTATGCATCTTTCTATATCATTTTTAAGTTATACCAGTGGCCGAAGACATTGATTGTGACTTTGAATCCGGTCTGTGTGAATGGGAGCAGGCATACGGCGATGACTTTGACTGGACCCGTCGCAGCGGAAGTACCGGTTCGTCTTCCACCGGACCAGATGGGGACCACACAACCGGCTGTAAGCACTTTGGTTTTGCCTTTTCCTTAATTTCATCATCATTAATATTTGTTTGTGTGAGAAGGAGATTGACAATTGTCTTTTGAACTTCCCTGTTGCAATTTCTGTTCGTGTTCAAGCTTCTATGACTATTAGCACCATCATTACTGTTACAGTAAAGATCAATTTTTGCGCCTTTTTCTTAAGATGTGCATGAACAGCATGTAAGAGTTCTCTTATCCGAATACGCTCTCTTATAGTCCAGACTTCTTTTCTGCCTTCTATCAAAATGGTGATGTAAAGGAGTGACAATTTCCTGTAGATTACGAGATAACTGCAAGAAATAACTAGACTCGGAATTTGTCAAGACTGACAAATTAGGTGATCCGATTTTTTTTTTTTTTTAATCAATGATTCGAGTCCTGATCGCAATAGGCATGACCATATAGATTTTATCTGTGTTTAGAGACATTGGCCGTGTGATATTTGGATTCTCATTTAGAAAAGAGAGTGAGGTCTACCATCTTTGGTACCAAATTCGGTATAAACCAGGGAGGTACCTCCCTGGTATAAACTATAACGAAGATACAGAATGAAGTACATTTGACCATTGACCCAACTTTGCACAGCCAAGATGGCATCTGAGCAAAAAGTGGTTATTTTGTGAAATGATCCTTGTAACATGGTCTTTACGTGTGCAAAATATGGGAAAGATAGGACATGTATTCACCAAGATACAGGTTGAAACATTTATGACCTTTGACCCTAATTTACATACCCAAGATGGTGTCTGATCAAGTAGTTGTTATTTTATGAAATAATGTACGTGACATGAACTAAACATGTGCAAAATATGGGCGTGATAGGGGCTGTTTTTCTTGAGTTATTGCAAAGAAAGTTGTAGAAAGAAAGAAATATCTCAATACATCGAAGATAAGTTTGATTTCAACCAAGTTTCTTGACGTGATCTCGGCGTCGTATGAAAAAATGGAGGGTATAGTCACGATAGCCCAAAGTCTGAGCTACAACATATTAAAATCTGGGAGAAATTCACAGAAGAGTAAGTGAGCTAGTGTTCGATAAAGACCGTCATGTCAATTTTCATTTCCAGAAAAATTCCCTCCCATAGAGATAACACGTAAACTGGTTAAATTTGACAAGGTTACATTATATCTAATTTCACGAGGTGAAGACATCATCCGATTAAAACTTTGATTGAACAAAACTTAAAGAGTATTACATTGGCTACAACATACTAAAATCTGGAAGAAATTCATCAAAGGGTAATTGAGTTAGTCGTCGATAAAGACAATCATGTCAATTTTCACATCTAGAAAAATTCCCTCCCATAGAGATAACACGTGATAATGAAGATAAAGAAAGAAGTACATATGACCTTTGACCCTACTTTGCACAGACAAGATGGCGTCTGAGCAAAAAGTGGTTATTTTGTGAAATGATTCTTGTAACATGTTCTTTACGTATGCAAAATATGGGAAAGATAAGACATGTATTCACCGAGATACAGGATGAAACATTTTTGACCTTTGACCCTAATTTACATACCCAAGAAGGTGTCCGATCAAGTAGTTGTTATTTTATGAAATAATGTACGTGACATAAACTAAACATGTGCAAAATATTGGGCTGATAGAGCTTGTTTTTCTTGAGTTATTGCAAAGAAAGTTGCAGAAAGAAAGGAATATGAAAATACATGGAAGATAAGCTTTAATTTCAACCAAGTTTTTGGGCATGATGCCGACTCCGTATGAAAAAACGAAGGGCACACTTACGATAGCCCAAAGTCTCAGCTACAACATACTAAAATATGGGAGAAATTCACCGAAGCATAAGTGAGCTAGTGCTCGATAAAGATAGTCATGTCAGTTTTCATTTCCAGAAAAACTGCACTCCCATAGAGATAACACGTAAACTGGTCAAATTTAACAATGTTACTTTTAATCCATTTTTACGAGATGATGCCGTCATCCAATCAAAATGTTGTTATTATATTACCGAAAGACCATTTAATAAGCTACAACATACTGAAATCTAGGTGAAAATTGGCAAAGGATTAGTGAGATACGCTCGAATGAACTTAAAATTTGATGACGTCATTTTGAAAATTTACTTTTTTTACTTTATTAAGAAATTTGATATCTTTTAATCATTTTTTCAGCATCGTCAACCCATGAAATGACATGTACAACTCATCAGCTTTCAGAATATGTAAAGAAAATGGGGGGTCACCGTCCATCCTGACGAGTAAAATCGGATTTGAAATTGGCGGTTTTTTGGCATTGTTGGACTGTATATCGCCATTGACGCGCGCGCGGAATTTCAACTTTGACGGGTCTGTATGACGTCATATTGAGTCGGATTGACTTGAAACTTGGTAGAAATATTCCTTGACATTTCAGGCATCCGATAAGTGTGAAAAAACGGGAAATTTCTATTGCATATGAGCTGTGCGTGCGTATATATGCGCGCGCGTACGCGTCCGTCCAATTTTTTCAATTTTTCAAAAAATGCTCCAAATGGTCTGAAACGTGTGCAAAAAAATTTTGAGCTCGATTTGAGCATACAAATATTTCTACGCGCGCGTACGCGCACGTTTTAAGAGAAAATATGAATTTTGAGAATATGAGTAGAATCCGCATAACTTGAAATATATGTGACGTAAATTTCATTGAAAAACTCCATTCCATTAATGAGATATGAATGAAAATGTGTTTTCATATAATGACGTCATAGTGACGTCACGGTCGACTGATCACTATGATTTTATTTGACCCGTCGTCTTTGGGACATGATACATATATGGTATAATTTTGACATTGATAGGAAGAACACTTTCTGAGCTAATCGATACACAATTTTTGTCCAGAAATAAAGAAAGAAGAAGAAGAAGACTAGAGATTGTAATTTGTCATCACTGACAAATTAAGGTGATCCGATTTCTTTTTTAATCAATGATTCGAGTCGTGATAGTGCAAAGTCTCAGCTACAACATACTAAAATCTGAGAGAAATTCACCGAAGCATAAGTAAGATAGTGCTCGATAAAGAGAGTCATGTCAATTTTCACATCTAAAAAATTCCCTCCCATAGAGATAACACGTCATAGCGAAAATAGAAAATATGACCTTTGACCCCACTTTGCACAGACAAGATGGCATCTGAGCAAAAAGTGGTTATTTTATGAAATGATCCCTGTAACATGGTCTTTACGTGTGCAAAATATGGGAAAGATAGGACATGTATTCACCAAGATACAGGATGAAACATCTATGACCTTTGACCCTAATTTACATACCCAAGATGGCGTCTGATCAAGTCGTTGTTATTTTATGAAATGATGTTCGTGACATGAACTAAACATGTGCAAAATATGGTGGTGATAGGGTTTGTTTTTCTTGAGTTATTGCACATAACGTTGCAAAAAGAAAGAAATATTTCAATACATCGAAGATAAACTTTAAATTCAAGTAACTTTTTTGACGTGATCCCGACATCGTATGAAAAAACGAAGGGCACACTTACGACAGCCCAAAGTCTCAGCTACAGCATATTAAAATCTGGGAAAAATTCACCGAAGCATAAGTGAGCTAGTGCTCGAAAAAGATAGTCATGTCAATTTTCACTTCCAGAAAAACTGCTCTCCCATAGAGATAACACGTAAACTGGTCAAATTTTACAAGGATACTTTCAATCCATTTTTACGAGGTGATGACGTCATCCAATCAAAATCTTGTAATTATAAATATGAAAGAACATTAAATAAGCTACAACATACTGAAAGTTAGGTGAAACTCGGCAAAGGATAAGTGAGATACGCTCGAGTGAACTTGAATTTTGATGACGTCATTTTGAAAATTTACTTTTTTTACTTTTTTAAGAAATTTGATATCTTTTAATCATTTTTTCAGTATCGCCAACCCATGAAATGATATGTACAACTCATCAGCTTTCAAAATATGTAAAGAAAATGGGGGGTCACCGTCCATCCTGACGAGTAAAATCGGATTTAAATTTGGCGGTTTTTTGGCATTGTTGCACTGTATATCGCCATTGACGCGCGCGCGGAATTTCAACTTTGACGGGCCCGTATGACGTCATATTGAGTCGGATTGACTTGAAACTTGGTAGAAACATTCTTTGACATTTCAGACATCCGATACGTGTGAAAAGACGGGAAATTTCTATTGCATATGAGCTGTGCGTGCGTATATGCGCGCGCGCGTACGCGTCCGTCGATTTTTTCTGAAATACTCCAAATGACCTGAAACGTGTGCAAAACAATTTTGAGCTCGATTGGAGCATGTTAAAATTTCAACGCGCGCGTACGCGCTCGTTTACTATGAACGTGACTAAATTTTATGAAATATATCAATAGAGCTTGACTTGAACTATATGATATGTAAATTTCATTGAGAAAATCCATTCCATTAATGAGATACGAATGTGAACGTGTTTTCAGATAATGACGTCATAGTGACGTCATGGTTGACTGATCACAGTGATACATTAGATCTGTCGTCCTTATGACGTGATACATATATGGTATCAGTTTAGAAGTGATAGGTGAATGACTTTTAGAGTTAACCGCTGCACAACATTTGAGGAGAAAGAAATAAAGAAGAAGAAGAAGAAGAAGAAGAAGAAAGAATCCGTACAGATACAATAGGTGATCCGAGAGGATACTCGGATCACCTAAAGAAGACCCAACAAAGAACGAGACATGAAAACTCGTCACATTGAGGACGAGTTAGGTGATACGCTTGTGGTCATCAGATGACAGTCATCTGTGATCGACAAAGAAAAGAATGTAATATAGGCACCTTAAAGTTATATTGAGCGTGCTTGCGAAACCGTTTTTGTAACCACTCGGCCACGGGTCATCCACGGAAATGGTAAGACAAAAAAAAAAAAAAAAAAAACAATGTATAGATATAACAGGGGGAAAGTCAATGCCCACTCAACTAACGTGGCCGTGTGAACATCTATTGCATTGCTAGACGGAAAAGCGGCCTTGTAACGACTGAGGTCGCTATGCCATTTCTGGCAACTTGGAAAAAATACGTCCCGCAGACATAAAACCTATAATCGGCTGGTTTTGATACCTTGCCTTTAATCATAATTTCCAGTGTAATGACGTCATCAAATTAATAAACAATGACATCGTCTTGAAAGACAATTGTTCAAAGGACAACACCTCAGTCGTCGTCATTACATACTATGATCGGTTTGACAAAGTCAACCTGCAAAAGTTTGCTGCAGTCGAAGCAATGTGGTCTCCAACACACAAAAAAGAGGGATATGGCGTGTGTGTGTGTCTGTGTGTGTGTATAGGTGCGTTTATATACGAACGTGATTTCTACATGGACGAATATGTAATACAAAGTTGAGGAAAAAAAAAACAGTAAATAGCTAAGTATTTTGTTTTGTGATCTTGTGGGGTTCGAACCCGCAACCTCACGTCTCTGAGACGTCGCCTTTAACCACTCGGCCATACGTCTCGACAAGAAAATATGAGGAACATTATGGACTTGAAAGACAGTTGTTCAATATATAACACATTCATCGTACGTTGTCAGTTTGCTATTGACATGACAATCTATCACACAAATATGAGGCAGGTATTAGTACCTGTATGAAATTATTATAGGCATGGTTATCAAATTCCCCTAAAATTTCCTTATAATTGCCTTATTTTTACACACAGTTATGCTATCCCTTTAAACTCGTCACAGTTTAATTAGAATCATTAACATCATACATTAGTACCATATTCAGTTCCATAGCTGATTACGTTTGCTAATCAATTAAGATTAATTGTCTAGAATGTGTCATATGGCCAACCTGTATACACACGTATATACACACACACAATGTTAAATGTATGTATCAAACATCTGTAACACAACTTTGAACTAACTGTAGGAATTATCGCTGCACTTATCATCCATACTTTTTATCACTATCTGAAACTCCACAAAAACCACTAATTGACAAATAATCATCAATACAGAAGACTGAATACCTTTTTTACAATGTATAGCTTGTTACATGTATAAATCAGCACAAAGTAACCACGACTACATTGTGTTACTAAATTGATATGAACAAATTTCATTTTGTTACAATATACTATATCAGTTTGAAAAGCCCAGCCTCCAAAACTATGATTTTGCAGCAATCGAAGTAATGCAGTCTCCAACGCAAAACAAAGGTATACTGTGTGAGTGTGTGCGTATAGGTGTGTTTACATGCAAATGTGATTTCTACATGGACGAAGGTGTAGTACTCCATTGAAGAAAAAAAAAGTAAAAAAAATAATAATTATTTTCTTTCGTGCTCTTGTGAGGATCGAACCCGTACGTGTGCAACCTCACGTTTCTGAGACGACGCCTCTAACCACTCGGCCATATGTCTCGACGAGAAAATTAGAGGAACGTAAACTTATGTACGTGAAAGACGAATCAGGAATCATTTCGTCCGCATTCCATTCTCATTTTCAGTTTTAAATTGCAAAATTGTCAACCTCATGAGGAGATTTCAAAGAATAAAATGCATGATTACTGCAGCTTATTGTCACAGCTACAACATACTTAAGTTTCAGAGGAAATGAAGCAAAATCAGCTGAGATAAAGGTGCTTAAACGTTGTCAAGTCAATGCATGGTTTCTAAAAAAATCACATCCCATAGACATAACACGTAAACTTGTCCGATTTTGCGTCTTTACATTTAAACACAATTTAAAGCATGATGACGTCATCAAGTTTCAAATCTATGACATGGACTTGAAAGGTAAATGTTCAAAGTACAACATATCTGAATTTGGGATAATATTGAGCTTAAACAACAGAGATACGAGCAAATGAATGTCAGAAACAGTACCTTAAAAAAATCAATTCCACTTTTTTGATTTCAGATGATGATATGATGACGTCATAATGTATTCATGGAGATATTGATACTTGAAACGTTATTTCCAATTCATATGTTTTTGTAATATGCAATAAAAACATAGGGTAACCAGACGTTTTAAAGAGCTATGGCGAAATAAACAAAGACATGTTTTTCGCTATATTTGCACATAGACGCGCACACGAAATTTCAACTTTGACGCCAACGCATTCCTTTGTTATAGGTCAAAATTGATCGGAAATCAAAGGATATTATTGCTTAATGTATCAGGAATCCAAATCTGTCAAAAAATGTGCATTTTCATTTTGTCTACGCGCACTACGCGCGAAAATGTGCGGACGGACGCGAACGCGCGAAACGCTTAAAATTGTCTGAAACTTCGAGATTTCCCATTGGTAAGTTGTTTTGAGCCTTTTAAAAGTTTGACGCGCGCGTACGCGCCCGTAATAATGTCCTAGGTAATTAGCATTAAAATGTAAGATAGAGCGTGACCTGAACTTAATGTCCACCGAAAATGATACAGAAATGACCTTTAGTTATGAAGTTATGATCGATCATGTAACATGGTCCGAAAATCACAAAATGGCGCCTAGATGACGTCATAGATATGCTACTGTCATGAAAACCTTATTGTGGCTAGATTTTGTCATGAGACATGTTCCCTGAAAATGTCATGTTATTCCGTAATGTCATTCTTGAGATATTGATGACACAAAATTGTCCAGAAAGAAAGAAGAATAACGAGACATGAAACTCGTCACTTTAAAGACGAGTTAGGTGATACGCTTGGGGTCATCAGATATCGGTCACCAGTGATTGACAACGAAACAATGAAATATAGCGACTTTAAGTTATATTTCTGCAATAATATTTTAGCAAAGTCGATTTTTTTTGGACCTTTATTATTCAGATCATATTGTTAGTAACAATGCAAACCACATGGAAAGTCCTGTACGTGTGTCTGCGTGTGCAAGTAGGCCCAAGTAGATTAACAGGTTTTCTTAGTACAGTGTATCTCTACGATGACGAACAAATATAAACACGAACAAATTGAAACACGTCAATACAGTGTTTTAAAGATCGTCTTGACTTTAATAGTGGTCTTTTAAAAATATGAACTCTAGCCCTTATTTCCATAACCAAAACTGCTATATCGAATCTTGTCATTAATATGATCAGTTTGGAGAGCTCTTAAAGCTACAAGCCTGTAAAATTTTCCAGCAATTAAGCAATGAATCATCCAATCCAAAACAAAGGAAAATATAGCGAGTGCGTGTCTTTACAGAATGGGATTTATACCCGGACGAAATATGGTGCTATATTGTACTAGTAACTACTTGCTGACTTATTTTAAGGGCTCTGCTGGTTGAGTATCCATGTTTAGCTAAATGAATTGTAATTTGGCGATAAACAAAAATTCCCACGAGCAACAGAAACACTCTAACCTCCGATATAAAATAAGGGAAATTGCGTGTTTGTGTTCGTGGGGATGTGTATACTTGAGGAAATAGTGAAACAAATGACATAGGAGTGAAGCTGAACTGCCTAAGAAAAAAAAGGAAAAATAAAGAAAGCCCTTGCAGCTACAAGCCTGTGAAATTTTCCGGCAGTAAAAGCAGTGAAACGTCCAAAAACAAAACAGAGGCAAATAGAGAGAGTGTGTGTTTGTTTACATGACAATATGATTTGTACCTAGACGAAAGCGGCATTACCTCAACTAAAATAAAGAAAGAGACATAGCTTCTAACCACGTAACTAAATGGTAAGTCTTTTCGAACCAAGAGTGTGGAACGTAAGATGAATCATGACGATCACCCGTGACCGACACATCTTCAAAGGGAACAGTTAGAAGTGGAAGGAGTGTCAAGCATATTGTCTCAACAAAGCAATGAGACAATGACATTTAGGCATTCCATAATTTCGCTCTAAAATCAATGGTATTAATCATGTAGGCCTACCATTGCTTGCATAGTCCATAAACTTTGCTTTACAAACTTTCAGTGAAACGTGTCATAACATAACTATGTAACTCCATTAGCAGTGACTACTAGATAAACAAAGATATATCAAAATGAACGCTTAGCACATATAACTCAGGGGATTATAACCTGATACTCCGCTCTTCACTGCTCAGATGGCAACAACACTCATCACCTACGGCTGCGTATAGAGAAACAGCCATTACTTAAATAACAGTTTTGCCTTTTATTTGGCAGATCGACACACAACCCCCTTTAAACACACTGTAATTGGCACGGAGGGACATGAAAGAACTCTTCACTAATACTAAACAGCATATGCATTCCACTCATGTGGCGCAAGATACCTCTAAAGCAACATAAAGCCTGTCTACAACTCCGTTATTGGGTCAAACAATACTTTACAGTATGAAATATCACAGAGATGAGCGAGACGGTATACACCTGGCTTAGAGTAAATCAATTCAGTTCTTTTTCCCACTCAAGTTGAAGTATTTATATAAATGCATAAATCCCCACCTTCAGTATAACAAAACAAACGTAGCGAAAAGGGAAGAGAAGACGAGACCTGGCAAAAATATACTGCACCACTGCAATTTATAGTGACAAGTGAAGCAAAATGTATTAGATGTTATAGCAGTTGTTTTTTTTTTAGCATAAACAGACAAATAGAGGACATGAGACACATTCGTGAAGTCCTATTCTTTATACAGTCCCACATAATTCAGATGAAATTGTTTCTGTCATGCAACCATGTGAACATTTCATGCGTGTGTCGGCGTGGGCAAGTAAGTCGATCAGACAGGATATGTAAGTGAATATTTACCAATAGGTCTTTATACTGTTAAAAAAACAGAAATCAAACCTGGCGATAAGGTCTTTTAAGGGTCACCTTCACATTTACATTTGTATTTTCAGGTCGAAATTTCCAGTCGAAGCGCTTTGGTTTCCAACACAAAACAAAGGGATATTGTGTGTGTGTGCGTATAGGTGCGGTTACATGCAAACGTGATTTCTGTATAGGTGAAGGTGTAGTACTCCATTGAAGAAAAAAAGTAAAAAAAAAAATAAGTATTTTGTGTCGTGCTCTTGTGGGGTTCGAACCCGCAACCTCACGTCTCTGAGACGTCGCCTTTAACCACTCGGCCATACGTCTCGACGAGAAAATATGAGGAACGTAAAGTTATGTATGTGAAAGATGATTCAGTAATCGTCTGGTCCACATTCCATTCTCATTTTCAGTTTTAAACTGCAAAATTATCAACCTGATGAGATTTGCAAAAATAAAATGCATGATTTTCTGCAGCTTATTGTCTCAGCTACAACATACTATAGATTCCGAGGAAATAAAGCAAAATCAGCTGAGATAGAGGTGCTTAAACGTTGTCAAGGCAATGCATGGTTTTAAAAAAAAAAAATCACCTCCCATTGACATAACACGTAAATTTGTCCGATTTTGCGTCTTTACCTTTAATCACAATTTGAAGTGTGATGGTAAGTCTTCTCGAACTAAGAGTGTGCAACGGAAGCTTCTACGTGAAAGATGAATCATGACGATCACCCGTGACCGACAAATCTTCAAAGGGATCAGCTATTAGAAGTGGAAGCCCTCGTGCCAAGCATATTGTCTCACCAATTCCAAAGCAGTGATACTCTTACATTTAGGTATAACATAATTTCCCTCTGAAATCAATGGTATTATTCATGTACAATTGCTTGCCTTGTCCATAAACTTTGCTTTACAAACTTTCAGTGAAACGTGTCATAACATAATTCTGTAACTCCATTAGCAGTGATTGACTACATAAATAAAGATATATCACATTGAACGCTTAGCGCGTATAACTAAGGGGGATTTTAGCCTGATGCTCTGTTCTTCACTGCTCAGATACCAACAACACTCACCACCTACGGCTACGTATAGAGAAACAGCCATGGCGAAAATAAGGTTTTCCTTTTCTTTGGCAGATAGACGCACAACCCCTTTAAACACACTATAATTGACATGGAGGGACATGAAAAAGTTCATTACTACTACTGAGCAGTGATGCCTTCTACTCATGTGGCACAAGATACCTCTATAGCAACATAAAACCTGTCTACAATTCCGTTATTGGGTCAAACAATAACAACCTGGAATTTCAAAGAGATGAGCGAGACGCCGTTATACACCTGGCCTAGAGTTAATTCATTCAGTTGCCATTCCTGCTCCAGTTGAGTTATGTAAATTATTTTCTGACCTGTCTTGTGCAGTGTAACAGGAACAAACGTAGAGAAAAGGAAAGAGAAACGAAAGGTGGCAAGCGGGGCACTGTATACCAAGGGCAATTTACAACATTACGTATGATAAATGAAGCAAATACAACCTCCAGCCTCCGACAACAAAAAAAAAATGGAACTTGAGTGACTGTGTCTCGTGGGGTAGTATACTTGATAAGATAATACGATAAATGACATCGGAATAAAGCAGAACTGCCAAAAGAAAAACAAAGAAAGAGAGAGAGAAAAAAAAAATAATAGCGTCCTGCGGGTCTCGAACATCTCGTCCTAAGGTAGTGCATAATGACAATGCAGCGGGCTAAGCGACTATAAAGCCACACGGCTGTCCCGAAGATTGGATGTGAAATTCATAACTTCATATCATTTACAAGATGAAAAAGTTCATTACTACTACTACTAAACAGTGATGCCTTCCACTCATGTGGCACAAGATACCTCTATAGAAACATAAAACCTGTCTACAACTCCGTTATTGGGTCAAACAATAACAACCTGGAATTTCAAAGAGATAAGCGAGGCGCCATACACCTGGACTAGAGTTAATCAATTCAGCTCCCATTCCTGCCAGTTATCTAAGCGTACATGTTCCTACCTATCCTGTTACAATATAACAAGAACCAATGAAGAGAAAAGGAAAGAGCAAACGAAAGGTGGCAAGCGGGACACTGTAACAAGGGGCAATTTACAACATTAAGTGTGACAAAATTAATGAAGCAAACCCAATCTCCAAACTCCGATACAAAACAATTAAGGGAAATAGAGCAGCCGTGTTCACGGCTTACGTATACTTGATAAAATAATACGATAAATGACATCGAGTATAGCTGAACAGCCGAAAAAAAAAGAAAGAAAAAAAGGTAAAAGTCCTGCGGGAGTCGAACTTCTCGCCTTCCTGTATGGCGTTATGAACACCCAGCGCGCTAAGCGATTACACCACACGGCTGTCCTGAAGATCGTTTGCGAAACTTAAATTTTTAATTATACAATCGTGACTGTTGACGGAGATGGCGCTATTCAACTTCCCACAAGTGGCCGCGTGGATTCGACCAATATACAGTTGCAAACAACAATCGCCAATCGTTCCGTACAGATTGCATTCTCATTTTCAGTTTTTAACTACAAAATTGTCGACCTCATGAGGAGATTTTAAAATATAAAATGCATGATGACTGCAGTTTATTGTCTGAGCTACAACATACTTAAGTTTCAGAGGAAATGGAGTAAAATCAGCTGAGATAAAGGTGCTTAAACGTTGTCAAGTCAATCCATGGTCTAAAAAAAAATCACCTCCCATAGACAATACACGTAAACTTGTCCGATTTTGCGTCTTTACCTTTAATCACAATTTAAGGTATGATGATGTCATCAAATTTCAAAACCATGACATGGACTTGAAAGGCAAATGTTCAAAGTAAAACATATCTGAATTTGGGATAATATTGAGCTTAAACAAAAGAGATACGAGCAAATGAATGTCAGAAACAGTACCTCAAAAAAATTAATTCCACTTTTTTGATTTCAGATAATGATATGATGACGTCATAATGTATTTCGGGAAATGTTGATGCTTGAAATGTTATTTCCAATTCATATGCTTTTGTAATATGCAATAAAAACATAGGGTCACCCCGCGTTTTAAAGAGCTATGGCGAAATAAACAAAGACATGTTTTTCGCTATATTTCCACATAGACGCGCACACGAAATTTCAACTTTGACCCCAGCGCATTCCTTTGTTATAAGTCAAAATTGATCGGAAATCATTGGATATTGTTACTTAATTTATCAGGAATCCAAATCTGTCAAAACAATTGCATTTTCATGTTGCTTACGCGCACTGCGCGCGAAAATGCGCGGACGGACGCCTACGCGCGAAACGCTTAAAATTGTCTGAAACTTCGAGATTTCCCATTGGAAAGTTGTTTTGAGCCTTTTAAAAGTTTGACGCGCGCGTACGCGCGCGTAATGATGTCCTAGGTAATTAGCATTAAAAAGTAAGATAGAGCGTGACCTGAACTTAATGTCCACCGAAAATGATACAGAAATGACCTTTAGTTATGAAGTTATGATCGATCATGTAACATGGTCCGAAAATCACAAAATGGCGCCTAGATGACGTCATAGATATGTTACTGTCATGAAAACCTTATTGTGGCTAGATTTCGTCATGAGACATGTTCCCTGAAAATGTCATGTTATTCCGTAATGTCATTCTTGAGATATTGATGACACAAAATTGTCCAGAAAGAAAGAAGAATAAAAAGAAACGAGACATGAAAACTCGTCACATTGAGGACGAGTTAGGTGATACGCTTGTGGTCATCAGATGACAGTCATCTGTGATCGACAAAGAAAAGAATGTGATATAGGCACCTTGAAGTTATATTGAGCGTGCATGCGAAACCGTTTCTGTAACCACTCGGCCACGGGTCATCCACGGAAATGGTAAGACAAAAAAACAACAACAATGTATAGATATAACAGGGGGAAAGTCAATGCCCACTCAACTAACGTGGCCGTGTGAACATCTATTGCATTGCTAGACGGAAAAGCGGCCTTGTAACGACTGAGGTCGCTATGCCATTTCTGGCAACTTGGGAAAAATACGTCCCGCAGACATAAAACCTATAATCGGGTGGTTTTGATACCTTGCCTTTAATCACAATTTTCAATGTAATGACGTCATCAAATTACAAAACAATGACATCGTCTTGAAAGACAATTGTTCAAAGTACAACACCTCAGTCGTCGTCATTACATACTATGATCGCTTTGACAAAGTCAACCTGCAAAATTTGCTGCAGTCGAAGCAATGTGGTCTCCAACACACAAAAAAGAGGGATATGGCGTGTGTGTGTGTCTCTGTGTGTGTATAGGTGCGTTTATATACGAACGTGATTTCTACATGGACGAATATGTAATACAAAATTGAAGAAAAAAAAAACAGTAAAGTATCTAAGTATTTTGTTTCGTGATCTTGTGGGGTTCGAACCCGCAACCTCACGTCTCTGAGAAGTCGCCTTTAACCACTCGGCCACACGTCTCGACGGGAAAATATGGGGAACGTTATGGACTTGAAAGACAGTTGTTCAATGTATAACACATTCATCGTACGTTGTCAGTTTGCTACTGACACGACAATCTACCACATGAAGATGAGGCAGGTATTAGTACCTGTATGAAATTATTATAGGCATGGTTATCAAATTGCCCTAAAATTTCCTTATAATTGCCTTATTTTTACACACAGTTATGCTATCCCTTTAAACTCGTCACAGTTTAATTAGAATCATTAACATCATACATTAGTACCTTATTCAGTTCCATAGCTGATCACGTTTGCTAATCAATTAAGATTAATTGTCTAGAATGTGTTATATGGCCAACCTGTATACACACGTATATACACACACACAATGCTAAATGTATGTATCAAACATCTGTAACACAACTTTGAACTAACTGTAGGAATTATCGCTGCACTTTAATATCATCCATACTTTTTATCACTATCTGAAACTCCACAAAAACCACTAAATGACAAATAATCATCAATACAGAAGACTGAATACCTTTTTAAAAATGTATAGCTTGTTACATGTATAAATCAGCACAAAGTAACCACGACTACATTGTGTTACTGAATTGATATGAACAAATTTCACTTTGTTAAATATACTATATCAGTTTGAAAAGCCCAGCCTGCAAAATTTGGCAGCAGTCGAAGTAATGCAGTCTCCAACGCAAAACAAAGGTATACTGTGTGAGTGTGTGCGTATAGGTGTGTTTACATGCAAACGTGATTTCTACATGGACGAAGGTGTAGTACTCCATTGAAGAAAAAAAGTAAAAAAAAAAATTATTTTCTTTCGTGCTCTTGTGAGGATCGAACCCGTACGTGTGCAACCTCACGTTTCTAAGACGACGCCTCTAACCACTCGGCCATACGTCTCGACGAGAAAAGTAGAGGAACGTAAACTTATGTACGTGAAAGATGAATCAGGAATCGTTTGGTCCGCATTCCATTCTCATTTTCAGTTTTAAACTGCAAAATTGTCAACCTCATGAGAAGATTTCAAAGAACAAAATGCATGATTACTGCAGCTTATTGTCTCAGCTACAACATACTTAAATTTCAGAGGAAATGAAGCAAAATCAGCTGAGATAAAGGTGCTTAAACGTTGTCAAGTCAATGGATGGTTTTAAAAAAAATCACCTCCCATAGACATAACACGTAAACTTGTCCGATTTTGCATCTTTACTTTCAATCACAATTTAAAGTATGATGACGTCATCAAATTTCAAAACCATGACATAGACTTGAAAGGCAAATGTTTAAAGTACAACATATGTGAATTTGGGATAATATTGAGCTTAAACAACAGAGATACGAGCAAATGAATGTCAGAAACAGTACCTCAAAAAAATCAATTCCACTTTTTTTATTTAAAATGACGATATGATGACGTCATCGCGTTTTCCTGGCAATATTGATACTAGCAATGTTATTTACAATTCACATACTTTTGTAATATGCAATAGAAATATAGGGTCAACGGACGATTTAAAGAGCTATGGCTAAATAAACAAAGACATGTTTTTTCACTATATTTGCAGAAAGACGCGCACGTGGAATTTCAACTTTGACGCCAGTGCATTCCTTTGTTATAGGTCGAAATCGATCGAAAATCAATGGATGTTGTTACTCAAAGTATCAGGAATCCAAATCAGTCAAAAAAATTGCATTTTCATGTTGCTTACGCCCTCTGCGCGCGAAATTGCGCGGACGGACGCGCACGCGAGAAAATGTTTGAAACGCTTAAAATTGTCTGAAACTTCGAGATTTCCCATTGGGAAGTCGTTTTGAGCCTTTTAAAATTTTGACGCGCGCGTACGCGCGCGTAATGAAGACCTGGGTAACTAGCGTTAAAAGGTAAGATAGAGCGTGACCTGAACTTCATGTCCACCGAAAATGATACAGAAATGACATCTAGTTATGAAGTTATGATCGATCATGTGACAAGGTCCGAAAATCACAAAATGGCGCCTAGATGACGTCATAGATATGTTACTGTCATGAAAACCTTATTGTGGCTAGATATTGTTATGAGACATGTTGACTGAAAATTTCATGTCATTCCGTAATGTCATTGTTGAGATATTGACGACACAAAATTGTCCAGAAAGAAAGAAGAATAAAAAACGAGATATGAAACTCGTCACACTAAGGACGAGTTAGGTGATACGCTTGGGGTCATCAGATGTCGGTCATCCGTGATCGACAAAGAAAAGAATGTGATATAGGCACCTTGAAATTATTCAGCGTGCATGCAAATCCGTTTCTCTAACCACTCGGCCACGGGACATCCACGGAAATGGTTAGGCAAAAAAAAAATGTATAGATATTACAGGGGGAAAAAGTCAATGCCCACTCAACAAACGGGGCCGCGTGAACATGTATTGCATTGCTAGACGGAAATGCGGCCTTGTAACGACTGATGTCGCTATGCCATTTCTGGCGACTTGGGAAAAATACGTGCCGTAGACATAAAACCTATAATCGGCTGGTTTTGATACCTTGCCTTTAATCACAATTTTCAGTGTGATGACGTCATCAAAGTACGAAACAATAAGCCAGTTCGGGGTTCCACTTTGAGCATGAGCAGAAAAAGGTCATCTGTACCAGCAGAGCATGGTGGTTTTTAAATTCACTGAGATAAGCATCTGTAATGTAATGATTATTCAACTGATCCCTATAAGTGGTGCTTGCCAGCACATCCACATGACAGCAAAAGCGGTGTCTGACAATTATCAATAGAAAGAGATTGTTAATACATTCAATGCAAAATAATGAAATGGATGCTTTCCAAAATGTCAATGGAAGGATCATTCTGGTCACCTGGTCTATGCAAGTTCATCCTTTGTTTGAACATGACTGATGAATTCCATAAATTGTTACGTTGGGCAAGCTCATGCCTTCTGTCGCTTGAAACTAGTGGAGTGCCTAATCAACTGAGAAAGAAGAAAGGTCATTTGTACCCATGTGCCCATGAGCTAACCCCGAACTGGCTTATTGACACGGTCTTGAAAGACAATTTTTCAAAGTACAACACCTCCGTCGTCGTCATTACATACTATGATCGGTTTGACAAAGTCAGCCTGCAAAAGTTTGCAGCAGTCGAAGCAATGTGGTCTCCAACACAAAAAAGAGGGATATTGTGTGTGTGTGTGTGTGTGTGTGTGTGTGTATAGGTGCGTTTATATACGAACTTGACTTCTACATGGACGAATATGTAATACACCATTGAAGAAAAAAAAGTAAAATAGCAAAGTATTTTGTTTCGTGATCTTGTGGGGTTCGAACCCGCACGTATGCAACCTCACTTCTCTGAGACATCGCCTTTAATCACTCGGCCATACGTCTCGACGAGAAAATATGACGAACGTAAACTTATGTGTGTGAAAGATGAATCAGGAATCGTTTCGTCCACATTCCATTCTCATTTTCAGTTTTAAACTGCAAAATTGTCAACCTGATGAGGAGATTTCAAAGAATAAAATGCATGATTACTGCAGCTTATTGTCTCAGCTACAACATACTTTAGTTTCAGAGGAAACGAAGCAAAATCAGCTGAGATAAAGGTGCTTAAACGTTGTCAAGTCAATGCATGGTTTAAAAGAAAAATCACCTCCCATAGACATAACACGTAAACTTGTCCGATTTTGCGTCTTTACCTCTAATCACAATTTTCAGTGTGATGACGTCATCAAAGTACAAAACAATGACATGGTCTTGAAAGACAATTGTTCAAAGTACAACACCTCCGTAGTCGTCATTACTTATACTATAATCGGTTTGATAAAGTCAGCCTGCAAAATTTTGCAGCAATCGAAGCAATGTGGTCTCCAACACAAGAAAGAGGGATATTGTGTGTGTGTGTGTGTATAGGTGCGTTTCTATACGAACGTGATTTCTACATGGACGAATATGTAATACACCACTGAAGAAAAAAAAAAAGTAAAATGGCTAAGTATTTTGTTTCGTGATCTTGTGGGGTTCGAACCCGCATGTGTCATGGTATACCCTACTGTAAAGTCATGTAATGTCGTTGTGTTTCTACTGTCTTGTTCTCTCCTGTCTTTGTAAAAAAAAAAAAAAAAAAAAAAAAAAGTTTAATGTATTCACAAGAATCCTTTTGAGTGGTTCACAATTTACAAGCATGCTTTTCAGTGAACCTCTCAGTTCTTTCTTTCTTTTTTTTATCCTCCAAACATAACTTTGTATTTTGCCGGTATGCATGTATAATTTCGTATTTGTTAACCATTATCTACCATGTAAAGTCGAATACATGCCTATGTTATATCTTCTGATACATTTCGTGTTATGTTTGACGAAAAAGAAAGAAGGAATGAAATAAATGAAATGAAAATGAAAATGAATGAATGAATGAATGTGTGCAACCTCACTTCTCTGAGACGTCGCCTTTAACCACTCGGCCATACGTCTCGACGAGAAAATATGAGGAACGTAAACTTATGTATGTGAAAGATGAATCAGGAATCGTTTCGTCCACCTTCCATTCTCATTTTCAGTTTTAAGCTGCAAAATTGTCAACCTGATGAGAAGATTTGAAAAAAAATAAAATGTATGATTACTGCAGCTTATTGTCTCAGCTACAACATACTTAAGTTTCAGAGGAAATGAAGCAAAATCAAGTGAGGTAAAAGTGCTTGAGCGTTATCGTCTATGCATGGTTAAAAAAAAAATCCCCCCATAGACATAACACATAATCTTCGCTGATTTTGATATCTTGCCTTTAATCACAACTTCTAGTATAATGACGTCATCAAATTAGAAAACATCGACATGGACTTGATAGACAATTGTTCAGAGTATAACATATTCAACGTATGTCGTCAGTTTGGTATTGACTGGACGATCAAACACAGGAACATGAGGCAGCGATTAGTAATCTTCGCTGATTTTGATATCTTGCCTTTAATCACAACTTCTAGTATGATGACGTCATCAAATTAGAAAACATCGACATGAACTTGATAGACAATTGAAGGGGTCGATGCAATATAGTGCTAACCCACACAATGTTCATTTTGAGATAATCGCTGTTGAATGTTTGGAAAGTCCATACATTGTATATTGATAAAACATGAATGCATGCATTTTTTACCATCTTATTGGTTGAATTCAAATATGATATTTTCACGGAGGTTAGAGTGAAGGATAAGGATTATGAAAATGCTTAATCGTGTCATTAATTCCCAATCAATGACATCCCTACTATAGGCATATCATAATTTCTCATCTAAAATCAATGGTCTATAGGATTCATGCACCATTACTTGTATAGTGCATAAACTTTGCTTTTTAAGCTTTGAGTGAAACGTGTCATAGCATAATTCTGTAATTCCATCAGCAGTGATTGACATAATGAAGAAGAAATATATATCACATTGAACGCTTAGAACCTAACGGGGGGGGGGGGGGGTATTATAGCATGATACTCGGTTTTTTACTGCCCAGCTAGATGCCAACAACATCCATCACTCACGGCTACGCATAGAGAAACAGCCATGGCGAAAATAAAACTTTGCTTTCTCATAGGCACAATGACACAGTACCCCGTCAAACACACTTTTCTTGGCAGGGATGGACATGAAAAAGTTCATTACTAATACTAAACAGCGTATGCATTCCATTCATGTGGAGCTAGATACCTCTATAGCAACATAAAGCCTGTCTTCAACTCCGTTGATAGAACAATGACAACCTGAAATTTCAAAGAGATGAGCGAGACGCTATATACACCTGGCCTAGAGTTGATTTATTCAGTTCTCATTCCTACTTCAAGTTGGGTTATGTTATTGTAATCATTCCCATCTGCAGTATAACAAAACCAAAGTGAGGGAAAAGGGGAGAGAAAAACGAGAGGTGGCAAAAGGAAAACTGCATGCACAACTGCAATCCATAGCATTGCGTGTGACAAGTGAAACAAATGTTTTAGTTGTTATAGCAGTGTTTTATGAGCATAAACAGACAAATAGACAGACAATGTCAAATTTAACCCGTTTAGGACGTGTCCCGAGTATACTCGGGCTGACGTTTTCCAGGCTGTGGACTGGTCCCGAGTATACTCGGGCTGAGAGAGTGAAATGAACACGCATTTTTAAACTTAGAATTTCACCAACAATACGATGCCTATGTTGAAAATGATTTATATTTTGTGGGACTACATACATCAAAGTTGCCATCTGTGAACATTTTGTGATGATTGGTCATATCTTATGTCTATAAACAAGCAAAATATTGACAAACATGAGTGCAATTTTCACGACATTCAGACCTTCGCAACGGTCGGGGAACTGACCAATGACGAGCGACCAGCCGCACGCTCTGGCGATCTCATTTGCATCGGTATGCAAATTGTCACACTCAAGTGAAAAGCGTGCGTGCGGCGGTCAAGACCGTTGCGTGCACGCACCTACCTTATCAGCACACATTTACATGATAAAGTATTGTAGCATGCTACTTCGTGTTATATCAGTGCAATGTCGTACTTATGGATCTTCTATGAAAGCCACCTCGGCATGGCAACCTGTTTACCATTATTGGCATGAAATGTTGGCCTTCTTCTTCCGCTGCCGAGTCCTGGGATTTGCCAAAACTCGGCGAATTGAATAAATTCAAAAGTAAATATTTTGCGTGTCCCTGCATGCATGTGATGTGTGTGAATGTTTTTGTGTCTGTTTGTTATCATGACAGCGATGTTACTTGTAGTTGTTTGAAGAGTTTTACCGTCATGAATAATATTCTAATTATGTTACAAAATCGTTTAAAAGAAAGAAACCACTTGGCCAAGAACAAACCGAGTAGGGGATGTACTGCATACAAACAACGCAGGTGGCCAGAGTATCAGGTTACATTGTACCTCCTTGAATAGACAGGATGTTGATACAAAAACATTCCTAAGACGCACTCGTAGACGCCATCTGAAAAGTCGGGGATTATGAGCATAATAGAGAAGTTCAAAGGCCGATTACAGACAGTCTCTTTTTTCTGCACCGGTCCATAGAATGCATTATAGTGATGTACTTCGTATGTATTACGTAACCACTTTTACGGACCCCAATGATTTTATGGTTGTTGGGAAGCGAATGTGCAAGTTCTCATGTGGTTGTAACCAATATGTACAGAATTTAAACTTCGACAACGAAATATGCTGCAATAAAGCGAGTAAACAAGACATATGGCATTTTTTTTCTCTCATACGCTTAGCATTCGCCAAAAAATTGTAGATGTAATCATGATGTTCGGTATTTGATGTTTGCAGCATTTAAAAGAAGTAGTCAAAATAAAATAATATCCCATATTTCGATGATACCGACGATGGTGATGTCGACTGTTTAGTCTTTTTTGTTCTAGTTTTGTATGAATTCCTCATAATATGCTAATATTCGGCTATAGTCGCTCTGTCAATTACTTATACATTTAGAAGTCTGAGGTGTTTTCAGTCCACTTCTTTCGTAAGTTCACGAGTCAATTTTTTTTCGATCATTGAGTTCAATTCATTTATAATCAGTCAAATATGACAACTTATACCGAAAAAACCCGATTTCTCTTTTTTCTTTCTTTGTAGAAAGCGCTCCAAATTTGCGAAGTGGTGATTCAATTTTGCGAGAGACGGAGATGTGATAACCACATCGCTTAAATTGAACACTTTGTTTAGGAGCAAGGTATTTCGGGCAATAAAAACATGAAATTAATGTTCTTGTCTTATCTCATGTTTATCGATGTAATCAATTTTTTTTCATGTTGCTATTGAAGTAATTTATGCACTTATCGTGCCTGTGTATTTTTTTATGTCTACGTATATCTCTGCATTTAGGTATGCCTACAATCATTCATTCCATTAGACTTCGTGAAATCGCATTGAAGCATTTTCATATTCATAAACGATTGCAGCAAATGCTCCTTTCCTTTATACATTATGCTTATTGAATGATATTGTTAGTACTTCATTTTTGTTTTTGTCTTTTATCGGGGGATGACTGGTATACACAATAAAAAAAAAATATTGATTTACACTCATGACATAAGAGAAGATTATTTCAGCAAAATTAGCCGTCTGTTATGAGATATCAAAGAATGCCGGGAGAAATGTCGTTTATTTCAACAAAAATATCGTCTTTTCCTTATTTTCTGAAGTGATGTAATAATTGTAGGTCTTCAAGCCTGTGTGGCTTGTACTTGCCATACTTCCATGATCATGTCGGCTTCTTCTACAGCTGCCGGATGGCCAACCTTTTTTGTTGCTAAATTGAATGAATTTCTCCGTCGAACTCGGGAATGCTCACCTGCGACCCTGTTTGAAAAGACGCTCTCTCATATTGAGACGAATTTGAATTCTCAATGGACATTCTAATTTGAATTGTGTTAAGGCTACGTAATTTGAAGTGATAGGATATAGTGAAAGGAAACTGAGATTGAATGAACATCTTCATTGCGCGATCTTTTTTTTTAGGCGATTTTGAATTACCTAACTGTGAAATTAGAAGACAAACGTACACACACACACACACACAAATGACTGCAAAATCTTTGCATAATGTTCAACCATTTTGAACACTCGAATATTCCGTTTTGCTCTTCCTTTGTAATACATTAATTTGCCTCGATTAGTGCTGCTTCGATTTATCTCATTGCATCTCATTACTTTCCTTTCCAGCTATCCACTTCTTCATTCCCATCATCTACAATTAATCGTTAAATTGAATATCCCCATTGATGGTGGCGATCACCTTTCCAAGATACTTTGCCCGTATTATTATATATAATCTCATTAGATATCACCATAACACAGATTATAGGCAAACCTAGGTGTGTGTAATATTTCATTTCGCTTGCAAAAGTGTGTTCAGATTACCGTCCATGGAACTAAATTTAGAAGACCAGCCTATTTTTTATCTCTTTATCTCTCAATCTTTCTTCTTATCGCATAGAATCCGATGTTTCGTTTGCAGACCGGAAGAGCTCATAAATGCTCCATCAACTGACTTGAATAGGTGTTATATATATATACAATAATCTATCCCGTTTGCTGATGATTATCATATCACTGTGTGACATTTAATTTCAAGTGATGTGCAGTGAACAATACCTTCCCGCCATTACGGTAGAGTTGTAAGGGAATCATGATTGCACATAAAATTTGCAACATACAACCCGACAATAAACTTACAAATGCGCTCGTTGATCTCCTTTATTCATCTCATGGAAACCTAAGTCATATAATTATGGTCGAAATCTGGAGGCAGTCATGATGGATAATTTCACAAAGCAAACGTCTTTATACAAAAATGCATGGAGTTCGCAGGTTTAGTCACCATTAGCTGTCAAAGATTGCAAGAAAGATGCAACGATTTATCTGAATATTGAACATCCCATCAGGCTCTTGTCAACATTATGAACATTGTTGAAACAAAACCAAGAAACAAACTCAAATGGAAGATTGGTTTGAGAAACTCAACTTCGATGTTGCTTGAAGCTTTTTTTTTCTCTCTCTCTCATACTTATGAATGACAGCGTGATTATGTTATAAGATCGTTCAAAAAATCTACTCGGCCAACGAACCAAATAGAGGATATACTGTATAATAGTCATCATTTTCATACAATGCAAGAGCCGATATTGCCACATATGGGGTCTTACAATTATATTCATCATGGTGAAACACAGCGTAACATGTGCGCGTGTTATAGGCAAGAACACTTTGAATAGACCAGGTGGCCAGAGTATCAGGTTACATTGTACCTCCTTGAATAGGCAGCATGTTGATACAAAAACATTCCTAAGACGCACTCGTAGACGCCATCCGAAAATTATGAGCATAATAGAGAAGTTCAAAGGCCGATTACAGACAGTCTCTTTATTCTGCACCGGTCCATAGAATGCATTATAGTGATGTGCTTCGTATGTATTACGTAACCGCTTTTACGGACCCCAATGATTTTATGGTTGTTGAAAATCCAATGTGCAAGTTCTCATGTACTTGATACGAACATGTATTACAGAATTTAAACTTCGACAATGACATACGCTGCAATAAAGCGAGAAACAAGACATACGGCAGAAGTTGTCTTTTTTTTTTCTCTCTCTCTCTCATACGCTTAGAATTCACAAATAAAAATTATGATGTTCAGTATTTGATGTTTGCAGCATTTCAAAGAGGCAGTCAAAATAAAATTACATCCCATATTACGACGATACCGACAATGGTGATGCTGACTGTTTAGTCTTTTTTGGTTCTAGTTTTGTATGAATTCTTCATAATATGCTAATTTTCGGCTATATAGTCGCTGTGTCAATTATTTATACGTTTAGAAGTCTGGGTTTTCAGTCCATCTCTTTCGGAAGTTCACAAGTCAAATGATTTCGCGATCATTGAGTTATAATGGTTTTAGCAACACACCACCGTTTTGTAGCTCAATCGATTTATAATCAGTAGAATATGGTAACTCATACCTAAAAAGAAATAAACTCTTTTTATGTAAATTTGTAGAAAGCACTCCAAATTTGCGAAGTGATGATTCAGTTTTGCGAGAGACGGAGATGTGATAACCCGTCGCTTCAATTGAACACTCTACTTTGTTTAGGAGCAAGGAATTTCGAGCAATAAAAGCATGAAATGTTCTTGTCCATCTCATATATTGATGTGATCAAATGTTTTCATGCTGCTATTGAAGTGGTTTATGCACTTATCGTGGCTGCGTATTTTTTTATAATAATTGCATTATACATCTCTGTATTTACGTAGACCTACTTGCATTCATTCCTTTAGACTTCGTGAAATCGCATTGAAGCATTTTCATATTCATAAACGATTGCAGCAAATGCTCGTTTCCTTTATACATTATGCTTATTGAATGAGAATAGTACTTCATTTTCTGTCTTTTACCGGGCGATGACTGGTATACACAATAAAACAAAATAATATTGATTTACACTCATGACATAAGAGAAGATCATTTCAGCAAAATTAACCGTCTGTTATGAGAGATCGAAGAATGTCGGGAGAAATGTCGTTTATTTCAACAAACATATTATCATCTTTTCGTTATTTTCTGAAGTGATGTAATGATTTTAGACCTTCAAGCGTGTGTGACATGTGCTCGCCGTTCTCCCATGGTCATGTCGTCTTCTTCTATCAGCTGGCGGGTGGTCAACCTTTCTGTTTCTAATATGAATGAACTTCTCCGACGAACTCGGAAATGCTCACCTGCGACCCTGTCTGAAAAGATACTCTCTCACATTGATGCGAATCTGAATTCTCGATGGGAATTCTAATTTGAATTGTGCTAATGCTACATTTTTTGAAGTGATAGGACATAGTGAAAGGCAAACGAGGTTGAATGAACATCTTCATGGCGCTATCTTTTTTTCTTTTTTTTTTGTTGGCTATTTTGAATTACGTAACTACGAAATTGGAAGGCAAACGTACACAAAAAATGACTGCAAAATCTTTGCATAATGTTGTACCCTTTTGCCCTTTTTTGCCGTTTTGCTCTTCCTTTGTAATACATTTGTCTCAATTAGTGTTCCTTCATTTTATCTCATTGCATCTCATCACTTTCCTTTCCAGCTATCCCCTTCTTCATTCCCATATATACAAACGTGCAGATTGAATATTATCATTGATGGTGATGATCGCTTCTCCAAGATACTCTGCCCATAAAATTTATATATGTATGTATGATACATTACATATGTATTATATAAAACGTAGAAAGATATTACCAAAACACAGGTTGTAGGCAAACCTCATCTTGTATAATTTTACATTACGTTTGAAAAATCTTTTCAGATTATCTACCATCAATCAAACAAAATTTAGATGATCAGCCTATTTTTCTCTCCTTTTTCTCTTCTCATCGTATAGACTCCCCTGTTTCATCTGAAGAGCTCATACATGTTCTGTCAACTGGCTTAAACAGGACCGGTGTTTTATTCTTAGTTTTTTGGGTTTTTTTTTTTTCTATGTAAGAAATAACTATACTCATTTAGGTTGGTGATTACTTTTTATAATAATTAAATATATGTCTTGTATCACTGTGTGAAATCTCATTTCACTTGATACATAGTGAATAATCATTATCTTCCCGACATTACGTCGAAGTTGTAAAGGAATTGTAAGATCGCACAGAAAAATAGCAGCATCAAACCCCGATAATAAACTCACAAATCCACTCGGTGATATCCTGTATGCATCCAATGAAAACCTATTATAAGTCGCATGATCGAAATTTGTAGGTAGTCACGATTGATAATTTCAGGAAGCAAACTTCTTTATACAGACTTCTTCAGGGGATGGCAGGTATCGCGCAAGCGTGGATTATGCATTTTTATTCGTCTCAAAGAAAGTTAGAAAGATGCAAAGATTTGTTTGAATATTGAACATATTCCAGGCTCTTGTCAATTTTATGGGAATTACTGAAACAGAACCAAGAAATAAACTCAAGTGGACGTTATTCTATTACGAAATTCGACTTTGATAAATCAGTATCACCAATTCTACTTGTAATATTACATCGTTGATGGTTTGCCTAGTGTTGAAATAAAGCCACGTGCTTCTGTTACAGACACGCGAGCTTTGTATTTGGATACAAGTAGCGGGGACAAACAAGGTGTAACAGATTTTCAAATGTTGTATACAATGAATTAACTTCCTTCTGTTTCCAAAATTCATTGACTAGCTATGGTAAGGAATTTTGTGAACAACAGGAAGTCAAGAGTGGGTTCGTGTGCCTTTGATATCGCCACAATACGAGATTTACTTGGCGTGTCTTACAGTCGTGTAAATGGAAATACGCAAGCCTGAACACAATCCTCCGATCGATCGCTTTTCATTGAAAGACTTTGAAGGCTTGTGATCAACGGATTACAGTTTCCATAAAAGATTGCCTCCATGAATCAGTAAATTCAAGACAATTATGTAGTAGAAATTTGCGACACTCTCGACATAGCCTGGTGCCCAATAATAAAAGACGCTGTTCATTTGAGTTGACGAGGGAACGTAAATTGACTATCGTACAGTACGTGAAGTTCAAACCGCGCGCGCGAACCCAGATAGCGAAGGGAAGCGACATTATTATTCATGAGCGGTCGTTATTCATCCAATCAGAAAGCGGATTCCTACACCGCGTACACGGCAATTTGATGATTGGGTAAAGCGGGACCGTAAGTCACACCCCTTAGTAACCCTCGGTTCGGGCTCGATTTTGGAAAACCTGTCCGTCTGTGGGGGTGTTCGCTCGCCAAAGCAAACCGTCCTAAACGGGTTAAAAACCATCAATTTAATGTCAGAGAAGATGGTAAACAAGATGCATTGAAACCGTAACTAAATCGAACATATTCAGATATAACATTCTTGAATTAAAAACAAGATAAAGAAAAATAATGTCCACGTCAGGATTAAAAAAAAAAAAACGCCGCACGAACATGCATTATATTCTTGAT
This sequence comes from Diadema setosum, assembly GCF_964275005.1. Taxonomy (NCBI): domain Eukaryota; kingdom Metazoa; phylum Echinodermata; class Echinoidea; order Diadematoida; family Diadematidae; genus Diadema; species Diadema setosum. Next base: position 2,281,457 of record NC_092692.1, on the reverse strand, counting down.
GCAAAGTTCCAAGGATTGTCTCATTAATTTAAAAGCAATGATTCCCTTACCACCACCAGCACCACACCACAATGACGTCTCTAAAATCAATGGTAGCACATATCATTGTATCTTGCATTGAATTAGCTCCCTTTTCCTAAACTACCAGTGAAACGTGCCATATTATATGGTGTAATTCGATCAGTAGTGATTGACTTTAAAGAAGAAAGATAATGCAACAAATTGAATGCTTACCACATTGCTTATAGGGCTATTCCAGTTTGGTACTGATCTGTTCTATTCTCCCAGATGCCAACAACACATATCACCTATGGCTAAACTAGTGAAACAGCCATGACGAAAATAAACGACAGAGAACCCTGTCAAAATCACTACACTAATTGGAAAGGTATTGCCCGAAATTCCTCATATAATATGAAGCAATATCAAGTCACTTCCTTCCCTGCCTGTCTTTAACTCCGTTTTTGTCAAACAATAACAACCTGGAATTCTAAACAGATAAGCGAGACGCCATACACCTGGACTAGAGTTAATTAATTCAGTTCCCATTCCTGTTAGTTATGTAAACGTACACGTTCCTAAATATCCTGCTACAGTATAACAAGAACAAAATCTAAATGAAGAGAAAAGGAAAGAGAAAAAGAATGGTAGCAAGCGTGGCACTGTTTCAAGGGGCAATTTACAACATTACGCGTGACAAAATTAATGAAGCAAACCCAACCTCCAAACTCCAATACAAAACAAGGGAAATAGAGTAGCTGTGTTCATGACATCAGAGTGAAGCTGAACTGCTGAAAAAAAGAAAAGAAAAAAGAAATAAAAGGAAAAAGTCCTGCGGGACTCGATTAACTTCTCTCCTTCCGGTCGGGCATTATAAACACGCAGCGTGCTAAGCGATTCTGCCACACGGAAGATCCGAAGATCCTGTGCGAAACTTAAATCTATCTATGTATGCTATACACAACACAAATTTACATTGATATTCAGTTTTTTGGCGATATACGTCAAGTGACTGAGAGCGCTGTTCAACTTCCCACGAGTGGCCGCGTGGATTCGATCAATATACAGTTACAAAGATAAATCGGGAATCGTTTCGACCAGATTCCATTCTCATTTTCAGTGATCGACAACGAAAATAATGTTAAGTAGCGACTTGAAGTATAATATAATATTGAGAAATATTCGTGAAGTCCAATTCTTTATGCAGTCCTACATAATTCAGATGAAATTGTTTCTGTCATGCAACCAATTGAAAATTTCGTGTGGTGTCGGCGTGTCCAAGTAAGTTGATTGGAAAGGATATGTGAATGAATATTTACCAATAGGTCTTTATATTGTAAAAAAAAAAATCAAACATGGCCATGCGGTCTTTTAAGAGCCATCTTCACTTTAACATTTGTAATTTCAAGTCCAAGTTGCCAGTCAAAGCAATGTGGTCTCCAACACAAAACAAAGGGATATTGTGTGTGTGTGTGTGTGTGTGTGTGTGTGTGTGTGTACGTTTACATGAAAACGTGATTTCTACATGGACGAAGGTGAATACTCCATAAAAGAAAAAAAGCAAAAGATGTAAGTATTTTGTTTCGTGTTCTTATGGGGTTCGAACCCGTACGTGTGCAACCTCACGTATCTTGTGACGTCGCCTTTATCCTCTCGGCCATGCGTCTCGACGAGAAAATATGAGGAATGTAAACTTATGTATGTGAAAGATGAATCAGGAATCGTTTCGTCCTCATTCCATTCGCATTTTCAGTTTTTAGCTGCAAAATTATCAACCTGATGAGGAGATTTGAAAAAATAAAATGCATGATTACTGCAGCTTATTGTCTGAGCTACCACATACTTAAGTTTCAGAGGAAATGGAGCAAAATCAGCTGAAATAAAGGTGGTGAAACGTTGTCAAGTCAATGCATGGTTTAAAAAAAAAATCACCTCCCTCAGACATAACACGTCAACTTGTCTGATTTTGAGTCTTTACCTTTAATCACAATTTGAAGTATGATGGTAAGTCTTCTCGAACTAAGAGTGTGGAACGGAAGCTTCTACGTGAAAGATGAATCATGACGATCACCCGTGACCGACACAGTCATCTTTAAAGGGATCAGTTATTAGAGGTGGAAGACCTCGTGCCAAGATATTGTTTCAGCAATTCCAAAGCAATGATACCCTTACATTTAGGTATACCATAATTTCCCTCTGAAATCATTGGTATTATTCATGTACAATTGCTTGCCTTGTCCATAAACTTTGCTTTATAAACTTTCAGTGAAAGGTGTTATAACATAATTCTGTAACGCCATTAGCAGTGATTGACTACATAAATAAAGATATATCAAATTGAACGCTTAGCGCGTATAAAAGGGGGATTTTAGCCTGATGTTGTGTTATTCACTGCTCAGATACCAACAACACTCATCACCTACGGTTACGTATAGAGAAATAGCCATGGCGAAAATAAGGTTTTCCTTTTCTTTGGCAGATAGACACACAACCCCTTTGAACACACTATAATTGACATGGAGGGACATGAAAAAGTTAATTACTACTACTAAACAGTGATGCCTTCTACTCATGTGGCACAAGATACCTCTATAGCAGCATAAAACCTGTCTACAATTCCGTTATTGGGTCAAACAATAGCAACCTGGAATTTCAAAGAGACGAGCGAGACGCCATACACCTGTCCTAGAGTTAATTTATTCAGTTGCCATTCCTGCTCCAGTTGAGTTATGTAAATTATTTTCCGACCTGTCTTGTGCAGTGTAACAGGAACAAACGTAGAGAAAAGGAAAGAGAAAACGAAAGGTGGCAAGCGGGGCACTGTATATCAAGGGCAATTTACAACATTACGTATGATAAATGAAGCAAATCCAACCTCCAGCCTCCGACAAAAAAAAAAAAAAAGGGAACTTGAGTGACTGTGTGTCGTGGGGTAATGACATCGGAATGAGGCTGAACTGCCAAAAGAAAAACAAAGAAAGAGAGAGAGAGAAAAAAAAATAATAGCGTCCTGCGGGTCCCGAACATCTCGTCCTAAGGTAGTGCATAATGACCATGCAGCGCGCTAAGCGACTATAAAGCCACACGGCTGTCCCGAAGATTGGATGTGAAATTCATATCTTTATATCATTTACAACATGAAAAAGTTCATTACTACTACTAAACAGTGATGCCTTCCATTCATGTGGCACAAGATACCTCTATAGCAACATAAAACCTGTCTACAACTCCGTTATTGGGTCAAACAATAACAACCTGGAATTTCAAAGAGATGAGCGAGACGCCATACACCTGGACTAGAGTTAATCAATTCAGCTCCCATTCCTGCCAGTTATCTAAACGTACATGTTCCTACCTATCCTGTTACAATATTACAAGAACCAATGAAGAGAAAAGGAAAGAGCAAACGAAAGGTGGCAAGCGGGACACTGTAACAAGGGGCAATTTACAACATTAAGTGTGACAAAATTAATGAAGCAAACCCAATCTCCAAACTCCAATACAAAACGAGGGAAATAGAGCAGCCGTGTTCACGGGTTACGTATACTTGGTAAAATAATACGATAAATGACATCGGAGTAAAGCTGAATTGCCGGAAAAAAAAAAAGAAAGAGAAAACTTCCGCGGGAGTCGAACTTCTCGCCTTCCGGTATGGCGTTATGAACACCCAGCGCGCTAAGCGATTACGCCATATGGCTGTCCTGGAGATTCTATGCGAAACTTAAATGTATGATTATACTGTCGTGACAGTGCTGACTGAGATGGCGCTATTCAACTTCCCACAAGTGGCCGCGTGGATTCGACCAATATACAGTTGCAAAGAACAATCGGGAATCATTCCGTACAGATTGCATTCTCATTTTCAGTTTTTAACTACAAAATTGTCGACCTGATGAGGAGATTTGAAAATATAAAATGCATGATGACTGCAGCTTATTGTCTCAGCTACAACATATTTATGTTTCAGAGGAAATGGAGCAAAATCAGATGAGGTAAAGGTGCTTAAACGTTGTCAAGTCAATGCATGGTTTGAAAAAAATCACCTCCCATAGACATAACACGTAAACTTGTCTGATTTTGAGTCTTTACCTTTAATCACAATTTCTAGTATGATGACGTCATCATATATCAAAACCATCACATGGACTTGAGAGGCAAATGTTCAAAGTACAACATATCTGAATTTGGGATAATATTGAGCTTAAACAACAGAGATACGAGCAAATGAATGTCAGAAACAGTACCTCAAAAAAATCAATTCCACTTTTTTTATATAAAATGACGATTTGATGACGTCATCGCGTTTCTCTGGCAATATTGATACTTGGAATGTTATTTACAATTCATATGCTTTTGTAATATGCAATAGAAATATAGGGTCAACGGACGATTTAAAGAGCTATGACGAAATAAACAAAGACATGTTTTTTCACTATATTTGCAGAAAGACGCGCGTGCGGAATTTCAACTTTGACGCCTGTGCATTCCTTTGTTATGGGTCGAAATCGATCGGAAATCAATGGATACTGTTACTCAAAGTATCAGGAATCCAAATCAGTCAAAAAAATTGCATTTCCATGTTTCTTAAGCGCTCTGCGCGCGAAATTGCGCGGACGGACGCGCACGCGAGAAAATGTTTGAAACGCTTATAATTGTCTGAAACTTCGAGATTTCCCATTGGGAAGTCGTTTTGAGCCTTTTAAAATTTTGACGCGCGCTTACGCGCGCCTAATGATGACCTGGGTAACTAGCGTTAGAAAGTAAGATAGAGCGTGACCTGAACTTTATGTCCAGCGAAAATGATACAGAAATGACATCTAGTTATGAAGTTATGATTGATCATGTGACAAGGTCCGAAAATCACAAAATGGCGCCTAGATGACGTCATAGATATGTTACTGTCATGAAAACCTTATTGTGGCTAGATATTGTTATGAGACATGTTGACTGAAAATGTCATGTCATTCCGTGATGTCATTGTTGAGATATTGACGACACAAAATGTGGCAGAAAGAAAGAAGAATAAAAAAAAAGAGAAATTTTGACAATTACAATAGGTGATACGCTGATAGCGTATCACCTAATAAAGAGAGATTTTGACAATCACAATAGGTGATACGCTGATAGCGTATCACCTAAAAAGAAATAAAGAGAGATTTTGACAATCACAATAGGTGATACGCTGATAGCGTATCACCTAATCAGTACAGATACAGAAGGTGATCCGAGAGGATACTCGGATCACCTAATAATGTTGCGTTTGTAACAGTGTGAATGAGTAAAGAGCAATCAAATCAATGCTAGAAGATACCTAACAAGTTGCAAACTTCATGATTGATTATTCAGCCGGAAGGTGTTGCCCTTGTGTAAACATTGAGTAATATCAGACATCCGCATTAAGTGATTGATAATATGAGAGAGATATTTCCTTTTAGAGGTGTTATGTAAGCTAAACATTTTCGCGGGGCTTAAATTTTCCTCAAGAGGTCATTTTTTTCACCCCGAAGTGCACAGGGCCGAGAGTAATTTAATGTTATCTCAAGAGGAAAATATTTCTTAAAGGTACTATCAAATGTAATACGCAACAATAGACAAGGCAATATTTGTTATATTTTATGGTCTACATAATATCCTTTATTTCATTCAGTCATGTCGGCTACAAGTCATAATCTGGAATTATCGTCGATGTGACGTCAACGCTGACAAAAATAGCGATCAAAACAAAAAATAAAATCGATCCTTGCTGCATTAGTCACGTGATTGCCTTCTGACCAATTACCAACCAGTATTTACCTAGACCATTTTTTTTTTCGATAATGTCTGTCACAAAAGGTAAGGAAAAAGTCATAAAGGGTACGATATCCTTGTAGTGAGGAGAATCATTTTCACAGTTTTCTATTGCTGCTAGTTTAAGAAAACCTTGTAACCATTCTGCCGTACTTTTATAGAGAAAATTATACTGCTATTCCGTGAATATCGGGTACTAACTTTTAGGCTATGAGGCATGGTTGTTACTTTTTTAAACAAATCAAAGTCATGTACCCCCTCCCTTTCCATTATTAGAAAATTGACACGCGAATCATGCGAAGGGATATCAACTATAAGAACTTGATACCAACATGAAATATAGGAATATTATCAATCATATTTAAAGGAAGGAATTTGAGTTTGAGTGTATTTTCTTTCACCACGGGTCACACACTGACGTCTTTAGCCAATGGCTGATCTTCATTGAGTCGGTGTAGTTTAAAAATCGAAACAGTTTTAAAATACAGCATTCTTATAATTAATCTACATCACCTTAAGCACTTGTTCGATCACTGTTTCAGTACACCAATGTAGTATCTATGACAAAAGAGATCATGGGCGTACATACTCGAACAGGATTCGAACCTACGACCTACTGATCACCGGACAGGCGTCTTATTTTCTAGACCACCGAGCTCCCGCACGGTAACCATCTCTGGTTCTACTCCTTATAGCATGCGGCGAGAAACTGCGTAACTGATGAAATTCTTGTGTCGAGTAGTTTTCATTGCAACATCGACTACATCGATGTAAATACATAACGATTACAACCGGCAGTACAAGGATTAAATCCAGCAGTGAATATAAGGCGGAAGCTCGGGGGTCTAGTGGATATAAGATGCCTGTCAGGTGATCGGGAGGTCGTAGGTTCAAATCCTTCTTGAGTAATTATGTCCATGATTTCTTTTGTCATCGCTGTTACAAAAACACTGATAAATTAAGTGCTTCCTTACGCCGATAGAGTGTAATTTGTCAATTACTTGCAATGAAAACAACTCCACGCTCGATTTCCATCAATTTGAATAATTACGCAGTAACTACGGCATGATTTTTCCTATACGACATTTTCGCTGCAGCATTGACGAGTGTTCATAGCTGCTGTTTCAGCTAGGTACTCGAGCATCGGGCTGCCTTTGTGTTTGAAGCGATACTTTGAAGCGAGTTGAAGACCATCTGTCGACTTCTGTAGGCTGCAAATTTGACGATGATGGGTTTGTGTGCTTGTTAACGCTCTGTTTTCTGTCTTGAATTGGATGTGCACAGGACGTGGTGTCCCCTTGCGCTTCTTCGGGTGACCCGCCTCCATATGTCTCTATCCCTGGCCAGTTCCTCAGCATCCTGTATTCTACTTCTAATCTGGTCACTCCAGCACAAAGGGGGCGTCCAGGCGGTCTGGGAAGTTGTTCCTGTATATGCCCTCAGGGGCAATCGGTTCTCTGACATCTGGATAACATGGCCAAACCATTTGTGTTGCCTTTTTGTCACTTCATCATTGATGGTATTAGTGATTTGGAGTTGGCTTATGATGTCACTGTTCCTTATTTTATCCATAAGGCATACTCGGCAATAGTTCTCAGGCATCTTATTTCGAAGACCTGCAATCTGTCCCTGTCTGCTTTCTTCAGTGTCTGCTCCATATGTTTCAATAGGTCTTTAAGTGCTCTGTATATGCGTACTTTCAGAGATCTGGTAATGTCCTTATTAGTCCAGATATTTTTCCTTAGTCTTCCAAAGGACCAGGCGGCAAGAGTAGTGCGCCTCTTCACATCCTCTGTTACTGAGGGTATCACACTACCAAGAAATACGAAGTTCTGCACTTTGTCTACACATGTGGCATCATCTGAGGATATCATAACTTCACACTTGGAGGTGTTTATCTTCATACCTCATTTTTTCAGGCTTCGCGATCCTCTAGCTTGGCAGTTGATATTTGGAGTTTTTCAAAGACCAGCTCGAGCAGGGTAGTATCATCGGCATACCTGATGTTGTTGATACACATACTACCCATCTTCACTCCACTGTCTAATTTTTGATATCTGTCATCAAAAACTCTAGGAAGATGTTAAATAAACTTGGGGATAAGAGACATCCTTGTCTGACACCTGTCACAACTGTGAACCACTCCGTAACGTTCCCATTTACAAGCACAGCCCATTTGGATTGCTCATACATGATTAGATGAACCAGATCCTTTTCCACTCCTATGGCATAGAGACATTTCCACAGTGTTTCCCTCCATAAGGCGGCTTTTAAGTCTACGAAGTTCCATTGTATGGGAATGCGTCTTTCCTTGGCCTTTGCTAGTATTTCTCGAACTACAAATACTACATCTGTTGTACCTCTGGAGCTTCTGAATCCACATTGTTCCTCTGAAAGGTGGTTGTCTATTGTATGTTGGATCATATATGGAGTATCATCCTGCAGAAAACTTTTCCAGGAACAGATTAATACAATAGCTCTATAATTCACAGGGTCTAGTTTGTCTCCTTTCTTATACACCGGAGTGATGAGGCCTTTACTCCAGTCCTCTGGTGTTTTCTTTTGAAAAAGAGTCTTATCAGCAATCTTTAATATCATTCGTGCCATAGGTTGTTCCCCTGCCTTTAATACTTCTGCTGAAATTTTGTCAACTTCTGTGGCCTTGTGATTTTTCTGGGTCTTGATAGCTGACTCAACCTCTGCCATTGTGAAAGGTTCACTCTCGATAACTGCAGGAGGCGGATCTGGTATTGACTGCAGGACACTATCATCTCTTGGGAACTGTGTGTTCAAATGTGTGCTAAAATGATCTTCTCTAGCAGTCCAACACATCACTCTTAGGGGTAGTTTTTTTTTCAGGGTCCCTTCCTTGTTCTTTGCTATGGGTTGTATTGTGTCTCTATCATCAGCCAACTTCTGCACCTTCTTAAGAAGTTCATTCATTCATTCATTCATTCATTCATTCATTTTATTTCCACACGGTCACTTGTTTCAGCAACAGGCTGTTCTTCAACAAGTCCGTGCATCTTAATAAAAAAAACCAGTTACATCACGTAATACAAAAACATCATAATACACAAAATCATACTGAAGAATAAGAAGAAGAGGAAGAAGAAGAAGAAGAAAAACACTTGAGCTTACAGGCTACATATCACATTCTCTATTCCCCTCCCCCTCCCCCTCCCCCGTCCAATATCAATAAAATGACTATTAAAACTATCAGCCATGTCATCTTTATCTGTAACATCAAAATTATCTTTTTTAATACATGGAACTTTCACAGAATTAAATTTATGTGGCATTAAACATTTCAAAGATTGCCAGATTTCATCCGATCGACCATTACTTTTATTAATACAAGTTGTAAAATATTTCTTCTTCTCCATTCGGAAACGTGCAGTAACTTTATTTCGTAAATGTTTATAGTGTTTCCAATCTTCAGATAAGCCTGAACGTTTTGCTTTTTTCTTCTGTTCATTTCTTTCTCTTATCAAACAAAACATCATTACTAATCAATGTGGATTATTTTTTCTTAATTCGGGTTTTTCTTATGGGTGCATGTCGATTAATTACATGTAACATTGCTTTTTCAAACATATCGTACGCCTAGCTCTTTTACATCATCCATTGATTCAATTTCTTCCCATGAGAGAGCTGCAATGTCTTCCCTAAGTTTTTCATTATCGACTTTATTCGTTTTTTCGTCCCACTTTATACCTGTGTTCATTTGCCTAACTACAATTCTTTTTCCCGATAGTACAAAATACAAAATAATGGTCGCTGAACGCCGTTTCAATGACGTCAGCTCTAACAATTTTCTCAGGTTCATTCGTCCAGATCAAATCAACCAGAGTCCCTGTGTCTTTTGTCTCTTTTGTGGGGGAAGAAATTAACTGTTTGTCATTAAATCTTTCCATTATTTCACAAAATCGTTTCGTGTAATAAGGCTTATCTATTTTCAAAAGGTCACAATTCATATCACCTAGTATTACACTATCACGGCTTGTTGAGTCAAGTCTCACTAACACTGATTCAAACAAATTTATATTTGCAGCACTGGAGTTGGGCGGCCTATACCAGTTAACAATACATGTGGAAGGGGTGTGTGGTCGTTTAACCTCAATGACAATCATTTTTAAATCGTAAACGAAGAAATTCCTTTTAACAACATGATCTATACCTTCTCTGATAAAGACAGCAACACCGCCACCTGATCTGTTTGTATCTCTGCTCTCGATGAAATAACCTTCACAAGAAATTTCAAAATCTTCGATAAGATTAGAGAGGTGGGTTTCACTTAAGGTCAGGATATGTAAGCCTGTTTGCTTGACAATGAGGCGTATTTCATCTATGTGCTTTACATGGGAAGAACAATTTAAATGAACAATTCTCATACCAGTGCATTTAAAACAAAGTTAGAAATTTTTCTTCAATTATCGGCAGAGTTCTTGTATTTGATCAACTAATCCACTCCATTCCATACATTTCTTCTTGGGTTTAGTCAATGAGGACAGATGAAAAGGTAAGTATTGAAAATGCATTTTGTGCATCTCCAATTGATAAATGAGTGATGAATATTATAGTATTGTTCTTTATTTATTCCCACATAAGTAGTGTGCATCCAGGCAGAACATGAAGTACACTGTAGTCCTCTCTGATTGTTTTTTTACTGCTTTGGCACATGGTACACAGGGGTATCTTAGAGTCATGAAAATATCAAACAACTTTTAAAATGAATCAGTGCTATAATGGAAAAAAAAATCAAATTCATGACTATCATTGCGAGCATTTGCTGCTTCCATTTCCTCCACTTCCCTCAGTAGATTTTTCCTTTTCCACTTCTTAACTTGAAACTTGACTGATTTATTCAGCTTCTTGTATCTATTATTGTTGACAGTATTAGGATGATTAGGTTTGGCTTCTTGCTCTCCTTCTTTGTTCACAAATCCAGTTACTAGTTTAGCTCTCCTGATTCTTCGCTTACCACTTACAACACCAAGAAAAAGAGAGTACGTTTACATCTTAAGCCAGGCTTGCTGTTAAAATCTTCTCTGTAAATGAATTGGAAACATGTTTCTACGCTCAGTTGTTGTGCCTTTGATTCTTGATCTTGCTTTAAAGCCTTATATCATTTACATTGTATATTTTTCCCCTCTCGCAGCCGGATATTACGTGTATATAGAGACGAGCTCTCAAAACAATGGGGATTTCGCCCGCCTATGGAGCCCCGCCTACAGTGGTTACGGGCCATTGTGCCTGACATTTTGGTATCATATGTACGGCAGCACTATCAACTCACTGAATGTCTACAAGTCAGAATCAAGATCACCAAATGCGAATAACATTGTATTTTCACTCCTTGGGGAAAGGGGAAACGCTTGGAAGGAAGCACAGGTAGGGTTTTGTCGTTACATATTTCATTTTGAAATTAAAGTAAAAATTTAGGAATGATATTACGTTTTCAAATAACTTGAAACAATCCTCGATCTGGTACTAACCGAACATCTGAAAACACTGAGCACCAACTCAGATTAAATACTCTGATGTATTGCACATGATATGGATATTAAATGTTCCACAGAGTCTTTGTCTTTGTAGCCAGGTCTCTATCTTTGACCTCTGATGACCTCAGATGACCTATGATGGGGTCAATGACATAAAGATATCAGAACATTGATATTTGGTGCAATTGGTTGATGATAAACATGATTACGATGTCATATTCATTTGTATTACCATTGAATTGTTTTCCTATTCCACAGAGCAAGAGAATTACTCACGTGTCTCTACCTTTGACCCCCGAGGACTGTGACATTTCAATGACCTCAAAATATCAATATATTGATATTTCATGTACATGTATAGTCAGGGTCAACTTATACCCGATGCAGGGGCGGATCCAGGAATTCTGTAAAGGGGGGGGGCGCACCTAATATTTCTGGTGCCACTTCCGGGTTTCATTTCATTTTTTTCCTTTTTATTTCTTTTGTTTTTAACGATAAATAAAGGGGGCGTGCGCCTCTTGCGCCCCCCTCTGGATCAGCCACTGCGATGTACAATCATGCATTATGCTGTTAGTATTTATGCTATAATAGAAGAATCTTGTCATTCCATGGAACATTGGTCATTACCCTGTGTATTATATCCAACTTTGACCTCTCAGGACAATGAGAGGTCACTGACCTTTTAGAATATCAGAATTTGTGTAGGCTTACCTACATTGATGTTTGGCTTCATTGGTTTCGTAAATGCTTATGTACAAATCACGCCTTGACATTGGATCATCTTGAAAACTTTGACATACTGTGAGGCCCAAGACATGCATTCCACATGAAGCAATCCTGTGTTTTGCAAACAGCTATTGCCAACGGAGACCTACCCTGGAAATAGATTAGCATTTATGGCAAACCATGGAGAAAGCGGATTGTGCAAAATATTTTGGAGTCTACTCCCATAGCGGGCTTAGCTGGAATCACATCGCCACAGCAGTTTAAAAAGGCTATACTTCAACCAAAGACTCTTTCCAGACGAAGATATCACAAAGTTCAGGTGCTTTGCTACTCCACACTGCTCAGGACTGTCCTGGAATATGCATGAATCATCTGGGATCCATTCACCCAAGCAAACATCATGAAGTTTGGAATGATCCAGAGAAGATATGCACTCTTCAACTGTAATGACCATCACATGCAAAACAAGCAGTGTTACAGCCACACTTAAGAAAAAGAAGAAAAAACTACAATGGCAATCCCTGTAAGAAAGTACAGTACAGGCAAATTCAGCGATGATGTTCTGCATGAAGAACTCCACAATATCCACTCCGCAGGAAGTTGTGGCTCCATTGCTGCATTCTTCAAAAAGGGCCAGTGACCAGAAATGTCAGGCATCATTTGCAAGAACACAATGTAGGCCTTCTCCCAAAGACGTTTTTTTTTTTGTTTTTTGTTTGTTTGTTTGTTTGTTTTTTTTAATCGCTACCATAGGCAACTGTCTCTTGTATCTCTTTAACACGCTTCAGGGGAGAGATACTCGATATTTAGCTCTGCTATTAAAGATACAGATGTCTGTTTTGTTTTTGTTTTTTTGTTTTTTTTTGTTTTTTTTTTTGCTGCATATAGATCTTTGGAGACCTTTTTAACCAATTAAGAAAAGGTTTCATGGCAAAATATTATTTATATATTACACATTATAGTGAAGAAAAAGAAGAATAAGAAAGAGAAGAGGAAAATAGATCTGCTGTCAATGATGCAGAGCCAATACCAATCAGGGGACCGTTTCATGAAACTTTTTGTCAGTGATTTACACTGACAACTGTTAAAAGCTACTGAAATCCTTGCGTCTGATTGGCTGATAGCAAATTTGTCGGTGAAAACCTCCGACGAACTCGTCTCTGTTGGCAAAGGATATTCTAAAGCTCCAAGTAAGTCCTTGGGGTGGTTTACATTATCTGGGCGTAGAGAGTTGGGTTGGGTCTATGAGGATATGATGCTTTGTTATAACAATAGGTCTGAGATATCTGTTTTTTTTATGTTTGTTTTGACCATCGGGCATGGATCTCCTCCACATGTTTTTTTCAATAGACTTTGATAATTAATACAGTGTAGTTGAGAAAAGAAAAAATAACCTCTCATTGTCCTGGATGGAAGTCAAAATTGAACAGTGTGTGGAATGCTTTGGCTAACTTTGTCAATTTGGGGGTGCTGAATCCAAAAAACTTTGGTTCCATTTTTTCCGACCACGTCTTCAGCCGCCATTTTGAATTTCAAAATGGCCGCCATAGCAAACTGTATTTTTATCCATATCTCACTAAGTGAGCATTGTAGAAGCTTCAAATTTGGTTCAAAATGCATGGCTTTGATGTCAGACACTGTGGTATATCTTTTTCTGATATTGTGGATTGTTTTGATACAATTTGTAGGCAGCCATCTTGAATTTCAAAATGGCCGCCATGGCAAACAGTATTTTGAACCATATCTCATACAGTCAGCATTGTACTTGAAGCTGCAAATCTGGTGCAAAATGCCTGGTTGTGATGTCAGACACTCTGCTATATCATTTTCTGATATTGTGGATTGTTTTGATACAATTTTTAGGCTGCCATCTTGAAATTCAAAATGGCCGCCATAGCGTTTTTAAACCCATATCTCATGTTGCAATTATTGTAGGAGCATCAAATTTTTAGTAATGCACATGCTTGTGGTGTCCAACGTTCCAGTACAGCTGTTTCCTATTATGGATCACTAGATAGGCCACCATATTGAAATTCAAGATGGTGGCCATAGAAAAACATATAATACTGTGGGAAGCGCCTTAGATGAATTTGCCAAAAAGATTGTCCTAGTTAGACCGAATTCAATTTCAAGTCACGCAGAACGACAGCCATCTCTAATTCAAAATGGCCGCCATAAATTCAGATGTAAAGACGACGGGTTCCAATGACGTCATCAAGCCATCGGGGGGGGGGGGGGCAAAAACTGCGTAAGGGGAGGGGGGAGGGGAGGGGTCCCACACCACTTCCCATAAGTGTGGGCAAGCGTGTAAGCGTTACATCCCATGTCCCATGATTATAGCCAAGCGGGTATATGTGGTTGGCGTACTGCGTGCTACAGCTGTACGCTGAATACACACGTGATTTGTTTTTGCCTCTCAGGTAATACATTATTTGGTGTCATGGAACCTTGTTAATAGTTACATTTAATCCCAGTTATTAAATACTCGTACAAAAGCAAGCATTGATACGATTATTTAGGTGATCTTCAAAAACTTGATGCTGCCTCGAGAGAATGAAGACAAACAAGGAAAAGTCTCGCAATGGCAAGAAATGCCATGTTCATCCTACCAGGCATCCCATTCACAAGCTTGTTTGTTGACCACAATAATTGAAACATCTCATCAGGGAGCTCATGATTGCTGGATGTATTTCTAGAATAATACAGAATGAATAAGGAATGTCAATGGGTAGTTTTTTTTTCCTGATTGCCCTTGTGGCGATGCGGGTTCTACTGTTCTGAGTAATTCCACAATCACTCTTCATCTCACAATTTTATGGCCTTCTCCTAATTCTCACTAACAAAGGTTCATTTTTCGTACCCATGTTTAAGAAACCCACAAAATTGAGCCAAATAATCAGCCTGAAAGTTGAAATACTGATCGGTCAATTCCATCTGACACAGATACCACATCACGGAAAAAAAAAGAAATAAAGGGTTCATCAAAGATGCCATGGGAGTCACCCGTCACAACGAGGAAGCAGATGTCCTCATTCCATTGCATGCATTAGATGCTTCAAGAGCAACGGGGAATTTCAGAGATACTGATGATTATTACGTATAGACACTGACATTTTCATTCTCCTGATGGATCTTTGTTTTACTTTTAATACTGCATCGCATGTTGTCTGCTCCATCACTGGAAAAGGAGATGATAAAGTACAATAGACATTGTTGACGGATTATGTTCTGCAAATTGTTGCGAAAAACAAAGGTCTGCTTGGTCATGCCTTTCATGGTGCAGGCTGAAGTTGAAAATTTAAGGATGTCTCAAAGAGCAGATGAATCAAGAATTCTCTAATGCCCCAGTCACATATAAACACGGTTGCTCAAGGATCTACACGGTGATCCGGAGAAATCCGGGGACGTCCGGGGATATCCGGGGAGATCCGGGATTTGTACACACGGTATCAACACGGCAGCTTCACGGATAAGGCCGGAAGAGCGCGGCGTCTACACGGACAAACACGGCATCTACACGGATCAACACGGCAGCTACACGGATCAACACGGCATCTACACGGCAGCCACACGGACCACCCCGGATTGCTCTGCCAACACGGCAATCCCCGGATGACGCCGGATGTTTTTGACCTCCAAAAGTTGCCGTGTTGGCCTCCCGGCGTCAACACGGACCTCTCCACGGATCAGATCCGGGGTGGTCCGGGGTGATCCGGGATGTCTATGTGACTGGGGCATGAGCCTTGAATCACGCAGAATGTGCAATGACACAGTCCATGCCTTCCAGAAGTTGGGCGTGGATGACTTCAACCTGGAAAATCTCCCGCTTTGCTCTCGTAGAGTCTTGATACAACACATCCAGAGAACAAACCTCGTAAACCTTCACAACCTAAATTGTGCCTCTACTTACAGGAGAATATAATATGGTACATTGTAGTTATTTCCGGCAGATATACATAAACTGTGCAATTAAATGCTTTGAGCTTCCTACACCAACGGTAGCCACAGTATTCATTATCATGTTCAGAAGGCAAGAAATGCAAAAGTCATTGTTTCTGGAAGAATTTAGAACCAATTCTCCCCTGTGTACAGCCCTATACAAGTGCTGTGACTTCAAAAACACATTGAGGGAATGAGCCTAGAAGACATTAACTAAGTAAATATCCCATGAATTTTTTAGTACACGGCTAATACCGTTTATTTAAACTCTACAACCAAATCGTCTAGATGGGGGCATTTAGTCACTCAGACATAGTTATTAGGGCACTTTTGAAAGTCATTTGCTTTGACACCAGAATCACATGACTTCACATTCTCAAGTTTTACCAAAATGCAATGCTCTTAAAGGAATGTTTCCCATGGAAGCCATTTTGCATTTCAACATGGCAGTGTAACTACAGGAAGCAGTCCCGCCTATGCAATAATAATACTATTTGTTGAAGTGATTGACTTACACATAGGTCCGACATGAAAGTGCTCCAGTATGCTTGAGTTTGCAGGGTAAAGATCTTACAGCACCAAATATGGGTCAAAATCCATTTTGAATTTCAAGAGTGGCAGCCTATGCGAATAGTCCATTATTACAGAATGTATATAATTATGTGTGTGTGTGTGTGTTTGTAAAAGAATGAACAATGTACACCACCATAAACATTGATATGCCTAAAAGTTGCTTGTAACCACAGATATTAGCTGAAAAGCAGCCATTTTGAATGATAAAATGGCAGCCTAAAAAATGATCTGCAATTTTAGGGAGGAGATCAAAGTGCATCTGAATGTTCAACATCATGAGCCCGGTTTATGCCCGAAATGTGAACTTTCTGTATTGCTTACAACATGAAATATGGGTCAAAATATACATTCTGGTATGTCGGCCATTTTGAATTTCATGATGGCCACCTATAATATCAAAATGGACTGGTCATCATTTCAGAGAAAGATGTTTCAGAAAGTCTGATAGCATATGCATGCTCTTCGCCCCAAGTTAGAACCTTACACGATGCACACGATATGAGATACAGGCACAGAACTCTAACACAGTGTGTAAGAGTTCTGTGGATACAGGCCCAATTACATTTGCTATGGTGGCCATTTTGAATTTCAGGATGGCCGCCAACCAAAATGATCCATCATTTAAAACAAAAATGTATATATTAGCATGTCTGACATCATAAGCATGCTTTTTGCCCCAAATTTATACTTCCCATAATGCTTACAACTTGAGATACAGGTAAAAATACATTAAGCTATGGCAGCCATTTTGAATTTCAAGATGGCAGCCCTCAAATTGTATTAAAACAATCTACAGTATCAGGAAATGGTGTATCAGAATGTCTGACGTCATAAATATGCTTTTTGCATCAAATTTGAACCTTCTATGATGCTCACATTATGACAACTGGGTCAAAATACAGTTTGCTATGGCGGCCATTTTGAAATTCAAAATGGCGGCTGAAGACGTGGTCGAAAAAAATGGAACCAAAGTTTTTTTGGATTCAGCACCCCCAAATTGACCAAGTTAGCTAAAAAAAGTCAATTTTGGCACGAAAATCTCACGAGATCCAATATTTCGACATAGTAGACCGTACTATATTGTTTCTTACAATTCTCTCTTCTCTTCAACATGTGTACCGGTAATAAAACACATGCACACACCGGGCCATCACTTTGGAGGAGGGGTGGGGTGGTGGCAGGGATAGTTGACCCCCATCCCAATAAATTCTGAGATTTGGACTTTGGTCTGTTTTGTTTTGTTTTGTTTTGTTTTTGTTTTTGCTTTTTAGACAGAAAACTGCCCCGCTTTCTACCCTTAGTACACTACTTTTACTGATAATTTCCCATATATTCCATCATAAAAAAAAATGTGTACACAAGATTTTTTTTTTTAATTTCTATTTCAAAGGTTCCCTCGCATGGGAAGGGTTGGGGACAGCCCCGTTCATACCCTCCTCTCGCTATATCAACCTCCCCTCCATGCATTGATTATGGCTACACATTTTGGGATGGATTTTTTTTTTCAAAAGGGTAGTTCAACCCAGAGTGGCACGAGATCATTAAATTGAAAACAAAAGAATGCAATAGCTCCATAATGTGGGAGGGGGATACCTCCACCCACATCCTTCCCTCGAATCGTCTCCCTCCATCGATGGCTGACTTACGACACCTCTCTGATACAAATTTCGAGATATTTCTCCAAAAGTGCACGTGTACCAGATCGTTGACTCTCATTTCTCAAAAGACAAGAGCTCTCTCGAATGGGAGTGGAATACCCTACCCTCTCCAACGCTGCTCTTGCTGGGTCCCCACCCATATTGACTTGGTACACTTTGGCGATCCATGATTTTCCAAATGTTCCACAAAACGTATGCATCAGATTCGAAAATTAAAATGTTCGTCTTCGAGGGGGGGGGGGGTTGGTGAGATGCGCCAACACCCCATGAAGTGACATAATAAGTGACGACGCACACGTCAAACAAGAGCTGCACTAAATCACTGATTTCAGGTCTAAAACTGCAAAAATCCAATCCCCTACCCATACCCTCCCCCTCCGCTCCACTCCTGTGCACTATGGACTTATGCTTACACATATTTTCCAAGTTCCCCCCCCCGAAAACAGATCGACACCCCTGCTCTGTGCACACACCCGATGTAGATAATTACCTGAAAAGTTATGCGAAAGAATGAGCAGCCATTTTTTTTTTTTGGTCACAGAAATGCATACTTTGTAAGCCCTACATTGTAAACAATTAACTATTAACTATCGCAATATCAATATTAATACCCTCACATTTCATTTGAGGTCTTTGCCCTTGTGCGATTTTCATAGGTGAAAGGTAATGGCTCGTCAATAAACAGGGCCTACGAGTGCTCTCTAGAACATCATCATGTTTACCATTAATCAATGATGCCAAACTATTCTGATATTTTGAGGTCATTGACCTCTCGAGATCATCAGAGGTCAAAGGCAGAAACTCGTCTGTGTGCCTTGGAATATGAAGATAATGTCATTGTAAAACAAATACGCTTGTTTTGTACATCTTTACCATGTTTATCACCAACCAATGATGTCATAGTTCAATATTCTGATATTCTGAGGTCATTGACCTCTCAAGGTCATCAGAGGTCAAAGTAGAAACCTGTCTGCTCTTCAGAATATGAAGACAATTTCATTGTAAGAAAGATATGTGCTTGTTTTGTACATCTTAACAATGTTTACCGTTAACCAATGACATCACATATCAATATGATATTTGAGGTCATTGACCTCTAAAGGTCATCAGAGGTCAAAAGTTCAAACCTGTCCATGCTCTGTGGAGTCAGAAAATGTATTCCCTGAAGTATAGATGCATGTTTAGTACATCATAACCACATATATCATTCACAAATGTCTCAAAACATCGATATTGTGGTATTCAAAGCTCATTGACCTCTGGAGGTCATCAGGAGTCAAAGGTAAAAACATGTCAATGCTTTGTTGAATCAGAAAATGATTTCTCTGTAGTATAAATGTATGTTTAGTGCAACATAACCACATCTATCATTCACAAATGTCTCCAAACGTCAATATTCTGATATCTAAAGTTCATTGACCTCTGGAGGTCATCAGAGGTCAAATCAGACTTACCTCCCGATCTTAAAATAAATCTTATGGTATGTACTAACAGTGGTGAAAGTTTCATGCTTTAGTCAAATTTTGCACAATTCTCGTGATTTTGAATCTACTATATAGGCCAATGTTCTGAATAACTTTATAAATGGCTTTGATGTATTTAATTTGTCATTGAAGAAAATTGTTCTTAGTGAAGCATTGCAATCCACAGAAAGAGAAACAATAAACTGTTGATTTAGAGGAACCAGCGACAATATGTTTGAATATTTGACTGCTACAGATACTTGAAGGTTTTATTACGTACAAATGCATTTTGATTTGTGTGAATTCATGATACCCTCAACATCACTTTTGCGGTTAAACAAATATCTAGAAATAGCTCATATATTTTTCTTCAGATTACTTGGATACACCCACTAGAAAATTCCTTCCAAACCATGATTCTGGTTGTAACCTCATCCGTCAATCATTGCTAAAGTACTGATATGTTTAACATAAGACATGGGAACCACCTGCCCCTCGACTTCGCATAACTTGCTTGTTTCTCTGATATTAAAGGACAAGTTCACCTTCATTAACATAAGGATTGAGAGAATGCAGCAATATTAGTAGAACACATCAGTGAAAGTTTGAGGAAAATTGGACAATCGATGCAAAAGTTATGAATTTTTTAAATTTTTGGGTTGGAGCCGCTGGATTAGGAAAAAGGCTCGTGATGTCATATGAGTACAACAGTATAAAGAAAATGTAAAGAAAATTCAACTTTTTTTCATTTTTTTTTCACATAATAAAAGAGCACTTGACTTGCCTCTTTCTAAAGGCAATGGGAATAATATTACCCATAACATATGTCAGTAACGAGTAAAGGGAATGTGTATTTTTTTTTCAAAAGATGAAATTTTGTGAAATTCTCTTTATATTTTCCTTATATTGTTGTACGCATGTGACATCATACACTGCAGTAGTCTTCTCATCCTGCGGTGACTGCAAAAAAAAAAAAAAAAAAACTTCAAAATTGCATACAACTTTTGAACAGATTGTCCGATTTTCCTAAAACTTTCAATGATGTGTTCTACTAATATTGCTACATTCTCTCAATCCTTATGTTAATGAAGGTAAACTTTTCGTTTGATTTGACTAGCAAATAGCTAGGGAACATGCAAGTTATGCCCGGTGTCGTTGAGGATGCATTCCAATGTCTCTTGTTAATCATATAAGTACTTCAGCAAAGATTGACAGATGAGGTCACAACCAGAATCTTGGCTCTGGAATTTTTGTATTTTTTTTTAATCATTTGTGGGCGTATCTAAGCAACCTGAAGATATGGAATGTTTCTACATATTGGCTTAAACGCAAAAGTAATTTGAGGGTATCATGAATCAACACAAATCAACATGCATTTATATGTCATAAAACCTTTAAGAAAGCTATATTCCATGACTTGTCTTGGAAAGAGAAATAGTCAAAGCAGTCTTCAGTTCATCTTTTCCAAACTGCAATATAGCCGATTTCTTTTCTTCTTAACCGAACCGCGTCGTCATTTTTAATAGAAAGAAATGAAGGGGTGCATGCCTTACATGGAGTTGATGGTCCGAGTCACTCCTTTCCACCAATGTAGTAATAAATAGTAGGCAAGTGTGATTGCTAAATTCACATCAATTATTGCAATTTTATCAAACAAACATCCACTAAAATTCTGTAAGACAAAAAAGGTACATATATACAGAGCAATGAGATTTGTAATCAGTGTATATAATTGTGTATCAGACTAGTCCTACTGTTAATGAACAGCCAATCTTAATGAAGGAATAGATTTCATGCTGTTTCTTCATAAAAACCCTCCAGAGCACGTCTACCGAGAGAGAGAGAGAGAGAGAGAGAGAGATAGATGAAAACAGAAAGCATGTTTAAACTACATATCTTAACTGCATTCTTGAAATACACACACTACCTTTCACTTCATGACATCTGGGGAAAGTTTAAATTTCCTCGTGATCAACTGTGAGTTGTCCACAGCTTCCATAACTTAATAACCTTAAAAACCATTCCAATTTACTGCGTCGTGAAAGCAGAGAAACAGCACTAACTCTTGACCAATTGGAAAAAAAAAAGGTTGAACGTCTATACATCGACATCTTCCGTACAAGAGAACTTCCTCGTAATGGTGTGTGCATGTATGTGCGTACTACTCCTGTCTTTTGTTTTATCTCTTAGGCAAAATGTCCTTCCTTTTGTGTAATTTAACATTTTTCCCTTTTTTTATGAGGGGATTGCATACAACAAACTCTGCTTTTTAGCAGTCCCTTACATTTCCAACAATTTTAATTGTTTCTGATTTTACCATAATTGTACAACATTTATTTGTATTTCTCTTGAAAATATTAACCTGTGTCTTTGTTTCATATTATCATGTTCACCACATTGTTGTATTGATTTCCTGACGGTATTTGTATACGCGAACATTTCATTGTATTCCTCATTATTTTGTTGGAGATGAAATAAATCAATTCGACAATTTTTGATTCGACTATCTTCTAAGCCGATAGTTTTTAATCACCATGCCAAATATTTGATTATCCAGATCAATATCTACGGCTACAACATGTCATTTTACATCACCATGGAAGGTGTGAGAGGGACTAGCCATAGAGGTGATATCGCCTTTGATGACATTTCCATTTCCCATGGAAACTGCCTGCCAGGTAAATGTACACATCGCAAAATTTCAGTGTTTATTGTAAAGGTTCGAATGACTTCCGGAAAAACATGAGGCAAATATCTCGTTTGAAGAAGCTACACCCCTGTAGACAATGCCAGTGTATATCTTGGCAATCAAGGACTTAAAAACCAAAGATATAAAACACATGTTTCTTGACCCTGGCCTAATCTAAGCATCAGTCACCGCCACAGGGGGGGGGGGGGGGCACCCGCGAGAGGAGGAGATTGTTTTGGTTTTGGCATGGGCTATGTAGCTCCATTGTGCGTGTGTGTGTGTGTCGGCAAACTTCTTCAATGCTCTCCTTCTTATTTTCCTGTATTTTCGTTATTTATGGGTCAAATTTTTTCGTTCGAAATTTAAAATAGATGACCATAGAATTTCTCAATAGAATATAAAATTGAAAACTTTAGAAAGAATAGAGAAAATTGAGTTCACTTTGAGTGGTCTGCCACAGGCAGATATCCTTATCATGCTCTTACGTAATATGACAGCTGTTGTAGTCATTAAACCCTGGCTTGGCCTCCAGATCCAGATCCGCACGTAGAAATGATCACTTTTTGGTTTTACCATGTTATAGAACACATCGTTACCAGCGAACTGCAGTGCCTTCACTATTTTGTCCGTCCTAATTATCCTTTCATTAGAATTGTTTTGTGGTCTCCTCGATACTATTCTCTGTTTCTTTCTCTCTTTGTCCATCCTCCTTTCATGTCGACACTTTTCCTTTCAGTTTTCTCCTTTTTTTTTCTTCGTTCCTATATCAGTATTGAGCTCAATCATAATTGGAATTTGAATTTTTGGAAATTTCGTCAGCAAGTTTTCATTTCAAGCTTTTTTTTTTTTTTGGTGGTGGTGGTTTCAATAGTAATGAATAATTTTATGGTTTAATTAGAATACTTTGAATAAGAATGGTTGAATGCATTATATACTGTTGTTGGCAACTATACAGCATTCTCTCGGTCACATCTCTCATGTACACTGTATGTAGCGTTATCCGCATTGTGAATACCTCCTATGTTATGCTCTTCTTCTTTCTATTTTTTTTTAAATTCTAATTGCACAATTGGCACTACGCATGTATACTTCATATGTGTAGCTCGTTGCTGCTGTTGATGGTTTTTTTTTTAATCTGTAATCAATTTGAAAGATTTAAGGGTTTTTTTTTATTACCTTTTTTTTCCCTGTTTCTTTCTGTTTTACCCCTTCTCTTTGATTTCTCCGTTCGTTCTCTCTCGATCTATATGTTGCTGCTATCCTTTGATTATCTTATTCGCTTTCACACCTGTTTGCGAATACTTATTCACACCTGTTCGTGAGTACTTATTTTTCTCTCTGCTCCGCTTTGTTTCCCTCGTTGTCATGATCCCTATGTTAGTCTCTTCTCTCTCCCTCTCTCTCTTGTAGTTTCTGGTTGTCCTCTTTTATTTCTTATCCGCTTCCACACCTGTTCGCGAATATTTATTCAACGTCTCCTATTTAATTCCCTTGATTTTTTGTTTCTTTTCTCACTCTCTTCTTGAATACTGATAGCCTTGATTTTTTTTTTTTTGGTCATGACACATTATGATGTTTGCATTAGGCTGCGTTTTTTTCCCCCATAACTTTATTTGCACTAGTATGAAATTGATTTAAATTTCTGTGTATGACTGCATTCATTTTTAGTTGCTGTTTTTTTACTCCAATATTTATCTATCAATATGATAACATTTAAAGTTTTTTAATGTGTGAATTATATGTAATGAATTTTATCATGTATATTGTATGTGAGGGTGTGTGCAATTTCTCGTCAGTTGATGCCTTATCTTTGTTGTTATTATTGGTGCTTTTTTATTTTTTTTTATTTTTATGATAATGTGATTATAGTTTGTCTTTTTTTCGGGGGTGTCCATATGTATCAGTTGTGTAAAATGTCAGTTTGTTTTATTTCTTTTCTTTATGTTTCCCTGTTGTAAAGCTGTAAAGATTGATGTAAACCAAATATGGTTAGTCTTCGGACTTTTATTTGGTGTTTTTTTTTTTAATAAAACCGAAATTGAATTGAATTGAATTGAAAAAGGTTTGCCACGCCTGAGTAGAAAGTTATTTTGCAATGGGCAAATACATAATTATCCTCCCACCTCTCAAACGAGGATTCGTTAAGGGGGGTATAGCACCCCATCAGCTTCGTTTGCCAAAGGGGTCTCGTCTCAAACGGGGGTTTGACGGCATGTTTAGCATGAGAGGAGTGCCCTTTCTTCTGCTCTTTCTTTTTTTTTATTTCAACTCACCAATCAATGTCAATTAAAGATTCCATCGCATACCAACAAGTAATATGTTAAATATGTTCATAATATTTCACTTCCGTTATACTCTGTTTCATTTTATTTCATTCATTTCATAGTATCTAATTTTGTATGAAAAAGGAAAAGAATTAAGAATATCAAATACAGTCATTGAATCTGAGCTGCATTTCATTGTTGTTGTTTTTTTCAATCGATTTGGAATTAGAGCCCTTTAGATTACTCACCTGGCTCAGTACAAAGAATTGGAGCAGACATCTGATATTTCCTTCTTTAATTTTCGAAGAAAAAGGTTTTTTTTTCTTTTACTATTAACTATTTTCGAAAAGTTCAAGTACTCTTTTTGGGAATCCAATTGACAATACATTACTATATGGCCTAATATCAACCTTGTGTTTCTTCAAAACTGAATTACAATAATTCAGGCAATTGAATAAAAGTCGACTTAAGTCACTTGAATCAACTTTAATCACAGTGAGAAAACATTTAGTCCCTTTTTTCGAGCTATGAAAAATTCTATTTCAGCATTCAATCAAAACAGGAAACGACGGTAATGTGAAACTTTTGAGGGCTAAAATGGAATAGAAAAAACAAAAACATGCTGCGGGTATAAATGAAAAAAAGTACAGTAGTCGATACAGACGCAAGGAGGAATTCAAATGTGCACAGATTACTTTCAAGTTCCGAAATTAATCCTATAGCTCTACGGACGTCCTTCTGATGGCAGCAGGCTTCTTGGCCCTGAAACACCTCGCAAGAACGAGCTGTATAAATAAAACAATGGTCTCTTAGAATTTGACAAAGCTTGACTGTGCAGTAGAAACGACTGATTTCACGCCAAACGTTTTCACGACGAAATGCATCATGTCACATCGAAAAGATGCCGATTCTCAACCTCTTTGAATGTCAACTTTTAAAACAAGTGAGAAGAAGTGTTTGAACCGGACATAATTGCCAATGTTCCCACATCAGAAATAACAATGATTTTTGATACATTTTTTTGCTGTATTTTAGTTGGAATCGAAAAATGTTCGAAATTGAAATTCTGCCTTGAAAAGCCAGATCATTATCATCGTTGAACTAGCTGCTGTTGAAGCCGTTTCGGGAGCAAAAACTGTACCAACTAAACTATAATATTGATTTAGCTTTATAATAGAAAGATCCCGCCAATGCAAACCCCTCCCCACCGAGAACCCCAACACACGCATACACACACACGCACACGCACACAGACGTTATAGGTAAATAAAAGTTCGTTCTCGTTTGAACCCGACAGAGCTCGCATTACGTTTTAGCACACCGAACATCAACGATTTTTTCAACATTTCTCTTTGAGCTTCACCGACACATTATGCTCATTCAATGCATCATTCTGTATCATTTTTAATTTACACCAGTGGTCAAAGACATTGATTGTGACTTTGAATCCGGTCTGTGTGAATGGGAGCAGGCATACGGCGATGACTTTGACTGGACCCGTCGCAGAGGAACATATGGGGACCACACAACCGGCAGTAAGCACCTTGATTTTGCCTTTTCCTTAATTTTATTATCATTAATACTTGTTTGTGTGAGAAGGAGATTTACAACACTGTATTTTGAACTTCCCTGTTTCAATTTCTTTTTGTGTTCATATTTCTGTGACTGTTAGCACTATCATTACTATTACAGTAATTCTTGCGCCTTTTCGTAGGATGTTCATTAACACCATGCCTATTGGATGAGTTCTCTTATCCGAATACGCTCTCTTATAGTCCAGATTTTGTCTGCCTTCTATCAGAATACTGGAGTAAAGGAGTGACAATTTCTTATAGATTACGAGATAACTGCAAGAAATAATAATGTTGCGGTTATGAACAATGTGAATGAGTTAAGAGCAATCAAATCAATGCTAGAAGATACCTAACAAATTGCAAAGTTCATGATTGATTATTCAGCCGGAAGGCGTTGCCCTTGTGTAAACACTGAGTAATATTAGACATCCGCATTAAGTGACTGATAATGTGATAGAGATATTGCCTTTTGCAGGTGTAATGTCAGCTGAACAATTCCGCGGGGCTTATATTTTCCTCAAGAGATCAAAAAGTCGGGAGATGTCATAAAGGGTACGATCTCCGTATAGTGAGGAGAATCATTTTTGCAGTTTCCTATTGCTGCTAGTTTAATTAAGAAAACCTTGTCACCATTCTGCTGTACCTTTATAAAAGAAAACTATACTGTTATTTCTCGAATATTGAGCACTAACTTTTGGGCTATGAGGCATGGTCGTCACTTTTTTAAACAAATCAAAGTCAGGTACCCCCCTTCCCTTGCCATTAAGAGAAAGTTGACACGCGAATCAAGTGAAGGGATATCAATTATATATAGCCCCACCGTTGGTACGGGACTATCCTTAGCCCACTTTCTGTTTACACTCGTTTTTGCCAAAGTGGGCTAGCCCCACCGATAGTACTGTACTATCTGGCCCTGCAAAATAGCAGGGGTTAGCACCGCAATTGCGGTGCCAAGCAAGTGAGTGTAAACAGAACGAAACAATAATCCTGGGCTAAGCGACGGAGACGAAGTTCGACCCTCGCTGACCAATCAGAAACGAGGTAATCAAGTGCTGCCGGTGCGTACGTGTACAGTACACAGCGTAATTATGAATATTCATGTGGTTTGGAAAGTCCGGGGCTAAGAAATACGAGTGTAAAAAGGTCAGTTATCTCCTTAGCCCCGGACAAGAGATAGTACGGGACTAATTGGCGAGTGTAAAAAGCTGAAAAAATTGGTACGGGACTAACGATAGTCCTGGGTCAAGGAAAGTCCGGGGTTAAGAAACACAAGTGTAAAAAGCCCTTCTGTCGACTTCTGTAGGCTGCAAATTTAACGATGATGGGCTTGTGTGCTTGTTAACGCTCTGTTTTCTGTCTTGACTTGGATGTGATACGATGACTCCTGACAATGCACGAAGGCTGATCAATGCTCCTGTTTTTTTTTTCTTGTTTTTTTTTTCTTGACGACATCAATGATAACGGCGTCAATATTTTCGTCCTTTCGTTGTGGATTCCTGTAGAATCTGAAGGGCTTTTTACACTTGTAAATTTTTGCTTAGTCCCGTACCAACGGTGGGGCTAAGGGGGGGGGGGGTCCTTAGCCCCACCGTTGATACGGGACTATCCTTAGCCCACTTTCTGTTTACACTCGTTTTTGCCAAAGTGTGTTTTTGCGTGCGTGTACGTGTACAGTGCACAGCGTAATCATGAATATTCATGTGGTTTGGAAAGTCCGGGGCTAAGAAATACGAGTGTAAAAAGGTCAGTTTTCTCCTTAGCCCCGGACAAGAGATAGTACGGGACTAATTGGCCAGTGTAAAAAGCTGAAAAAATTGGTACGGGACTAATGATAGTCCTGGGTCAGAGAAAGTCCGGGGTTAAACAAGTGTAAAAAGGGCTTCAGACAATCTCGTTGGGAGGACTTCTCCTGTTCTTCAATGTCATGTTGTACCTTTGATATGTCATTTTCCAAGGCTTTCAGTTTTGCATGCATTGTATTTAGCTGTGCTGAAGCAAGTGAATTGTCACCCAACCATGTCCTCGCTTACCACTTACAAAACCAAGAAATACGTTTACATCTTAAGCCAAGCTTGCTGTTAAAGTCTTCTCTGTAAATGAACTGAAAACAAGTTCTACACTCAGTTGTTGTGCCTTTGATTCCTGATCTTGCTTTAAAGCCTTTATTATTTACATTGTATATTTTTCCCCTCCCGCAGCCGGAATTTACGTGTATTTCGAGACTCGCTCTCAAAGCCATGGGGATTTCGCACGCCTATGGAGCCCCGCCTACCGTGGTTACGGGCCCTTGTGCCTGACATTTTGGTATCATATATACGGCAGCACTATCAACTCACTGAATGTCTACAAGTCAGAAACAAGATGGCCAAATGCGACAGACATTGTATTCTCACTCAGTGAGAATAAGGGGAACGTTTGGAGGGAAGCACAGGTAGGGTTTTGTCGTTAAACATTTTATTTTCGTTCTGCTTTATTTGAAATTAACGTAAAATTTTATGAGAGATATTACGTTTTCAAATAACTCGAAGACAAACTTCGATCTGGTACTATCCGAACTTCTGAAAACAATGAGCACCAACTCGGATTGAATACTTTGATGTATTGCACATGATATGGACATAGGCCAATGTCCTGAATAACTTTCTAAATGGCTTTGATGTATCTAATTTGTCATTGAAGAAAATTGTTCTTAGTGAAGCACTGCAATCCACATAAAGAGAAACAATAAACTGTTAATTTTGAGGAACCAGCGTCGATTTGTTTAAATATTTGAGTGCTTCAGATGCTTTAGGGGTTTATGACATACTAAGGCATGTTGATTTGTGTTACTTCATGATATCCTCAACATCACTTTTGCGGTAAAACGAATATCTACAAACAACCCATGTATTTTTCGATAATTTTTCTTCAGATTACTTGGATAAGCCCACAAGAAAATTCCTTCCAAACCAAGATTCTGGTTGTGACCTCATCCGCCAATTATTGCTAAAGTACTGATATGTTTGTTTGTTTTTTCACATTATGTAGATACAATTGTGTTATGATTCTTTACATGTACAAAATGTTGTTGCTGATAAAACTTCAAATTTGGAACTTCAAATACATTGGAACGCACCTTCCCCTCGACTTCGAATAACTTGCTTGTTTCTCTGATATTAATGTGACCATACAAATAGGGAACATGCAAATTATACTCGGTGTCGTGAGAGTGCATTCCAATATCTTTTCTTAATCATAATAAATATCAGTGATTTGGCAATGATTGACAGATGAGCTCACAACCAGAATCTTGGTTTGGAAGGGTTTTTTTGTGGGCGTATCTAAGAAATCTGAAGAGAAATTATTTAAGAATATATGGAATGTTTCTACATATTCATTTCACCGCAAAAGTGATTTTGACTTTATCATGAATCAACACAAATCAACATGCATTTGTATGTCATAAAACCTTTAAGAAAGCTATATTCCATGACTTGTCTTGGAAAGAGAAATAGACAAAGCAGTGTGCAGTTCATATTTTCCAAATTATAATATAGCCGATTTTTTTTTTCTTCTTACCCAAACCGCGTCGGAACTTAAAATAATTTAGAAAGCAATGAAGTAGTACATGCCTTACATGGAGTTGATGGTCCGAGTCACTCCTTTTCACCAATGTAGTAATGAATATAAGGCATGCGTAATTTCCAAATTAATATCAATTAGTGCAATTTCCTCAAACAAACTTCCCCTAAAATTTTGTAAGACAAAAACGTACATACAGAGCAATGTGATTTGTAATCAGTGTACATTATTGTGTATCAGACTAGTCCTGCTGTAATGAACAGCCAATCTTAATGAAGGGATAGATTGCATGCTGTTTCTTCACATAAACCCTTCAGAGCACGTCTACCGAGAGAGAGAGAGAGAGAGAGATGAAAACAGAAAAGATGTTTAAACTACATATCTTAACTGCATTCTTGAAATATACACACTACCTTTCACTTCATGACATCTGGGGAAAGTTTAAATTTCCTCGTGATCAACTGAGAGTTGTACACAGCTTCCATCTCTTAAATCTTAAAACCATTCCAATTTACTGCGTCATGAAAGCAGAGAAACAGCACTAACTCTTGAGCAATTAGAAAAGTTGAATGTCTATACATTGACATCTTCCGTACAGGAGAGCTTCCTCGTAATTGTCAATGTGCGTCCTTGTGTGTGCATGTATGTGTGTACTACTCTGTCTTTTTTCTATCTCATAGGCAAACTATCCTTTCCTTTGTGTAATTTGACTTTTTCCTTTTTTATAAGGGGACTGCATACTACAAGCTCTGCTTTTTAGCAGTCCCTTTCATTTTCAACAATTTTGTTTCTGAGCTTACCATAATGGTATAACTGTGAATGTTCTCAGTCATCCAGGTAAAGTATCACATGAACTACAGTGTATATCGGTAAATGTAGTCAACTGGACTTACTTGTAATTCGGAGTAGCGACGTTTCACGTCCTCTCCGGGACGCTTCACCAGGCCGACTGATCTTTGGCGGCAATTGGTTGTTGACCCGTAACACGGTCGGGGAATTTCGGAAAGCGTCGAGGAATCTTCCGAACTGCCGGGTTGTAGGCTCCGGCTAAGTTGTGTCGCAGGCCGACTGCCGACTAATATCTATGAGCAAGTGTCGCAGCTCACAGCTCAGTCGCAGCTGTCTCAACATCGGAAGTCAAAAGAAAGACAGCAAAAGTTCAAGAGATTTTTTAATTCAAAGCACTCTAGATGTGATACGGACAAGGATTGGAGAAAGAGGGGCAAACCACATCTGAAAGAGGATTCCAAAGATAAATGGGTGAAAAACCTTTCTAGTAGACCTTAAGCGCAGCGGAAAAGAACGTTCTCGGGAAAGGCTTAAACTTCTCGGTGGCACCAGACCGCATACCCTTTCGCGGAATTCATAACTGTGACTGAGTCAGCAATCGGGAATAGCAAACTACAGGCACCGGCAGCAGAGGAATTAGAACTCGGGTGTCAGCTTGTTTAGTGAATGCCAGGACGCCAAACTCCAACCTTTCTATTGCAGAGAGAGAGGCTGCCAAAACACTGAGCAAGGAGGATAACATTATCTTGCCAGCAGACAAAGACAGAAGCACTGTGAGTTGGCTCAGTGAGTTGGCTCAGTCCGTAGCGCGTCTGCCTCACGATCACGCGGCCCGGGTTCGAACCCGAGTCTGGACTGAGCAATGTTGTGTGTAAGCATACCGTCCCCTCTAGCAAGAGACAAAACACTGTCCCTCGGATAGGACATAAAATGGAGGTCCCGTGTATGAGAGAGTAACAGCTCATGCACGTAAAAGATACCACTTCGTTCATTCATCGCAAAGAGCAGGGTGTTTAACCCGGTGAAGTGGTCCCATCTCACATCCAACTGGACCCCATGGAAGACCAGCTTAACTTAGCTGAATATGGGCTATCCAGCCATCTTCTCAGACGGAAATGAACAAACAAACAAACTGTGGTGTTAGACAAGACAGACTACGACGGCAAAGTGAATGAGCTACTGAGCGACACAAAAAACACATGAACTTCTCAAGCGTGACCCCTCAACTGGCTACAAGAAGAGAGTGATTGTCACTTACAGAGATCGGAAGTCATTGAAAAGGCCTTGTACTAGAGACTGTATCCAGATACGAAGCTCAGCCCGGACCATATCTGTTCTTTATTGGAGCTGTGCCTGAATGCCACTTATTTTGTATACAGTGGCCGTTTCTGCAGACAGTTTCATGGTTGTGCGATGGGCTCGCCAGTGTCCCCAATTGTGGTAAATCTGCTTTGAACCGGTTTGAACGCCAGGCTCTATAATTGTACACGGCAATCTCACCAACATACTGGTTCCGGTACGTAGATGATACATGGGTTAATATCAAAGAAGACCAGCTGGATTCCTTCTTTGACCACATCAACAAGGACAATAAGTAAACTGAATATCAAGTTCACACAAGAGAGAGCAAAGGAGGGAAAACTCGCTTTTCTGGATTGCCTGGTCAATATTCAGAGCGACGGTACGCTGCACACATCAGTCTACGGGAAAGAAACACACACGGATCAGTATCTTTCCTTTGATTCGCATCACCCCCTGGTCCACAAGTTAGGGGTAATCAAAACCCTTCTCCACGTGGCAGATACCATCTGCTTGGATAAGGACACGAAAATCAAGGAACACAGGCACGTTAAAGAAGCACTCAGCGCATGTGGATACAGCGGTTGGACATTCGAGAAGGCAGCTCATAATTGCAAACCAAGACACAAGGACAATCCTAACCGTAGCAAGACAACGACAGAAAAGCGGAGGTACAACGTGACGGTTCCCTATGTTTCCAGACTTTCTGAGAAAATCCGTAGAATCTTCAGCAAGCATCATATTCCTGTCTCTTTTAAGCCTACCAACACATTGAGACAGAAGTTAGTCTATCCTAAGGATAAAACTCCGAAGGACCAACAAAACAACGTGGTCTATGATATCCAATGCACGGATGACGAGTGTGAAGAGCTGTAGAGAGACAAAACAGACCTTGGCCAAACGTATGTACAAGCACAGACGAGCTAGCTCGTCTGGATGTGGAGACTCTGCCGTATACTCCCATCTGAACAGCAGTAACAACACATTTGACAACAAGGACGTGATTATCTTAGATTGTGAGGCACTGTGGCTCGAGAGGGGAGTCAAAGGCCCAAATTCACGAAGGTGGTACAAATGAAACCATGGTTTAAACCATGGACAAAAACCATGGAGCGCCAAGTGTCGCATTGGAATATTTCGTTACGAAATCAATCATTTCGTCGATGAAATAATTACTTTGTAACGAAATGACAACATTTTTGTAAGTAAATGAACATTCTCTACTCCAAACGGTCATTTTGTCGACGAAATGACCAATTTCGTAACGAAATATTCCGTGCGACACTTGGCGCTCCATGGTTTTTGTCCATGGTTTAAACCATGGTTTCATTTGTACCACCTTCGTGAATTCGGGCCTAAGAGTCTATCTACGTAAAAAGGGAGGAGCCATTCCTAAACCGAGGAGGGGGCCTGCGACACAACCTAGCCGGAGCGTACAACCCGGCAGTTCGGAACATTCCTCGACGCTTTCCGAAATTCCCCGACCCTGTTACGGGTCAAAGCCAATTGTCGCCAAAGATCAGTCGGCCTGATGAAGCGTCCTGGAAAGGACGTAAAACGTCTCTACTCCAAATTACAAGTAAGTCCATTTGACTACATTTACCGATATGGTTCATATTGGTATAACATTTATTTGTATCTCTCTTGATAATTTCCCTGTGTCTTCATATCATGTTAGTATGTTTATTACGTTGTTATACTGATTTCGTGACGTTATTTGTATACGCGAACAATTCTTTGTACTCCTCACCATCAATTAGACAATTTTTGATTCGTCAGTGAATGCATTCGACCACCTTTTAAGCCGATAATTTTTCATATGTTTTCCATTCCCATATTGATAACCCAACAAGAATATCCCAAACATCGAAAACCTTGTTGGATAATATTTTTTTCTAATAACTTCTCTGTAAATAAATTCCTTATTGGTATTTTATATTATGATATATCCGACCATTTACCGATATTCATTATTCTTCGTTATTCTGATAAACGTCAAAAGTATTTCAAAACCCAGGCCAATAATGAACAGAAAAGAATCAGACGAGAATGTTGAATTACTTAATTCTGACTTAGCGAAGGAAGAATGGCAAGAAGTGTATCTCCAAAATGACGCCGATAAAGCTTATGATATTTTCCTAGATAAACTTTTATATTATTATCGAAAAAACATTTCTTTAGTTAAAAAAAAAAACACGTAGAAAGAACAAACATCCCTGGATTACAAAGGGAATCATCAATTCAATAAAAACCCGTAATACAAAACATTTTACCGATTACAAAAAATATAGATATATACTCAGTAACTTGATTCGTATTTCTCGTAAAATGTATTATTCTGATAAGTTTGATAATCAAAAGGATAACGTAAATGGCTTATGGGAAACTATATATGAATTAACAGGTAAAAATAATAAGGAAACATCGTCCGTTTTTTATAATGAAAAAAAAGAACTCAAAAACCCTGATGAAATATCTGAGGCTTTTAACTCATGCTTTGTAAATATTGGCCCCCAATTACCTTCAAAAATAAAAAACAAACATGTTCATTTAAATTTTACTGAATTTCTTCCACCAAACTGCGACAAATCCCTTTTCTTTAACCCAACAGATGAGGAAGAAATACTGGAGATTGTTAACAGATTAAAGTGGATCTAGTGGCCATGATGAAATAAGTGTTTATATACTGAAGAAAATCATCAAACAAATAACCACACCTTTATCCTACATTTTCAATCTTTCACTGTCTTCTGGAATATGCCCAAACTCATTAAAAATTGCGAAAGTAGTTCCAATTTTCAAAAGAAAAGACAACCCTTCTCTTTTAACAAATTATAAACCAATATCATTATTACCTAGTATTTCTAAAAATCCAGAAGAAATTATTCATAAACGCCTGTACATTTTTCTTCATGTAAATGACCTATACGTACTTATACGTAATTAGTTTGGATTTTGAATAGAAAGGGCCATTCCACCGATTTAACTATAATTCAATTGGTAGATAAGATTACTGAATCTTTTGCAAATAAAAAACACCTTATAGGAATTTTCATGGATTTATCAAAGGCTTTTGATACCATAGATCATGATATATTAATTTACAAATTAAAAAGATATGGTATTCGTGGTTTAGCACTTTCTTGGATTATTGATTATTTATCCAACAGAAAGCAATATGTACTATTTAAGTCATCTAAATCTCCGAATTCTAATATTGTATGTGGTGTTCCTCAGGGATCAATTCTTGGCCCCCTACTGTTCCTCGTATATATCAATGATATAATAAATACATTAAAAAACTCTTAAATTTATACTTTTTGCGGATGACACTAATATTTTTTATTCCCATGAGAACCTCTAAACACTGTTTAATACTCTGAACACGGAAATAGACAAAGTCTCCCAATGGTTTATATGTATTAAATTATCCCTTAATGTCTCTAAAACAAATTTTATATGTTTCAAACCTACTGCTTCACAGAACATTAACAGCAGTTATTATATTAATATTGATGGATTATCCTTAACTGAAGTAAGATCTACTAAATTTTTTGATAATCACAATTGACTCGAGTTTAACTTGGAACGATCACATTCGTAATATCCACACGTCTGTCTCAAGAACTGTAGGAATTTTATATCGACTGAAAAACTTCATTTCTCGAAATTCCCTGACGATAATGCATTGATCTTACCACATATCACATACTGCAATATCGTTTGGGGAAACTGTGGCTCAACTAAAATTAATCCAATTCTTACCCTCCAAAAACGTGCTGTACGATTAATTACCAATTCCCGATACTTATCCCCATCCAATCCCCTATTTCGTCAACTTAAAACATTGAAAATTGAGGATTTTCACACCTTTCAAACTGCTGTTTTTATGTATTATACATTCAATTGTCTTCCAAAATTTTTTGATGGCTTCTTCACTCCAAATTCCACCGTTCATTCACATCCAACACGAAACTTACCATCTCGAAAACCCCAGAATCATTTTAGCTCAAAAATCATTAAAACATAATGGACCAGATATTTGGAATTCTTTACCCCCTAATTTAAAACAATGTACGTCGTTGAACATTTTCAAATGAGAACTAAAAAACACCCTCATAATCCAGTATACTTCTGATACATAAATATTCATACCACCTGGTCAACAAACACCCTAAACAATGAGTTCACGGCCATAACTGAAGTAACATTCACCTCATCACACTGATACACAAAATAACACTCAACGTACAAACCAAGATTCACCCCAGCACAATGCACACCGCACTGCACCGCGCGCCCTTCGCACAATTACTTTCCACTCAGTGAGTGGCAAGATCTTCTGTATGTATATCTTTATTGCGCTCTTCGCACAATTACCCCCCACTCAGTGAGTGGCAAGATTTTCTTTATGTATCTCTTTTCCTGGGGCCATCTTCCTCGTCAAGCTTAGCTTATGATGATGGTCCCCTGCATTTCATTTTTATCATTTCCTATTGCTTCCTTTTATATATAATATTCGTTCTTGAAAAAAAAAAATGTATGTATGATCCAAACGTTACGAATATTAGCTCTGTAAATGACTATGTAAGTATTTTGTTGATTTGTATTGATTTTGAAATGCAGAAATAAAAACTGAACTGAACTGAACTGAATTGCCATGCCAAATATTCAATTTTACAGATCAATATCTACGGCTACAATATGTCATTTTACATCACCATGGAAGGTGTTAAAGGGAGCAGCAACACAGGTGATATCGCTTTTGATGACATTTCCATTTCCCAGGGAATCTGCCAGCGAGGTAAATGTACCCATCTACACATCGCAAAATTCAGTGTTTATTGTAGAGGTTCGAATGGCTTACAGAAGAATTTAGCATGAGAGGATTACCCTTCCTTCTTCTTTTTTTTTTTCAACTTACCATTGACTTACCAGTTAACCCGCGGGTTGTCTCATTAGTTTTCTGGCCATAGGTTTGTGTGTGAAATTTGTGCACATTTGACTCATTGGCAGAGAAAGGGTTAACGATTGCGTCGCATTCTAATAAGTAATATGTTATTGTATATGTGTTCATAATGTTTCACATCGGATATGCTCTGTTTCATTTTATTTCATTCATTTCATAGTTTTTGATTTTGTATGAAAAAGGAAAAGAATTAAGAATATCAAATACAGTCACTGAATCCGAGCTGCATTTGACTGAGTTTTTATTTTCCATCGATTTTAAATTAGAGTCCTTTAGATTACTCACCTTGCTCAGTACAAAGAATTAGAGCTTTCATTTGATATTTCCTTCTTTCATTTTTCTTTTAGTATTAAGTTCTCTCGAGAAGTTCAAGTATTTTCTTTGTGAATCTAATTGACAATACATAACTATATGGCCTAATAACAACCTTGTGTTTCTTCAAAACTGAATTACAATAATTTATGCAATTGAATAAAAGTCGAACTTGAATCAACTTTAGTCACAGTGAGAAAACAATTAGTTCCTTCTTGCGAGCTATGAAAAATTTTATGTCACCAATCAGTCAAAACAGGGAACGACGGTAATGTAAAACTTTTGAGGGCTAAAATAGAATAGAAATTACATGCTTCGGGTATAAATGAAAATAGCACAGTAGTAGATGCAGACGCAAGGAGGAACTAGATTTGAATTTGTAAAATCCCCCAAGGTGTCTCTGTATGCTGACGACACCTCTATATACACTGCACATAAGAATGCTGAATCTGTGGCCGATACTCTCAACAAGGATTTGGAAGCAGTAAATCGCTGGTTTAAAGAGAATAAAGTATAAAGCATTTTAATGTGCATATTGAATCATATGAAATTAAGTGAGTAACACATATTACATATCTTGGTGTTATCATTGATGAACATTTAAATTGGGAACAGCATATTGGAAAAAATATCAAAGGAAATAATAAGTAAAACGGATACGACCTTATATAACACAACAGACAGCATTGATATATTATAAGAGTATTGTACAAGGAAGATTTGACTACTGTGATGTTGTGTGGTCAAATTGCAGTAAAATGATGATTTATAAATTGCAAAGATTACAAAATCGGGCACTGCGTAGCGTTCTGAAAGTTAATTGGAGGTTTTCAACACAATTGATATATGATCAGTTAAGTATTTCTACTATTAAAATAAGACAGAAACACAGAATGTTACATGCAATGCATAAAATTGCTCTTATGGTTTACCCCAAAAGTCTGTGTGAGTTGTTTTCATGTAAATATACAAATTATTTTTTCAGATGTAATATGTTAAAATTTGAGTTATGTAGATTTTCAACTAATTTCAAACGTAGGAGTTTACAGTACAGGGGATGTCAAGTGTGGAATGATCTCCCAGATAATATCAAGATTATGAGTTTTGATAATTTCAGGTCTCATTTGAAACAGCAGCAGTTGTAGTTTGATATCCACTGCATATCATATTACATCATATTAATTATCATAACGTTTCCTATTATGTTACGCGATGAGTACTATTGACATTTGTTTTATATCAATCTCTTGTCAATGTCTGCATTTTGTTATTCATATGCTGTTATATGTAGATATACTTTTCTTTTCCTTCGTGATTTTTTCTCTTTTTTGTTCTTATTTCAATCATTGCTATACGCTGTTACTGAATCTATGTTTCGTTCTGTTATATTGTATACATGCACGGACTTGCAGAATAACAGCCGATGGCTGAGCAAGTTTCATTTTTATTACCGTGTTGAAATAAAATGAAAGTGAAATGAAATGAAATGAACACTGACAAATTAGGTAATCCAATCTATTCCAAGATGACATCTGAGCAAAAGTTTGTTAATCTATGAAATGATTCATGCGACATGGTCTATACGTGTGCAAAATATGTCAAATATTATATGGGACAAGTATATAGTTACCAAAATACAGGACGAAGAAACATTTATGACCTTTGACACTAATGTACCTACAAAAGACGGTGTCTGATGAATTAATTGTAATTTTATGAAATGATGTGCATGACATGGCCTAAGCATGTGCAAAATATTGGGGTGAAAGGGCGTGTTTTTCTTGAGCTATTGCAAAGAAAGTCACCGAAAGAAAGACATATCTCCCGACATTGAAGCTAAGCGTCAATTTCAACCAGGTCTTTGGACGTAATCCCGATTTCCAATAAGAATATGGACCACATGAACGATAGCCCAAAGTTTCATCTACATATTAAGATCTGGGAGAAATTCAGGGAAGGATAAATTAGCTAGTGCTCGATAAAGACAGTCGTGTCATTTTTCATTTCCAGAAAAAATGTACTCCCATAGAGATAGTACCTCATTTGCACAGCCAAAACGTCGTTATTTTAATGATCCATCTATCTAGGTCCATGTGTGTGCAAAATATGACGGTGATACCATATACACCAATGAGATTACAGAATGAAGTATATTTAACCTTTGACCCCACTTTACACAGCCAAGATGGCATCTGAGCAAAAAATTGTCATTTTGTGAAATGATTCTTGCAACATGTTCCTTACGTGTGTAAAATGTGGGAAGAAAGGACGTGTATTTACAAAGATACAGGATTAAACACTTTTGACCTTTGATCCTAATTTACCTACCCAATATGGTGTCGGAGGAAGAAGTTGTTATTTTATGAAATGATGTTCGTGACATGAACTAAACATGTGCAAAATATAGGGTTGATAGCCATTGTTGTTGTTGATCTATTACACAGAAAGTGGAGGAAAGAAAGAAAAATAAAGAAGAAGTTAAGGTATTGTATAGAAATTTGAAAGAGAAGCATAGAAATATAAGAAAAAGATAAAGTTAGGAAGGGAGAATAAGACTAACTAAAGAAAAAGAAGAAAAAAGTGTTAAAAAAAGCAAAAAGCAGGGATGAGGCTCGAACCCGGGATCTATAGATTAAAAATCCGATGCGCTATGCACTGACCTATTTCATCCCCCATAGGCGCTGTGTATTAAGCAAAATGACGCTACATCGAAGCCAAGTGCCAATTTTAACCAAGGTTTTTGGCATGATCCCGACGTCGTATGAAAAAATGGAGGGTACAATTCCGATAGCCCAAAGTCTCAGCTACAACATATTAAAATCTGGGAAAAATTCACAGAAGAATAAGTGAGCTAGTGCTCGAAAAAGATAGTCATGTCAATTAAAAAATTTTTCATTTCCAGAAAAACTGCACTCCCATAGAGATAACACGTAAACTGGTCAAATTTGACAAGGTTACATTCAATCCATTTTTACGAGGTGATGACGTCATCCAATCAAAATTTTGATGATACATTATGAAAGAACATTTGATAAGCTACAACATACTGAAATCTGGGTGAAAATAAACAAAGGGTAAGTGAGATACGCTCGAGTGAACGTGAAATTTGATGACGTCATTTTGAAAATGTACTCTTTTTATTTTATTAAGAAATTTGATATCTTTTAATCATTTTTCCAGCATCGCCAACCCATGAAATGACATGTACAACTCATCAACTTTCAGAATATGTAAAGAAAATGGGGGGGGGGGGTCACCGTCCATCCTGACGGGTAAAATCGGATTTAAAATTTGCGGTTTTTTGGCATAGGTGCACTGTATATCGCCATTGACGCGCGCGCGGAATTTTAACTTTGACGGGCCCGTATGACGTCGTATTGAGTCGGATTGACTTGAAACTTGGTAGAATTATTCCTTTACATTTCAGACATCCGATCCATGTAAAAAAAAAACCGTGAAATTTCTTTTGCATATGAGCTGTGCGTGCGTATATGCGCGCGCGCGTACGCGTACGTTTTAAGTGTAGAGATGAATTTTGAGAATATGAGTAGAAAGAGCTTGACTTGAACTATATGAGACGTAAATTTCATTGAGAAATTCCATTCCATTAATGAGATATGAATGAAAATGTGATTTCATATAATGACGCAATAGTGACGTCACGGTCGACTGATCACAATGATTTTACTAGATCTGTCGTCTTTGGGACATGATACATATACGGTATAAGTTTGAAATTGATAGGCAGAGGACTCTCTGAGCTAACCTCTACACAACTTTTGAGGAGAAATGAGATGAAGAAGAAGAAGAAGAAGAAGAAAGAATCCGTACAAAAACAGAAGGTGATCCGAGAGGATACTCGGATCACCTAATTCAAATGTGAACGGGTTACTTTCAAGTTGCGAAATTAATCCTATAGCTCTACCGACGTCCTTCGGATGGCAGCAGGCTACTTGGCCCTGACTCACCTTGTAAGAACGAGATGTATAAATAAAAAAAATATGGTCTCTTAGAAATTGACGAAGCTTGATTGTGCAGTAGAAACGACCGATTTCAGGTCAAACGTTTTCACGACGAAATGCATCATGCAGTATCGGAAAGATGGTGGTTCGCAACCTCTTTGAACTAAACTTTATTATTGATTTAGCTTTATAATAGAAAGATCCCGCCGCTGCAAACCCCCCCCCCCCAAGAACCCCAACACACACACACACACACACACACAGAGACATAATAAGGAAATACAACGAAAAGGTTGTTCTCATTTGAACCCGACAGAGCTCGCATTATGTTTTAGCACATCGAACATCAACGATTTTTTCAATCAACATTTCACTTTAACCTTCACCGACACATTATGCTCATTCTATGCATCATTCTGTATCATTTTTAAGTTACACCAGTGGCCAAAGACATTGATTGTGACTTTGAATCCGGTCTCTGTGAATGGGAGCAGGCATACGGCGATGACTTTGACTGGACCCGTAACAGCGGACGTACCCGCTCGTATTCCACCGGACCAAATAGAGACCACACAACCGGCTGTAAGCACCCCTTTTTTTTTTTTGCCTTTTCCTTAATTTTATCATCATTAATACTTGTTTGTGTGAGAGGGAGATTTACACCTTTTGCAATTTCTGTTTTTGTTCATACTTCTATGACTATAAGCACTACCAGTACTATAGGTTTTCCAGGTCAAATGTCCACCGAGATAGACCAAATGTGAAATAGGTAGTTCAAATGTCCATTCAGCTGAATAAATGTTCATGACAGAATATGGTATCAAATTGGGCAATTCAAATGTCCACTAATAGGTATGAAATATCCGTACAATTAATATCAGACAAGAGACAATGCAGTTCAAATGTTGCATAGC
This sequence comes from Diadema setosum, assembly GCF_964275005.1. Lineage (NCBI taxonomy): Eukaryota > Metazoa > Echinodermata > Echinoidea > Diadematoida > Diadematidae > Diadema > Diadema setosum. The sequence goes on along the minus strand of NC_092692.1, from coordinate 2,239,474 downwards.
AAAATATTACAGAGAACAATGCTCCGGGATACCATTGTAAGATAATGTTTTCAAGTGTCCATTTCCTACTAGACAGTGCTTTCTTGAATCACAAAATCATTATTTCACATAGGTAATTGTATCGTTTAGGACACATTTTCCAAGTGAAATGTCCACTGGCTCAAACACATTGTTCAAATGTACATGTGTATTGTAAGAGTGATGAATATACTTATGTCCACAATACAATGCGGTTAGCAATAGGCAGTTCAAATGTCCATGTAGGTATGGAATGTCCATGTAGCACATGTCAAATATCAAACTAGGCAGCTTAAATGTCGCATAGCCAAATAAGTGTCCAAATGACTGGAGCAATGTCCCCATAAGGGAGATCGAATGTTACATAGTGATTTCAAATGTCCATAGTCTTAAAACTGCTTATTTAAACCATATAAATCGTAACCTTACATGCAGAAACGCATTCCTCAGTAATTAGTCTTTCATGTACCTGTTATATACACAAACACAGGTCCATACCGTGTCAAAATCAGTAGGGTTAAACTGACATGTCTCATGATAGCGGTGTAACTTCCTTGCGTAAAATTTATTATTTGTACGAAAGAATGAAGATTTCTGGTATGAGAGCTATTCACTTTTGATGTCTAAAACAAAACATGAAGGAAGTCATTATCTTCAGAGTCTGATTTCATTTTGTTGGTGATATGTCGCATCATCCCATATGTATATATATATATGTATATATATATATATATGTATATATATATATATATATATATACTCAGCAAAAAAAAGTAAGTTCTGGATGTATCTCAAAAAGTATTTTACGGATTTTCATAATTCAAACGGGAATGGATAGGGAATTTCATTACTCGTAACATGAATGGCATATCATTGCCACCAGATATGATTATTGGTGTGAAAAAAAAAATTATGTCAAAAGGCATGGAAAAAAAGTTGCACTTCAAGCTATATGAAGGATAATTATTGTATACATTTCCTATGTAAGTTAACAAATGACCTTTTTAAATTGTGCAATTCTCAGGAATTTCTTCAGGTACAATGTGCTTCCCTATTAAACAGATGTTATGCATACTTTTTAAACAATAGCCTTTTCAAGATGAAAATGTTGGTAGAAGCCATGTGATTTGTAATTCCAATCTGGGTTGATCACATTAATGTGCCTATGGCCATTTTGCATCATGCGCTCAAGTTGTAGATTAGTTTGTTGAGGGAAATGGCATCGAACGTATGCAGTGGCCTGCAAGATAGCCTGACTGTAATCCAGAAGAGAATCTTTGGGATGTCATTAAGCGGAAAGCGGGCAAGAAGGTGAAAGATGATACTTCACTGCGAGAATTTAAGCGCATCTTGCAGAGTGCATGGGCCAACATTGAGCAGTGCCAAGTAAACTTTAGTTAACAGTATGAGGAAGAGATGCCGGCTGTTCATTGAAGCGGATGTTGGACATATCAACTATCAAATACTTCACTGTATGCTCATGAAAAGAAAGAGATAGAGAAATATGCAATCAACCATGCTTAAATGTTCAGAATCATGAGTGATTGTTTGATTATTTGTGTAAAAGTCATTGCAAATCACTATAGTGCAACTTTTTTTCCCATGCATTTTGACATAAAATTCATTTTTTCACACCAATAGTGATATCTGGTGGCAATGATTTGCCACTCATGTTATGAGTAATTAAATTCCTTATCCATTTCCGTTTGAATTATGAAAATCGGTAAAACACTTTTTGAGATGTATCCAAAAATGCTAGGGGGGAACTTACTTTTTTTGCTGAGTGTATATATATATACACAGAATATAGAACGGCCATTCTTGTACTCCCACTAATGCGATTGTGCTGCAGTTCAGAAACAAATGTAAACCTGTCATTTTGATGTCAATTCTTAAGTTTCAGTTTTCTAAGCAACGTTTCCTGTCCGGCTTGTCGGACAGAATTTTAAAGTGGGACGGTTTCAGTCGGGGCTCTAACCTATTATCAGTTATTACCATTTTATCTTCTTTCTTGTTTTTTCTAACTCTTTACTTCTCCCTCCATCCTCTCATTTCTCTTCCCCATTTTTCTCCCCCCCCCTTTTTTTCTTTTTTTTCGGTTAAAAAGTGGTACAATGCATACCTGGCCATTCATTTCGATAGTCCTGCTTTTGTATTACCTGGAAAAAAAAAACTTTTTTTTTAGATAGGAAATTGAGAATCAACAAGAGAAACGAAGTTATTTCGTTGATGTCACTTTAATCGTGTTGCATAATGTTGGCATAGTCTCCATAGGCAATGCTTATCAGCGTGTTTTCGAGTCTAAGGATATTTGAATTACCTATGTGACATTTGAATTCCCTATGACCGACATGATACTCTCATTGACCTGAGATGACGAAAGAATTTCTATTGTGTGGACATTTGACTTGACTATAGACTTCTTACATACCTATTTGGACATTTGATTTCCCTAATGGCATTGGAATGACTATTTCATACTTGCTTCGCTAAAGAATTTGATTCAGAAAGCCTACAATTTTACATGTATGTTCTTGTGCCTGCAGAGCAACATACATCAAATGCCAGGCTCCGGTGGCAAGAAATATGAAATTTATTATTATCATTTTTTTTTTTTTTACACGTACATATTTTACCCAAAAAAAAAAAATTGTGAATCTTATTATAGGAATTTCATCTAATATCTTTATCTGTTAAGAATAGAATTATCCAGGGTCGGACTATTTATTTCCTTTGTCAGGAAAAAAAATGCAAGTCACTCTTCATGATAATGATTCTTAACTCTTTTGCTTCACCCCATGGAACGTGATACTTCTTTTGTTCATTTTCTTGCAATTCATGGATATTTTACTGTCGTTTTACTGCAAATGCAAAATTGCTGCTCGAGTTTCAAATTTCTATATTTAATATAGAAATTTGAAACTCGAGCAGCAATTTTGCATTTCTTTTCATGAGCATACAGTGAAGTATTTGATAGTTGATATGTCCAACATCCGCTTCAATGACCAGCCGGCATCTCTTCCTCATACTGTTAACTAAAGTTTACTTGGCACTGCTCAATGTTGGCCCATGCACTCTGCAAGATGCGCTTAAATTCTCGCAGTGTAGTATCATCTTTCACCTTCTTGCTCGCTTTCCGCTTAATGACATCCCAAAGATTCTCTTCTGGATTACAGTCAGGCTATCTTGCAGGCCATTCCATACGTTCGATGTCATTTCCCTCAACAAACTGATCTACAACTTGAGCGCATGCCCGATGCAAAATGGCCATAGGCACATTAATGTGATCAACCCAGATTGGAATTACAAATCACATGGCTTCTACCAACATTTTCATCTTGAAAAGGCTATTGTTTAAAAAGTATGCATAACATCTGTTTAATAGGGAAGCACATTGTACCTGAAGAAATTAATGAGAATTGCACAATTTAAAAAGGTAATTTGCTAACTTACATAGGAAATGTATCCAATATCCTTCATATAGCCTGAAGTGCAACTTTTTTTCCCATGCTTTTTGACATTTTTTTTTTCACACCAATAATCATATCTGGTGGCAATGATATGCCATTCATGTTATGAGTAATGAAATTTTCTATCCATTCCCGTTTGAATTATGAAAATCCGTAAAATACTTTTTGAGATACATCCAAAAATGTTAGGGGGAACTTACTTTTTTTTGCTGAGTATATATATATATATATATATATATATATATATATGGGATGATGCGACATATCACAAAAAAAAAATGAAATCAGACTCTGAAGATAATGACTTCCTTCATGTTTTAGACATCAAAAGTGAATAGCTCTCATACCAGAAATCTTCATTCTTTCGTATGAAATAATAAATTTTACGTAAGGAAGTTACACCGCTATCATGAGACATGTCAGTTTAACACTACTGATTTTTCAAGATTCAAGATTCAAGATAATTTATTGTCATGTATAAAATATACATAAAATTTGTTTTCGGACATACATAAAGATAGAGGTGCATAAATGAAGAATATAAATCATGAAATAAGTTAACATGAGTTTTATACCATACATACATAAAATATATACATTTAATACAAAAAAAAAATATTGCAGGAGAAAATAAGCGTATATAAAGTATGCATTTTTTTTTTCCTTCGCCCCATTCACCCCATCCAGGCACTTCCATATGCTAGAGCACTCCTCCAGTTGAGACTTTAACACATGTTCTACACACCACCACTACCCCCCCCCCCCCGACTCTCAGAGAGTACACACCCACACACACACGCACACACACATACACGCACACACACATACCCCACACCCGCGAGTTACACCCATATAAACTTATACATACACACACACACATACACCAAAACTATCACCTAATCAACATGAAAGAGCGCTCCAGCACACAAAAGCCTGGGCAAGGATAGGAGACAGTAAATTATCTCAAAGAGAATTTGCTGCGTGACAAAGGCTATAAAAAAACAGAGACATTCATACACCATACTAAAATATAACAGGCAGTGTGACGTATTGCAAATACTCAATAATGTTATCACATTTGTATTTTGTTGAAAAATTCTCTTAATTCTTTTCCTTCTTTCCTTTTCTGCGTATGTTCCAGTAACAAATACAATATATAATAAATTAAAAATGTTTCATCACAAAATCTAAAACATTCAGTTCAGTCATAGGTCATAGGGTTGGCAAGACATGCAGCTCAAAACTTCCCAGGTGTACTGTTGGCTCATCCACAATTACACTGCTGCTGTTTACAAATTTGTGTACAATTATTTTGCAATGAGTCAAAAATATGTAACAATTCAACATAACTAATGAACAATACAATTGTCATCAAGTGCACACACACTGGACTTTCACACCACAAATACATTGCACAAAGGGTAATTAAGCTCAACACATACAGTCCATGTAGATAGGTCAAAGCCCTGCTTGGGCCGAGTCATCTGGCACTTGTCTTAAAAATACAACTCATGAATCATGAATCATTAAAACAGTTCACATATTTTAAACATATGACATATACTATAAATAACAAAAAAAATAACCTCATCTGTTAAATCTGCTATTGAAAGCTTTACATGCTGCGATCAGAAATGACCGTCTGAACCTCTCCGTCTTTACATTTGGAAGTCTAATTCTACCTGATCTGTTTACAGTCACCTCATCATGAAGCGGATGTGATTCATCTTTCATTACAATATCAAGTCTAGACACAAGATTTTGACACGGTATCGACCTGTGTTTGTGTATATAGCAGGTACATGAAAGACTAATTACTGAGGAATGCGTTTCTGCATGTAAGGTTACGATTTATATGGTTTAAATAAGCAGTTTTAAGACTATGGACATTTGAAATCACTATGTAACATTCGATCTCCCTTATGGGGACATTGCTCCAGTCATTTGGACACTTATTCGGCTATGCGACATTTAAGCTGCCTAGTTTGATATTTGACATGTGCTACATGGACATTCCATACCTACATGGACATTTGAACTGCCTATTGCTAACCGCATTGTATTGTGGACATATATTCATCACTCTTACAATACACATGTTCATTTGAACAATGTGTTTAAGCCAGTGGACATTTCACTTGGAAAATATGTCCTTAACGATACAATTACCTATGTGAAATAATGATTTTGTGATTCAAGAAAGCACTGTCTAGTAGGAAATGGACACTTGAAAACATTATCTGACAATGGTATCCCTGAACATTGTTCTCTGTAATACTTTGCTATGCAACATTTGAACTGCATTGTCTCTTGTCTGATATTTGTACCGATATTTCATACCTAAGTGGACATTTGAATTGCCTAATTTGATACCATATTCTGTCATGAACATTTATTCAGCTGAATGGACATTTGAACTACCTATTTGACATTTGGTCTATCTCGGTGGACATTTGACCTGGAAAATAACAGACGACGTAGAATCTGTCACCCTTGTGGGTGACGAGATAATCTGTTGCACTCCTGTACTCTCTACCATACTCAGATAATCATATACCTTTTGATTATTCGTTTGAGATATATCTATATTGAAATCAACAAGAAGTACAATGACTGTTTTTCCAACCTTAAGCTCCTCTAAAACATTAAGCAAGCTATTTCAAAATTGTTCAACATCAGTATTTGGTTTTCTATAAATTATTCCTATCACAGTTTTATCAAAACAATTCTGATTTATCCTCAACCAAAGACTTCCTGTGTGTTCAACATGATAATTGAGTGTAACATGCTTCAGCGTCTTATGAATATAAGCTCCTACGCCTCCACCCCTCTCCTTTCCCTGTGACAATTGACCTCCAAAACATAATCCTGTAATGGTAATGTGTTAACATCACATGTACTAACGTTCCAAACTTCAGAAAGTGCAATAATATCAAATTTGAATTTAAGGCTGTGATCATACAATAATTGCAGTCCACTTATATTTTTATTTAAAGACCTAACATTGACATGAGTGATACTAAGAGAGTTCTCGTTTATTTTATTTATTTTTTTATCAAAATCACTGGGACATAATTTGTTTTCATGAACTTCCAAAGTATTGACTTCATTTTCTATCATTACTTATTGGGTTGGAGTTCATTCTAATTTGGGATTAACAAGGTCACAGGCTATACTATAAAGTGAAGTTGAAGTCGCTATAGGAAACATCATCAAAACCCAGATCAAACAGATCATCCGGGTTCTTGATGATCCTTGTCTCTCCAGTTGTTAGTTTGCAAGACACGTTCCCGTACTTGCTTGTTGTTGATTTGACATTTGGGGCCGTCTTTACCTTCATGAGGATGGAATGCCGCATTGCTGTCAAGTCTTCATTGATGTATACCCCCTTCATGTTGCCCTTCCCTTTAAGTCCAAAACGGGCAGCATACAAATTGTCTCTTTTCCTCCTTGCTGTGAAGCGGACAACAGTTTGCCTGCTTGTCCCTCCTTAGCGCTTCTTTCCAAGTCGGTGACAAGAAGATATGTCCTCAGGGCGTATCTCCACACCAGCTTCCCTGGCCACTTTAGCAATACTTTCAGCAAGCTGGTCCTCCGTCTCCTCCTCAGCCTCAGGGATCCCAGTCAGCCGAAGGTTGTCCCTTCTCAGCTCCTGCTGAATTTCATCTTGCTGGAACTGTATTCGCAGCAAATGTGGATTGATGGCTTCCTTGATGGTGTTGAGACAGGCCTCCTTGACCACCTGCACTATTTGGGGTAGTGCAGCTTTAAGCGCTGTTTTCACTGCCTTATCTATGAGCTGAGTGATCTGGCTGCCTGCTGCCCCACCCTCACTTAGCTCTTCACACCCCTGTCGCTGGGTGCGGTCTGGCCTCCCTGAGCTGCCATTCCTCTCTCCCTCTCCACCACTTGGTCAACTCCCGGGTGGGCAATGAAAGGCCGCCTTTGAGTTGGAGTTTGGTCTTGTGGTTTAGGACTGCTAGGCAAAAATTTCCCTGGCATCTTTTTCTTCTTGCTTCGACCAGGCATGTTGGCAGGAACTCACAGTAAATGCTATATGTGGGACTTGAGTTTAAAATTGACACCAAGATTAGCAAAGATGCTGTCCTGAGAATGCTCCTTATCTCTTGCGACGGATAGTGCCAGTGAAATCAAACCGCACCAAAACAGTCTACTTTGTGTCCAGTAGTCAAAGGTGGTAATAATTACTTGATGAAAAACTTGAAAAAGAACAAGAAGATGACAAATCCAGAGAGCCTTGTAACACGTGACACATTGCAATTATCATTATTAACTTTGAATACCACAATTGTCAAATGGCAAAATTGGCCAAACAGTGAAAGCCTGACGTTGGTCCAATGATGGTACAATGTCAGACCAACGTTATATATCAACAATTTTATACTTTGAATGCTGCGTTGGCCCAATATTGGTAAAACGTCATGCGTGTATGTTGGCATAATGTCAGAATATGACGTTGGTTCAACGTCATTTTGGTCGTCGGACCACCACTGGTACAACAGTGAAAGTCTGACGTTGGACCGACGTTGGCACAATGTCAAATACATCATATCAACCAAATTTCCACTTTGAATACTGCGTTTGTCCAATGTCAATCCATATTGAATGTCGACTGGTGGGCATAATGTTAGAAATGTGACGTCGTACCGACGTCATTTTGGCAATCGGTGCAACGTTGGCCCAACAGTGAAAACCTGACGTTGGTCCAATGCCGGTGCAATGTTAGACCAACATTACATCAACTATATACTTTTCCAGTTTGAATGCTACGTTCGTCCAACGTTGGTCCAACGTCATGCGTGTACATTTGCACAATGTCAGAAGCGTGAGGTTGGCCCAACGCCATTTTGTCCGTCGGGCCAACATTTTTTTACACAGTGAAAGCCTAATGTTAGACCAACGTTGGTAAAATGTCAGACCCTCATTGTATCAACCATTGTCCTCTTTGAATCCTGCGTTGGTCCAACATTAGTCCAACGTCTTGCGCGTATGGTGGCAAGTCAGAAACATACTGTTGGCCAGCGCTGTGGCAAAGAGTTGCGTGAGTGTTAGCCATTGTTAGGGAGATTATAGCATAATTATGTAATCCACAACCGGGTATTTTTCCAAATGTTGATGAATTTTAGTATGCAGTTGAGTTTAAATAGCTAGAAATGGCCTACTGGAGTGAGGTTGGTGTACTTAATTGGACTGGTACTACATATAAGTTCGGTCTGAAATTGGGATAAACGTCATTTCCATTACTGTATTATCCATCATAAGAGAGTCTGTAAATTAAAAACTAGTGAAGATAGACAAAAGACATTACATGAAAATACATTGATGCCAAGATTAAACATTGTTTTAGATTCAACAGTTTTATTCTTATTTCCATTAAAGGAAATAACATGATTTAAAGCCGTACATGTTGTCAATCTGACTTTCATTCCTTCATTGAATGATGGTTCACCGAACAAACAGAATATACAAATGGCACGGATTATATTTTTACAAATGTACACTTCGTCATGGCGGCAAAAAAGATAATTCATCATAACAACGGAAAAGAGAAACCTTAAACTGTTAAGCTATTTAAGTGTTTACTGCTTATATTATTGCCAAGTCATAATCATGTGAAAAAGCAGTTGGGACAACGTTGGCCCAACGTTGGAATAACGGCATACCAAGATCATGAATATTAATGAGAGAATTTGCAATTCAAATGTGGCTCAAAATATTAAAAACCATTAAATTAAAAAGTATTGACGCTGGGATTAAACTGTAAACTGTGTTATAAATTGTTATCAAATTATTGCTGATTTATTCACAATTTCCACTCTCGTTTCAAAAAGTATTCCGATGTTTTGATGGAATTTTGATGAAAATGTAATGAAAGTGTCATCCATCGACACGCGGGGGTTTATAAAGAAAATCAAATGCTCTTCTTTCAGCTAGGTATTGGAATAGGTATAGGTATAGGTATAGGTATAGGTATAGGAATAGGTATAGGATGTAGAAGCTTAGGAATAGGGTAGATTGTAGGAATTATAGGAATAGACTCTAATTCACGTGGCTTCTGCCCAGAAACAAGACTACGAAGGCCTAACGTCAGAAACATGACGTTGGCCTAAAAAGCTTTTAATGTCATCGGACCAACGTTGGGTCAACAGTAAAAGGATGACGTTGGAACAGCGTTGGTGCATCGTTGGCACAACGTTGAAAAGTGAATGATAAACAGTTTAAATGGGGTCGGTATAACAGTGGGATAATGCCATAATATCGTGGGAAACTGGTTGGTACAATATTGCTTTAACGTTGGGATAACGTCATTTCACAGTGGGAAAAGTGGTTGGTACAACGTTGGTCTAACGCTGGGATAAAGTCATTGTTGGGTGGTTAATACAACGTTGGTCTAAGGTTGGGAATACACCATAACACCTTTGAAAAGTGGTGGGTATAACGTAGATATAATATCAACATAATATGGTGGATCAACGGTGGGATAACGTCATTACAAGGTGGAATAGTGGTCGATGCAGCGTTGATCCAATGGCAGGATAGCGTCGTAACAGAGTCGAAAAGTGGTTGGTTTAATGTTGGGGTTAACGTCATTGCAAAGTCGAAAAGGATATGGTTTAACTGTGTGATGTCATACAACAGTGGAAAAGTGGTTGGTATAACGTTTAGCTTAACGTTATAACAGGGTGAAAAAGTGCTTGGTATAACTTTAGTATTACGTCAAGATTTCACTGTTGGGCCAATGTTAGCCCGACGGCCAAATTAACGTTGGATCAACGTCATGTCTCTGACGTTGCGCCAACGTACACACATGTAGTTGGGCCAACGTTGGGCCAGTGCATCATGCATAATGAAAGAATTGTTGGTATAACGTTGGTCTGACATTGTACCAAAGTCGGCCTAACATAAGGCTTTTACCGTTGGACCAACGTTGGCCAAAATGACTTCGGAGCGACGTCACGTTTCTGTTGTTGGCCTGGCGTACATGTATGCCGTTGGACCAACGTTGGGCCAACGCAGCATTGCTATCTGGGATATGATAGAGATATTGACTTTTAGAAGTGTAATGTAAGCTAAACATTGCCGCGGGACCTAAATTTTCCTTAAGAGATCATTTTTTTTCCCCGAAGTGCACAGGGTCGAGAGGAATGAAATGCTATCTCAAAAAGAAAATACATTCTTAAAGGGACTATCAAGTGTAATACGCAACAATAGACAAGGCAATATTTGTTATAATTTATGGTCAACATAAAATGTTCTTTATTTCATTCAGTCCTGTCGATAGCAAGTCATGATCTGGAATTATTTTTCGACGTGACGTCACTGCTGAAAAAAATAGCGAATTCGATCCTCGCTGCATTAGTCACGTGATTGCCTTCTGACCAATTACCCATCAGTATTTATATAGACTTGATCTTAAAACATTTATTTTTTTTAATAATGTCCGTCACAAAGGATAGGGAGATGTCATAAGGGCACAATCTCCTTGTAGTTTTCACAGTTTCCTATTGGTGCTACTTTAAATAAGAAAACCTTGTCATCAATATATATACATATATATATATATATATATATATATATATATATATAATGTATATAAACTATACTGATTTTCCATGAATATCGTGCACTAACTTCTTTTGGGCTATGAGGCATGGTCGTCACTTATTTTTACAAATCAAAGTTAGGTGCTCCCCCCCCCCCCTTGCCATTATGAGAAAATTGACACGCGAATCAAGTGAAGGAATATCAAATATAAGAAATTGATACCAACATGAAATATAGGAATATTATTATCAATCATATCTAAAGGAAGGAGTTTGAGTTTGAGTTTATTTTCTTTCACCTCAAGTCACACAATTAAACCAATGGCTGTTCTTCTTTGAGTCGGTGTAGTTTAAAAATAAATACAGTTTTAAAATACAGCATTCTTATAATTAATCACGTATTCGATCAGTGTTTTAGTGGTATCCATGACAAAAGAGATCATGGGCGTACATACTCGAGCGGGATTAGAACCTACGACCTACTGATCACCGGAAATGCGTCTTATTCTCTAGAGCACCGAGCTCCCGCCAGGTAGCCTGCTCTGGTTCTACTCCTTATTGTATGCGGCGGGAACTGCGTAATTGATGACATTCTTGCGTCGAGTAGTTTTCATTGCAACATCGACTACATCGATGTAAATACACAACGATTAAGCCGGCAATATAAGGATTACAACCAGCAGTGAAAATAAGGCGGAAGCTCGGTGGTCTAGTGGATATAAGATGCCTGTCAGGTGATCGGGAAATCGTACATTCAAATCCTTCTTGAGTAGTATGCCCATGATTTCTTTTGTCATCGCTGTTTTAAAAACACTGATCAATTAAGTTCTTCCTTACGCCGATGTAGTGCAATTCGTCAATCACGTGCAATGTGAACTCCACGCCAGATTTCTATCCTTTTGAATAATTACGCAGTAGCTGCGGAATGATTTTTTCTACGACATTTTCGCTGAGGCATGGACGAGTGTCCATAGCTGCACTGTCAGCTATAGGTACTCGAGCATCGGGCTGCCTTTGTGTTTGAAGCGGGACTTCGTGTTGAAGACCATCTGTCGACTTCTGTAGGCTGCAAATTTGACGATGATGGATTGTGTGCCTGTTGATGCTCTGTTTTCTGTCTTGACTTGGATGTGATACGATGGCTCCTGGCAATGCACGAAGGCTGAAGGCTGATCGATGCTCCTGGTTTTTTCTTGACGACATCGCTGATAAGGGCGTCCAGTGTTTTCGTCCTGTGGTTTTGGAAACCCGTAAAATCTGAGACACTCTCGTTGGGAAGACTTCTCCTGTTCTTCATATAAGTTCTTCAATGTCATGTTGTACCTTTCCAAGGCTTTCAGCTTTGCATTCATTGAGTGTTGGTAAGCTTTTAGCTGTGCTGAAGGAAGTGAATTATCACCCAAACACGTCCTCGCTTACCACTTACAAATCCAAGAAAGAGAGTACGTTTTACATCTTAAAGGGTGTGTACAGTTCTGGTCGAAACCACTCTATGAGATGTCAAAGAGCATGCAATTCTAAGGGGTATCAAAAGTTTATTTGATGGAAATCGGTTTTGAAATGGCTGAGCTATCCAAAAACAAGGTAAAACAAAGAGATCCTAATAAAAGGCGTGGCCTGTCGCCTTTTATATTATCACTTTTTTTGGATATCTCAGCCATTTGAAAACCAATTTTCATCAAATAAACGTTGAATCCTTCTTAAAATTACATGCTCTTTCATATTTCATAAGAGGTTTCTCATTATCTCACTTAGGAATGTTCAAAACATGAATCCCCACCTCAACCAGTACTGTACAGTCCCTTTAAGCCAAGCTTGCTGTTTGCGTCTTCTCTGTAAATGAATTGCAAACAAGTTTCCACGCTCAGTTTTTGTGCCTTTGATTCTTGATCTTGCTTTAAAGCCTAATATTATTCACATTGTATATTTTTCCCCTCTCGCAGCCGGATATTACATGTACATAGAGGCAAGCTCTCATAGAAATGGGGATTCGGCACGTCTATGGAGCCCCGCCTACAGTGGTTACGGGCCCTTGTGCTTGACATTTTGGTATCATATGTACGGCAGAACTATCAACTCACTGAATGTCTACAAGTCAGAAACAAGATCACCAAGTGCGACAAATATTGTATTCTCACTCAGTGGGAATAAGGGAAACGATTGGAGGGAAGCACAGGTAGGGTTTTGTTGTTACACATTTTATTTTCGATTTGCTTTATTTGAAATTAAAGTAAAATGTTATGATAGCCATTACGTTTTCAAATAACTTGAAAACAAACCTCGACGTGCACATAACGTGGTACTAACCGCGAACATCTGAAAACAATGAGCACCAACTCAGATAGAATACTTTGATGTATTGCACATGATATGGATATGGGTCAATGTCCTAAATCACTTTTGATGTATTCAATTTGTCATTGAAGAAAATTGTTCTTCATGAAGCACTGCAATCCACAGAAAGAGAAACAATAAACTGTTGATTTAGAGGAACCAGCGACAATTTGTTGAAATGTTTTAGTGCTACAGATGCTTGAAGGTTTTATGACATACAAATGCATGTTGATTTGTGTTAATTCATGATACCCTCAACATCACTTTTGCGGCTAACCGGAAACCTGGACACAGGTTATTTTTTATATAATTTTTCTTCTATCTTTCTTCAGTTTTGTTGGATACGCCCACAAAAAAAAAAAATCCCTTCCAAACCAAGATTCTGATTGTGACCTCATCTGTCAATCATTGCTATAGTACTGATATGTTTAGCAAAAGACATTGGTACGCACCTTCCTCTCTACTTCGCATAACTTGCTTTTTTCTCTGATATTAATGTGACTAACAAATTGCGATTGTACATGCAAGTTAAATTCGGTGTTGTTGAGGGTGCATTCCAATGTCTTTTGTTAATCATATTAATACTTAAGCAAAGATTGACAGATGAGGTCACAACCAGAATCTTGGTCTGGAAGCTTTTTTGTGTGTGTGATTTTGTGGGCTAATGTAAGTAATCTGAAGAAAAATTATCTAAGAATATATTATGGAATGTTTCTAGATATTCGTTTCAACGCAAAAGTGTAGTTGAGGGTATCATGAATCAACACAAATCAACGTGCATTTGTATGTCATACATGGGCGTAAATCCGGAGGGGTGGGATGGGGAGGATGCATCCCCCCTCCCCAGAAAATGGAGGAGGGGGGATGGCCTGTACAATCATTCCCAACCCTGAAATAAAAAAAAAGGAAGAAGCAGAGATGTGATTGTAGTGATTTGGCACATCGCATGTAAGTTCTTACGCCCGCCTCCAGAGAGCTAACAGAGCGTATCAGTATTCTTTCTTTTGGGATTCGTATACATAATTTTCTAAAGCTCTCGCTCGCTTTACTCGCTCGCGAAAATAGTAATATCGACATAAGGCATGGCGTGGAAAACGTCAAATATATGCCTACATGTATACATGTTATGACGGCCGCAATTGGGACCGTCTGCTAATCACGTATGAAAACAAACAAACAAACAAAATATCACCATAATTGAACCCTCTCCATTTCGTGAATCATTGAGCAAACGATGATGACTCAGGATACATCTGTGGGCATAGACAGGGATGATAGGATGGGGGCGTCGATCCCAGCAGCAGATCTTTCACTTACAAAAGTTCCCTCATATGCAGAGGTGTCGATCTGGGGGGGGGGGAATGGTTCCCCCATAGAAGTATTGGGGGCAAACATATCATTTTGCTCCTCCTGATAATTGCCGAGATGTGGAAATTTTTGCCTTTTTTGATAGAAAACTTTCTAAATAAATTATTTTACCCGAAGACGGCTAAATTTCAATTCTGAAAATACAAAATCTCCCTGGCGTGAGAAGGGGATATGCCTACCCCTTCCATACCCTCCCCGTTCAGCCCTTTCTACTTAATATACTTTTAGATTGACAGATTTCCAAATTTTTCATCTAAAGTGCACCAGGTCTGTCAATTCGGTTAGAAAAAATGCAAAAGTTCCATCAGGTGGGTTGGAGGAGATGTCTAGCACTGTACTTTCAATTAACGGAGGGTTTCCCCCATGGATTTAGTACACCTCTCGGATCGAAATTTTTCCCAGACTAAGTTCCATCATATGTGTATTTAGGAGATATTTTCATCTGAATTCTAGAAATATAAAAGCTCTCTCGTATGCAGGGGCGTCGATCCCTGGGGGGGGGGGGGCAAAATGCTTTGTTCTCCAATGATTCCCGAAATGAGGAAAATTTTCTTGCTTTTTTGATAGAAAACTGTCAAAATATCTCATCCAAAGTGTGCACCAGATTGCTGATTTTCAATTCTGAAAATGCGAAATCTCTCTCGCGTGGGAGGGGGATACCCCTCCTCCGTTCGCGTCTTTTTCTTTCCGTAACCAAGCGAGAGATTGTCTCATGATTATTCATTGTGCGCAGCCGCAAATGCACAATTCTCCTCGGCAAGAGCGGGAACCATTTATGAATATTCATTGCGAAGGACGCAAAGCCCCTGCAAAGACTTACTAGTATGGAGATGTATATGATACAGTGTATGATGTATGTGTGTGTGTGTGTGTGTGTGTGTGTGTGTGTGTGTGTGTGTGTGTGTGTTTGTGTGTGCATGTGTTCATATCGTGTGCACAGTGGCCCTCTGCCTCCACATGTACGGAACTGAGCCGAGAACTGAGGACTGAGTAACAAGGCCGAGTATAGGATCTCGGGTCATTTTCAACATATAGGCTATTATTCAGGGAGATAAGAAGGATTCAACCCTCCACCTCCTTCAACATTCAAGAACCAGGCTCTACAGCTCTGCTGCGCCGAGCGAGGCAGCAACTTGGCTGTCCGAGACCGAGCCATGTTGCATGTTTAGCTGTTTTCTTCTTTTTAGGTGATCCGAGTATCCTCTCGGATCACCTTCTGTATCTGTACTGAATCTTTCTTCTTTCTTTGTTTCTTTCTTTATTAGGTGATCCGAGTATCCTTCGGATCACCTTCTGTATCTGTACTGATTCTTTCTTTATTTCTCCTCAAAAGTTGTGCAGAGGTTAGCTCAGAAAGTGCATTACTTATGAATGTTAGACTTATACCATATATGTATCGTGTCCGAAAGACGACAATCGAACTAAAATCAAAGTGATCAGTCGACCGTGACGTCACTATGACGTCATTATATAAAAACACATTCTCATTCATATCTCATTAATGGAATGGAATTTTTCAATGAAATTTACGTCACATATAGTTCAAATTAAGCTGATTCTACTCCTGTTTCCAAAATTCATCTATACCCTTAAAACGTGCGCGTACGCGCGCGTTGAAATATTTGTATGCTCGAATCGAGCAGAAATGTTTTTTGCACACGTTTGAGACGATTTGGAGCATTTTTTGAAAAATTGAAAAAATCGGACGGACGCGTACGCGCGCGCGCATATACGCACGCACAGCTCATATGCAATAGAAATTTCCCGTTTTTTCACACTTATCGGCTGCCTGAAATGTCAAGGAATATGTCTACCAAGTTTCAAGTCAATCCGACTCAATATGACGTCATACGGGCCCGTCAAAGTTGAAATTCCGCGCGCGCGTCAATGGCGATATACAGTGCAACAATGCCAAAAAACCGCCAATTTTAAATCCGATTTTACTCGTCAGGATGGACGGTGACCCCCAATTTTCTTTACATATTCTGAAAGCTGATGAGTTGTACATGTCATTTCATGGGTTGGCGATGCTGGAAAAATGATTAAAAGATATCAAATTTCTTAATAAAATAAAAAGAGTAAATTTTCAAAATGACGTCATCAAATTACAAGTTCACTCGAGCGTATCTCACTTATCCTTAGCCCATTTTCACTTATATTTCGATATGTTGTAGCTTATTAAATGTTCTTTCATTAATGTAAAAACAACATTTTGATTGGATGACGTTATCGCCTCGTAAAAATGGATTGAAAGTATCCTTGTAAGATTTGACCAGTTTACGTGTTATCTCTATGGGAGAGCAGTTTTTCTGGCAGTGAAAATTGACATGACTCTCTTTTTCGAGCACTAGCTCACTTATGCTTCGGTGAATTCCTCCCAGATTTTAGTATGTTGTAGCTGAGACTTTGGGCTATCGTAAGTGTGCCCTCCATTTCTTCATACAATGTCGGCATCACGTCGAAAAACTTGGTTGAAAATGGCACGAGGCTTCGATGCAGCGTCATTTTGCTTAATACACAGGGCCTATGGAGAATGAAATAGGTCATTGCGTAGCGCATTCGACTCGTAATCCTAAGGTCCCTGGTTCGAGGCTCACCCCTGCCAATATTTTTTTAAATCTTTTTTAACACTTTTTTCTTCTTTTTCTTTAGTTAATCTTAATCTCCCTTTCCTTACTTTATCTTTTTCTGATTTTTTTCTGCTTCTCCTTCAAATTTCTATAAAATAACATAATTTTTGCTTTATTTTTCTTTCTTTCTACTACTTTCTGTGCAATAGATGAACAACAACAATGGCTATCAATCCCATATTTTGCACATGTTTAGTACATGTCACGTACATTATTTCATAAAATAACAACTACTTGATCGGACACCATCTTGGGTATGTAAATTAGTGTCAAAGGTCATAAATGTTTCATCCTGTATCTTGGTGAATACATGTCCTATCTTTCCCATATTTTGCACACGCAAAGACCATGTTACAAGAATCATTTCATAAAATAATTACTTTTTGCTTAGACGCCATCTTGGGTGTGCAAAGTGAGGTCAAAGGTCAAATATACTTCATTCTGTATTTCCGTTAGTGTGTACGGAATTCGGTACCAAAGATGGCAGGTGTCACTCCCTTTTCTAAACTAGACCCGGAATTTGTCAAGACTGACAAATTAGGTGATCCGATTTTTTTTAAATCAATGATTCGAGTTTTCACCTGAGATTAGGGACATTGGTCGTGTGATGTTTGGATTCTCATTTTGAAAAGGGAGTCAGACCTGCCATCTTGGGTACCGAATTCCGTATACACTATCAAAGATGCAGAATGAAGTATATTTGACCTTTGACCCCACTTTGCACCCCCAAGATGGCATCTGAGCAAAAAGTGGTTATTTTGTGAAATGATTCTTGTAACATGGTCTTTGCGTGTGCAAAATATGGAAAAGATAAGACATGTATTCACCAAGATACAGGATGAAACATTTATGACCTAGGACCCTAATTTACATACCCAAGATGGTGTCTGATCAAGTAGTTGTTATTTTATGAAATAATGTACGTAACATTAAATAAACATGTGCAAAATATGGGATTGATAGGGGTCATTTTTCTTGAGTTATTGCAAAGAAAATTGGAAAAAGAAAGAAATATGAAAATACATCGAAGATAACCTTTAATTTCAACCGCGTTTTTGGACGTGATCCCGACACCATATGAAATACAAAGGGAACACGTACGATAGCGCAAAGTCTCAGCTGCAACATATTAAAATCTGGGAGAAATTCACCGAAGGGTAAGTGAGCTAGTGCTCGATAAAGACAATCATGTCAATTTTCACATCTAGAAAATCTTTTAATCATTTTTCCAGCATCGTCAACCCATGAAATGACATGTACAACTCATCAGCTTTCAGAATATGTAAAGAAAATGGGAGGTCACCGTTCATCCTGACGAGTAAAATCGGATTTAAAATTGGCGGTTTTTTTGGCATTGTTGCACTGTATATCGCCATTGACGCGCGCGCGGAATTTCAACTTTGACGGGCCCGTATGACGTCATATTGAGTCGGATTGACTTGAAACTTGGTAGACATATTCCTTGACATTTCAGGCAGCCGATAAGTGTGAAAAAACGGGAAATTTCTATTGCATATGAGCTGTGCGTGCGTATATGCGCGCGCGCGTACGCGTCCGCAATTTTTTTTCAATTTTTCAAAAAATGCTCTAAATGGTCTGAAACGTGTGCAAAAAAAATTTGAGCTCGATTTGAGCATACAAATATTTCAACGCGCGCGTACGCGCACGTTTTAAGGTATAGATGAATTTTGAGAATATGAGTAGAATGCGCTTGACTTGAAATATGTGTGACGTAAATTTCATTGAAAAATTCCATTCCATTAATGAGATATGATTGAGAATGTGTTTTCATATAATGACGTCATGGTGACGTCACGGTCGACTGATACCTTTGATTTTAGTTCGATTGCCGTCTTTGGGAGAAGATACATATATGGTATAAGTTTGAAATTGATAGGAAGAGGACTTTCTGAGCTAATCGATGCACAACTTTTGGGGAGAAATAAGAAAAAGAAGAAGAAAGAATCCGTACAAAAACAGAAGGTGATCCGAGAGGATACTCGGATCACCTAATGAGAATCCAAACATCACACGGCCAATGTCCCGTCAACACAGATGAAACCTGTATGGTCATGAATATTGATGGCAGACCTGACTCCCTTTTCAAAATCAGTATCCAAACATCACACAGCCAATATCCCTAAACACAGATGAAACCTGTATAGTCATGCCTACATTGGGATCAAAACTCAAATCATTGATTTTCAAAAGATCGGATCACCTAATTTGTCAGTCTTGACAAATTCCGGGTCTAGTTTCTCCTCAAAAGTTGTGCAGAGGTTAGCTCAGAAAGTGCATTGCCTCTCAATGTCAAACTTATACCATATATGTATCATGTCGCAAAGACGACAGCGCAAGTAAAATCATAGTGATCAGTCGACCGTGACGTCACTATGACGTCAATATATGAAAACACATTTTCATGCATATCTCATTAATGGAATGGAATATTTCAATGAAATTTACGTCACATATATTTCAAGTCAAGCGAATTCTACTCATATTCTCAAAATTCATTTTTATTTCTAAACGCGCGCGTACGCGCGCGTTGAAATATTTGTATGCTCGAATCGAGCTCAAAATGTTTTTGCACACGTTTCAGACCATTTGGAGCATTTTTTGAAATATTGAGAAAATTGGACGGACGCGTACGCGCGCGCACATATTCGCACGCAGAGCTAATATGAAATAGAAATTTTCAATTTTTACACACGGATCGGATGTCCGAAATGTCAAAGAATATTTCTACCAAGTTTCAAGTCGATCCGATTCAATATGACGTCATACGGGCCCGTCAAATTCAAAATTCCGCGCGTGCGTCAATGGGGATACACAGTGCAACTATGCCAAAAAACCGCCAATTTAAAATCGGATTTTACTCGTCAGGATGGACGGTGACCCCCCATTTTCTTGACATATTCTGAAAGCTGATGAGTTGTACATGTCATTTCATGGCCTGGCTATGCTGACAAAATGATTAAAAGATATCAAATTTCTTAATAAAGTAAAAAAAGTAAATTTTCAAAATGACGTCATCAAATTTCAAGTTTGCTCGAGGGTATCTCACTTATCCTTTGCCAATTTTCACCCAAATTTCAATATGTTGTAGCTTATGAAATGCTCTTTCATAAATGTAATTACACAATTTTGATTATATGACGACATCACCTCGAAAAAATGGATTGAAGGTAACCTTGTCAAATATGACCAGTTTACGTGTAATCTCTATGGGAGTGCAATTTTTATGGAAATGAAAGTTGACATGACTATCTTTATCGAGCACTAGCTCACTTATGCTTCGGTGAATTTCTCTAAGATTTTAATATGTTGTAGCTGAGACGTAGGGCTATCGTAAGTGTGCCATTCGTTGTCGGGATCACGTGAAAAAACTTGGTTGAAATTAAAGCTTATCTTCGATGTATTGTAATATTTCTTTCTTTTTATAACTTTATGTGCAATAACTTAAGAAAAACATACCCTATCACCACCATATTTTGCACATTTTTAGTTCATGTCACGAACATTATTCCATAAAATAACAACTACTTGATCAGACGCCATCTTGGGTATGTGAATTAGGGTCAAAGGTCATAGATGTTTCATCCTGTATCTTTGTGAATACATGTTTTATCTTTCCCATATTTTGCACACGTAAAGACCATGTTACAGGGATCATTTCATAAAATAACCACTTTTTGCTCAGATGCCATCTTGTCTGTGCAAAGTGGGGTCAAAGGTCATATGTACTTCCTTTTCTATCTTCGCTATGACGTATTATCTCTATGGGAGGGAATTTTTTAGATGTGGAAATTGACATGACTCTCTTTATCGAGCACTATCTTAAAGGGATCATACAGTTTTGGTTGAGACTTAATTTCATGTTTCTAACATGTTTTGGTGAAATAATGAGAAACCTCTTATGAAATATGAAAGAGCATGTAATTCTATGAGGAATTGAACGCTTATTTGATGAAAATTGGTTTTGAAATGGCTGAGATATCAAAAAAAGAGCAAATGTAACTAGACCCGGAATTTGTCAAGACTGACAAATTAGGTGATCCGATTTTTTTTAAATCAATGATTCGAGTTTTCACCTGAGATTAGGGACATTGGTCGTGTGATGTTTGGATTCTCATGTTGAAAAGGGAGTCAGACCTGCCATCTTGGGTACCGAATTCCGTATACACTATCAAAGATGCAGAATGAAGTATATTTGACCTTTGACCCCACTTTGCACCCCCAAGATGGCATCTGAGCAAAAAGTGGTTATTTTGTGAAATGATTCTTGTAACATGGTCTTTGCGTGTGCAAAATATGGGAAAGATAAGACATGTATTCACCAAGATACAGGATGAAACATTTATGACCTTTGACCGTAATTTACATACCCAAGATGGTGTCTGATCAAGTAGTTGTTATTTTATGAAATAATGTACGTAACATTAAATAAACATGTGCAAAATATGGGGTTGATAGGGGTTATTTTTCTTGAGTTATTGCAAAGAAAATTGGAAAAAGAAAGAAATATGAAAATACATCGAAGATAACCTTTAATTTCAACCACGTTTTTGGACGTGATCCCGACACCATATGAAATTCAAAGGGAACACGTACGATAGCGCAAAGTCTCAGCTACAACATATTAAAATCTGGGAGAAATTCACCGAAGGGTAAGTGAGCTAGTGCTCGATAAAGACAATCATGTCAATTTTCACATCTAGAAAAATTCCCTCCCATAGAGGTAACACGTCATAACGAAGATAAAGAAAGAAGTACATATGACCTTTGACCCCGATCTGCACAGAGAAGATGTCATCTGAGCAAAAAGTGGTTATTTTGTGAAATGATCCTTGTAACACTGTCTTTACGTGTGCAAAATATGGGGAAGATAGAACATGTATTCACCAAGATACAGGATGAAACATTTATGACCTTTGACCCTAATTTACATACCCAAGATGGCGTCTGATGAAGTAGTTGTTATTTTATGAAATAATGTATATGACATGAACTAGCCATGTGCAAAATATGGTGGTGATAAAGTATGTTTTTCTTGAGTTATTGCAAAGAAAGTTGTAAAAAGAAAGAAATGTGGAAATACATCGAAGATAGGCTTTGATTTCAATCAAGTTTTTGGACGTGATCCCGATACCGTATGAAAAAATGAAGGGCACGCTTACGATAGCCCATAGTCTCAGCTACAACATATTAAAATCTTAGAGAAATTCACCGAAGCATAGGTGAGCTACTGCTCGAAAAATATAGTCATGTCAATTTTCATTTCCAGAAAAACTGCACTCCCATTAAGATAACACGTAAACTGGTCAAATTTGACAAGATTACATTCAATCCAATATTACGAGGTGATGCAGTCACCTAATCAAAATGTTGTTAGTATATTAATGAAAGAGTATTTCGTAAGCTACAACATACTGAAATCTGGGTGAAAATTGGCAAAGGATAAGTGAGATACGCTCGAGTGAACTTGCAATTTGATGACGTCATTTTGAAAATTTACTTTTTTTTACTTTATTAAGAAATTTGATATCTTTTAATCATTTTTCCAGCATCGTCAACCCATGAAATGACATGTACAACTCATCAGCTTTCAGAATATGTAAAGAAAATGGGAGGTCACCGTTCATCCTGACGAGTAAAATCGGATTTAAAATTGGCGGTTTTTTGGCATTGTTGCACTGTATATCGCCATTGACGCGCGCCCGGAATTTCAACTTTGACGGGCCCGTATGACGTCATATTGAGTCGGATTGACTTGAAACTTGGTAGACGTATTCCTTGACATTTCAGGCAGGCGATAAGTGTGAAAAAACGGGAAATTTCTATTGCATATGAGCTGTGCGTGCGTATATGCACGCGCGCGTACGCGTCCGTAAATTTTTTTCAATTTTTCAAAAAATGCTCTAAATGGTCTGAAACGTGTGCAAAAAAAATTTGAGCTCGATTTGAGCATACAAATATTTCAACGCGCGCGTACGCGCACGTTTTAAGGTATAGATGAATTTTGAGAATATGAGTAGAATGCGCTTGACTTGAAATATATGTGACGTAAATTTCATTGAAAAATTCTATTCCATTAATGAGATATGATTGAAAATGTGTTTTCATATAATGACGTCATAGTGACGTCACGGTCGACTGATCACTTTGATTTTAGTTCGATTGCCGTCTTTGGGAGACGATACATATATGGTATAAGTTTGGAATTGATAGGAAGAGGACTTTCTGAGCTAATCGATGCACAACTTTTGGGGAGAAATAAGAAGAACGAGACATGAAACTCGTCACTTTAAAGACGAGTTAGGTGATACGCTTGGGGTCATCAGATATCGGTCACCAGTGATTGACAACGAAACAATGAAATATAGCGACTTTAAGTTATATTTCTGCAATAATATTTTAGCAAAGTCGATTTTTTTTTTGGACCTTTATTATTCAGATCATATTGTTAGTAACAATGCAAACCACATGGAAAGTCCTGTACGTGTGTCTGCGTGTGCAAGTAGGCCAAAGTAGATTAACAGGTTTTCTTAGTACAGTGTATCTCTACGATGACGAACAAATATAAACACGAACAAATTGAAACACGTCAATACAGTGTTTTAAAGATCGTCTTGACTTTAATAGTGGTCTTTTAAAAATATGAACTCTAGCCCTTATTTCCATAACCAAAACTGCTATATCGAATCTTGTCATTAATATGATCAGTTTGGAGAGCTCTTAAAGCTACAAGCCTGTAAAATTTTCCAGCAATTAAGCAATGAATCATCCAATCCAAAGCAAAGGAAAATATAGCGAGTGCGTGTCTTTACAGAATGGGATTTATACCCGGACGAAATATGGTGCTATATTGTACTAGTAACTACTTGCTGACTTATTTTAAGGGCTCTGCTGGTTGAGTATCCATTGTTAGCTAAATGAATTGTAATTTGGCGATAAACAAAAATTCCCACGAGCAACAGAAACACTCTAACCTCCGATATAAAATAAGGGAAATTGCGTGTTTGTGTTCGTGGGGATGTGTATACTTGAGGAAATAGTGAAACAAATGACATAGGAGTGAAGCTGAACTGCCTAAGAAAAAAGAAGGAAAAATAAAGAAAGCCCTTGCAGCTACAAGCCTGTGAAATTTTCCGGCAGTAAAAGCAATGAAACGTCCAAAAACAAAACAGTGGCAAATAGAGAGAGTGTGTGTTTGTTTACATGACAATATGATTTGTACCTAGACGAAAGCGGCATTACCTCAACTAAAAGAAAGAGACATAGCTTCTAACCACGTAACTAAATGGTAAGTCTTTTCGAACCAAGAGTGTGGAACGTAAGATGAATCATGACGATCACCCGTGACCGACACATCTTCAAAGGGAACAGTTAGAAGTGGAAGGAGTGTCAAGCATATTGTCTCAACAAAGCAATGAGACAATGACTTTTAGGCATTCCATAATTTCGCTCTAAAATCAATGGTATTAATCATGTAGGCCTACCATTGCTTGCATAGTCCATAAACTTTGCTTTACAAACTTTCAGTGAAACGTGTCATAACATAACTATGTAACTCCATTAGCAGTGACTACTAGATAAACAAAGATATATCAAAATGAACGCTTAGCACATATAACTCAGGAGATTATAACCTGATACTCTGCTCTTCACTGCTCAGATGGCAACAACACTCATCACCTACGGCTGCGTATAGAGAAACAGCCATTACTTAAATAACAGTATTGCCTTTTATTTGGCAGATCGACACACAACCCCTTTAAACACACTGTAATTGGCACGGAGGGACATGAAAGAACTCTTCACTAATACTAAACAGCATATGCATTCCACTCATGTGGCGCAAGATACCTCTAAAGCAACATAAAGCCTGTCTACAACTCCGTTATTGGGTCAAACAATACAGTATGAAATATCACAGAGATGAGCGAGACGGTATACACCTGGCTTAGAGTAAATCAATTCAGTTCTTTTTCCCACTCAAGTTGAAGTATTGTATATAAATGCATAAATCCCCACCTTCAGTATAACAAAACAAACGTAGCGAAAAGGGAAGAGAAGACGAGAGCTGGCAAAAATATACTGCACAACTGCAATTTATAACCTTTTGTGTGACAAGTGAAGCAAAATGTATTAGATGTTATAGCAGTTGTTTTTTTAGCATAAACAGACAAATGGAGGACATGAGACACATTCGTGAAGTCCTATTCTTTATACAGTCCCACATAATTCAGATGAAATTGTTTCTGTCATGCAACCATGTGAACATTTCATGCGTGTGTCGGCGTGGGCAAGTAAGTCGATCAGACAGGATATGTAAATGAATATTTACCAATAGGTCTTTATACTGTTAAAAAAACATAAATCAAACATGGCGATAAGGTCTTTTAAGGGTCACCTTCACATTTACATTTGTATTTTCAAGTCGAAATTTCCAGTCGAAGCGCTTTGGTCTCCAACACAAAACAAAGGGATATTGTGTGTGTGTGCGTATAGGTGCGGTTACATGCGAACGTGATTTCTGCATAGGTGAAGGTGTAGTACTCCATTGACGAAAAAAAGTAAAAAAAAAAAAAGTATTTTGTTTCGTGCTCTTGTGGGGTTCGAACCCGCAACCTCACGTTTCTGAGACGTCGCCTTTAACCACTCGGCCATACGTTTCGACGAGAAAATATGAGGAACGTAAACTTATGTATGTGAAAGATGATTCAGTAATCGTCTGGTCCACATTCCATTCTCATTTTCAGTTTTAAACTGCAAAATTATCAACCTGATGAGATTTGCAAAAATAAAATGCATGATTTCTGCAGCTCATTGTCTCAGCTACAACATACTATAGATTCAGAGGAAATAAAGCAAAATCAGCTGAGATAAAGGTGCTTAAACGTTGTCAAGGCAATGCATGGTTTAAAAAAAAATCACCTCCCATTGACATAACACGTAAACTTGTCCGATTTTGCGTCTTTACCTTTAATCACAATGAAGTGTGATGGTAAGTCTTCTCGAACTAAGAGTGTGGAACGGAAGCTTCTACGTGAAAGATGAATCATGACGATCACCCGTGACCGACAAATCTTCAAAGGGATCAGCTATTAGAAGTGGAAGCCCTCGTGCCAAGCATATTGTCTCAGCAAGTCCAAAGCAGTGATACTCTTACATTTAGGTATAACATAATTTCCCTCTGAAATCAATGGTATTATTCGTGTACAATTGCTTGCCTTGTCCATAAACTTTGCTTTACAAACTTTCAGTGAAACGTGTCATAACATAATTCTGTAACTCCATTAGCAGTGATTGACTACATAAAATAATAAAGATATATCACATTGAACGCTTAGCGCGTATAACTAAGGGGGATTTTAGCCTGATATCCTGTTCTTCACTGCTCAGATACCAACAACACTCACCACCTACGGCTACGTATAGAGAAACAGCCATGGCGAAAATAAGGTTTTCCTTTTCTTTGGCAGATAGACGCACAACCCCTTTAAACACACTATAATTGACATGGAGGGACATGAAAAAGTTCATTACTACTACTGAGCAGTGATGCCTTCTACTCATGTGGCACAAGATACCTCTATAGCAACATAAAACCTGTCTACAATTCCGTTATTGGATCAAACAATAACAACCTGGAATTTCAAAGAGATGAGCGAGACGCCGTTATACACCTGGCCTAGAGTTAATTTATTCAGTTGCCATTCCTGCTCCAGTTGAGTTATGTAAATTATTTTCCGACCTGTCTTGTGCAGTGTAACAGGAACAAACGTAGAGAAAAGGAAAGAGAAACGAAAGGTGGCAAGCGGGGCACTGTATACCAAGGGCAATTTACAACATTACGTATGATAAATGAAGCAAATACAACCTCCAGCCTCCGACAAAAAAAAAAAAAATGGAACTTGAGTGACTGTGTCTCGTGGGGTAGTATACTTGATAAGATAATACGATAAATGACATCGGAATAAAGCAGAACTGCCAAAAGAAAAACAAAGAAAGAGAGAGAGAAAAAAAAATAATAGCGTCCTGCGGGTCTCGAACATCTCGTCCTAAGGTAGTGCATAATGACAATGCAGCTGGCTAAGCGACTATAAAGCCACACGGCTGTCCCGAAGATTGGATGTGAAATTCATAACTTAATATCATTTACAAGATGAAAAAGTTCATTACTACTACTACTAAACAGTGATGCCTTCCACTCATGTGGCACAAGATACCTCTATAGAAACATAAAACCTGTCTACAACTCCGTTATTGGGTCAAACAATAACAACCTGGAATTTCAAAGAGATGAGCGAGGCGCCATACACCTGGACTAGAGTTAATCAATTCAGCTCCCATTCCTGCCAGTTATCTAAACGTAAATGTTCCTACCTATCCTGTTACAATATAACAAGAACCAATGAAGAGAAAAGGAAAGAGCAAACGAAAGGTGGTAAGCGGGACACTGTAACAAGGGGCAATTTACAACATTAAGTGTGACAAAATTAATGAAGCAAACCCAATCTCCAAACTCCGATACAAAACAATTAAGGGAAATAGAGCAGCCGTGTTCACGGCTTACGTATACTTGATAAAATAATACGATAAATGACATCGAGTATAGCTGAACAGCCGAAAAAAAGGAAAAAAAAAGGTAAAAGTCCTGCGGGAGTCGAACTTCTCGCCTTCCTGTATGGCGTTATGATCACCCAGCGCGCTAAGCGATTACGCCACGCGGCTGTCCCGAAGATCGTTTGCGAAACTTAAATTTTTAATTATACAATCGTGACTGTTGACGGAGATGGCGCTATTCAACTTCCCACAAGTGGCCGCGTGGATTCGACCAATATACAGTTGCAAACAACAATCGCCAATCGTTCCGTACAGATTGCATTCTCATTTTCAGTTTTTAACTACATAATTGTCGACCTCATGAGGAGATTTTAAAATATAAAATGCATGATGACTGCAGTTTATTGTCTGAGCTACAACATACTTAAGTTTCAGAGGAAATGGAGTAAAATCAGCTGAGATAAAGGTGCTTAAACGTTGTCAAGTCAATGCATGGTCTAAAAAAAAATCACCTCCCATAGACAATACACGTAAACTTGTCCGATTTTGCGTCTTTACCTTTAATCACAATTTAAGGTATGATGATGTCATTAAATTTCAAAACCATGACATGGACTTGAAAGGCAAATGTTCAAAGTAAAACATAACTGAATTTGGGATAATATTGAGCTTAAACAAGAGAGATACGAGCAAATGAATGTCAGAAACAGTACCTCAAAAAAGTTAATTCCACTTTTTTGATTTCAGATAATGATATGATGACGTCATAATGTATTTCGGGGAATGTTGATGCTTGAAATGTTATTTCCAATTCATATGCTTTTGTAATATGCAATAAAAACATAGGGTCACCCCGCGTTTTAAAGAGCTATGGCGAAATAAACAAAGACATGTTTTTCGCTATATTTCCACATAGACGCGCACACGAAATTTCAACTTTGACCCCAGCGCATTCCTTTGTTATAAGTCAAAATTGATCGGAAATCATTGGATATTGTTACTTAATGTATCAGGAATCCAAATCTGTCAAAACAATTGCATTCTCGTGTTGCTTACGCGCACTGCGCGCGAAAATACGCGGACGGACGCCTACGCGCGAAACGCTTAAAATTGTCTGAAACTTCGAGATTTCCCATTGGAAAGTTGTTTTGAGCCTTTTAAAAGTTTGACGCGCGCGTACGCGCGCGTAATGATGTCGTAGGTAATTAGCATTAAAATGTAAGATAGAGCGTGACCTGAACTTAATGTCCACCGAAAATGATACAGAAATGACCTTTAGTTATGAAGTTATGATCGATCATGTAACATGGTCCGAAAATCACAAAATGGCGCCTAGATGACGTCATAGATATGTTACTGTCATGAAAACCTTATTGTGGCTAGATTTTGTCATGAGACATGTTCCCTGAAAATGTCATGTTATTCCGTAATGTCATTCTTGAGATATTGATGACACAAAATTGTCCAGAAAGAAAGAAGAATAAAAAGAAACGAGACATGAAAACTCGTCACATTGAGGACGAGTTAGGTGATACGCTTGTGGTCATCAGATGACGGTCATCTGTGATCGACAAAGAAAAGAATGTGATATAGGCACCTTGAAGTTATATTGAGCGTGCATGCGAAACCGTTTCTGTAACCACTCGGCCACGGGTCATCCACGGAAATGGTAAGACAAAAAAAAAAACAATGTATAGATATAACAGGGGGAAAGTCAATGCCTACTCAACTAACGTGGCCTGGTGAACATCTATTGCATTGCTAGACGGAGAAGCGGCCCTGTAACGACTGAGGTCACTATGCCATTTCTGGCAACTTGGAAAAAATACGTCCCGCAGACATAAAACCTATAATCGGCTGGTTTTGATACCTTGCCTTTAATCACAATTTTCAGTGTAATGACGTCATCAAATTACAAAACAATGACATCGTCTTGAAAGACAATTGTTCAAAGTACAACACCTCAGTCGTCGTCATTACATACTATGATCGGTTTGACAAAGTCAACCTGCAAAATGTTGCTGCAGTCGAAGCAATGTGGTCTCCAACACACAAAAAAGAGGGATATGGCGTGTGTGTGTGTCTGTGTGTGTGTGTAGGTGCGTTTATATACGAACGTGATTTCTACATGGACGAATATGTAATACAAAATTGAAGAAAAAAAGTAAAATGAAAAAAAAAATGTTTCGTGATCTTGTGGGGTTCGAACCCGCAATCTCACGTCTCTGAGACGTCGCCTTTAACCACTCGGCCATACGTCTCGACGAGAAAATATGGGGAACGTAAACTTATGTATGTGAAAGATACATGGGGAATCGTTTTGTCCACATTCCATTTTTCATTTTCAGTTTTAAACTGCAAAATTGTCAATCTGATGAGGAGATTTCAAAGAATAAAATGCATGATTACTGCAGCTTATTGTCTCAGCTACAACATATTAAAGTTTCAGAGGAAATGAAGCAAAATCAGCTGAGATAAAGGTGCTTAAACGTTGTTAAGTCAATTGATGCTTTTAAAAAAAATCACCTCCCATAGACAATACACGTAAACTTATCCGATTTTGCGTCTTTACCTTTAATCACAATTTAAGGTATGATGACGTCATCAAATATCAAAAGCATGACATGGACTTAAAAGGCAAATGTTCAAAGTACAACATATCTGAATTTGGGATAATATTGAGCTTAAACAACAGAGATACGAGCAAATGAATGTCAGAAACAGTACCTTAAAAAAATTAATTCCACTTTTTTGATTTCAGATGACGATATGATGACGTCATATTGTAATTATGGAAATAATGATACTTGAAACGTTATTTTCAATTCATATGTTTTTGTAATATGCAATAAAAACATAGGGTCACCTGACGTTTTAAAGAGCTATGGCGAAATAAACAAAGACATGTTTTTTCACTATATTTGCACATAGATGCGCACGCGAAATTTCAACTTTGACGCCAGTGCATTGCTTTGTTATTTGTCAAAATCGATCAGAAATCAATGGATATTGTTACTCAAAGTATCAGGAATCCAGATCAGTCAAAAAATGTGCATTTTCATGTTACTGACGCGCTGTGCGCGCGAAAATGCGCGGACGGACGCGCACGCGCAAAATTGTTTGAAACGCTTAAAATTGTCTGAAACTTCGAGATTTCCCATTGGAAAGTTGTTTTGAGCCTTTTAAATGTTTGACGCGCGCTTACGCGTCCTAGATGACGTCCTAGGTAATTAGCATCAGAGAAAGAAAGATAGAGCGTGACCTGAACTTTATGTCCACAAAAACTGATACAGAAAGGACCTTTAGTTATGAAGTTATGATCGATCATGTAACATGGTCCGAAAATCACAAAATGGCGCCTAGATGACGTCATAGATACGTTACTGTCATGAAAACCTTATTGTGGCTAGATATTGTCATGAGACATGTTGACTGAAAATGTCATGTTACTCCGTAATGTCATTCTTGAGATATTGACGACACAAAATAGGCCAGAAAGAAAGAAGAATAAGAAACGAGACATGAAACTCGTCACTTTAAAGACGAGTTAGGTGATACGCTTTGGGTCATCAGATATCGGTCACCAGTGATTGACAACGAAACAATTAAATATAGCGACTTTAAGTTATATTTCTGCAATAATATTTTAGCAAAGTCGATTTTTTTGGACCTTCATTATTCAGATCATATTGTTAGTAACAATGCAAACCACATGGAAAGTCCTGTACGTGTGTCTGCGTGTGCAAGTAGGCCCAAGTAGATTAACAGGTTTTCTTAGTACAGTGTATCTCTACGATGACGAACAAATATAAACACGAACAAATTGAAACACGTCAATACAGTGTTCTAAAGATCGTCTTGACTTTAATAGTGGTCTTTTAAAAATATGAACTCTAGCCCTTATTTCCATAACCAAAACTGCTATATCGAATCTTGTCATTAATATGATCAGTTTGGAGAGCTCTTAAAGCTACAAGCCTGTAAAATTTTTCAGCAATTAAGCAATGAATCATCCAATCCAAAACAAAGGAAAATACAGCGAGTGCGTGTCTTTACAGAATGGGATTTATACCCGGACGAAATATGGTGCTATATTGTACTAGTAACTACTTGCTGACTTATTTTAAGGGCTCTGCTGGTTGAGTATCCATGTTTAGCTAAATGAATTGTAATTTGGCGATAAACAAAAATTCCCACGAGCAACAGAAACACTCTAACCTCCGATATAAAATAAGGGAAATTGCGTGTTTGTGTTCGTGGGGATGTGTATACTTGAGGAAATAGTGAAACAAATGACATAGGAGTGAAGCTGAACTGCCTAAGAAAAAAAGGAAAAAATTAATAAAGAAAGCCCTTGCAGCTACAATTTTCCGGCAGAAAAAGCAATGAAACGTCCAAAAACAAAACAGAGGCAAATAGAGAGAGTGTGTGTTTGTTTACATGACAATATGATTTGTACCTAGACGAAAGCGGCATTACCTCAACTAAAATAAAGAAAGAGACATAGCTTCTAACCACGTAACTAAATGGTAAGTCTTTTCGAACCAAGAGTGTGGAACGTAAGATGAATCATGACGATCACCCGTGACCGACACATCTTCAAAGGGAACAGTTAGAAGTGGGAAGGAGTGTCAAGCATATTGTCTCAACAAAGCAATGAGACAATGACATTTAGGCATTCCATAATTTCGCTCTAAAATCAATGGTATTAATGGTATTACAAACTTTCAGTGAAACGTGTCATAACATAACTATGTAACTCCATTAGCAGTGACTACTAGATAAACAAAGATACATCAAAATGAACGCTTAGCACATATAACTCAGGGGATTATAACCTGATACTCTGCTCTTCACTGCTCAGATGGCAACAACACTCATCACCTACGGCTGCGTATAGAGAAACAGCCATTACTTAAATAACAGTTTTGCCTTTTATTTGGCAGATCGACACACAACCCCTTTAAACACACTGTAATTGGCACGGAGGGACATGAAAGAACTCTTCACTAATACTAAACAGCATATGCATTCCACTCATGTGGCGCAAGATACCTCTAAAGCAACATAAAGCCTGTCTACAACTCCGTTATTGGGTCAAACAATACAGTACGAAATATCACAGAGATGAGCGAGACGGTATACACCTGGCTTAGAGTAAATCAATTCAGTTCTTTTTCCCACTCAAGTTGAAGTATTTATATAAATGCATAAATCCCCACCTTCAGTATAACAAAACAAACGTAGCGAAAAGGGAAGAGAAGACGAGAGCTGGCAAAAATATACTGCACAACTGCAATTTATAACCTTTTGTGTGACAAGTGAAGCAAAATGTATTAGATGTTATAGCAGTTGTTTTTTTAGCATAAACAGACAAATAGAGGACATGAGACACATTCGTGAAGTCCTATTCTTTATACAGTCCCACATAATTCAGATGAAATTGTTTCTGTCATGCAACCATGTGAACATTTCATGCGTGTGTCGGCGTGGGCAAGTAAGTCGATCAGACAGGATATGTAAATGAATATTTACCAATAGGTCTTTATACTGTTAAAAAACAGAAATCAAACATGGCGATAAGGTCTTTTAAGGGTCACCTTCACATTTACATGTGTATTTTCAAGTCGAAATTTCCAGTCGAAGCGCTTTGGTCTCCAACACAAAACAAAGGGATATTGTGTGTGTGTGCGTATAGGTGCGGTTACATGCGAACGTGATTTCTGCATAGGTGAAGGTGTAGTACTCCATTGAAGAAAAAAGTAAAAAAAAAAAGTAAGTATTTTGTTTCGTGCTCTTGTGGGGTTCGAACCCGCAACCTCACGTCTCTGAAACGTCGCCTTTAACCACTCGGCCATACGTCTCGACGAGAAAACATGAGGAACGTAAAGTTATGTATGTCAAAGATGATTCAGTAATCGTCTGGTCGACATTCCATTCTCATTTTCAGTTTTAAACTGCAAAATTATCAACCTGATGAGATTTGCAAAAATAAAATGCGTGATTTCTGCAGCTTATTGTCTCAGCTACAACATACTATAGATTCAGAGGAAATAAAGCAAAATCAGCTGAGATAAAGGTGCTTAAACGTTGTCAAGGCAATGCATGGTTTAAAAAAAAATCACCTCCCATTGACATAACACGTAAACTTGTCCGATTTTGCGTCTTTACCTTTAATCGCAATTTGAAGTGTGATGGTAAGTCTTCTCGAACTAAGAGTGTGGAACGTAAGCTTCTACGTGAAAGATGAATCATGACGATCACCCGTGACCGACAAATCTTCAAAGGGATCAGCTATTAGAAGTGGAAGCCCTCGTGCCAAGCATATTGTCTCACCAATTCCAAAGCAGTGATACTCTTACATTTAGGTATAACATAATTTCCCTCTGAAATCAATGGTATTATTTATGTACAATTGCTTGCCTTGTCCATAAACTTTGCTTTACAAACTTTCAGTGAAACGTGTCATAACATAATTCTGTAACTCCATTAGCAGTGATTGACTACATAAATAAAGATATATGACATTGAACGCTTAGCGCGTATAACTAAGGGGGATTTTAGCCTGACGCTCTGTTCTTCACTGCTCAGATACCAACAACACTCACCACATACGGCTACGTATAGAGAAACAGCCATGGCGAAAATAAGGTTTTCCTTTTCTTTGGCAGATAGACGCACAACCCCTTTAAACACACTATAATTGACATGGAGGGACATGAAAAAGTTCATTACTACTACTGAGCAGTGATGCCTTGTACTCATGTGGCACAAGATACCTCTATAGCAACATAAAACCTGTCTACAATTCCGTTATTGGGTCAAACAATAACAACCTGGAATTTCAAAGAGATGAGCGAGACGCCGTTATACACCTGGCCTAGAGTTAATTCATTCAGTTGCCATTCCTGCTCCAGTTGAGTTATGTAAATTATTTTCCGACCTGTCTTGTGCAGTGTAACAGGAACAAACGTAGAGAAAAGGAAAGAGAAACGAAAGGTGGCAAGCGGGGCACTGTATACCAAGGGCAATTTACAACATTACGTATGATAAATAAAGCAAATACAACCTCCAGCCTCCGACAAAAAAAAAATGGAACTTGAGTGACTGTGTCTCGTGGGGTAGTTATATACTTGATAAGATAATACGATAAATGACATCGGAATAAAGCAGAACTGCCAAAAGAAAAACAAAGAAAGAGAGAGAGAAAAAATAATAGCGTCCTGCGGGTCTCGAACATCTCGTCCTAAGGTAGTGCATAATGACAATGCAGCGGGCTAAGCGACTATAAAGCCACACGGCTGTCCCGAAGATTGGATGTGAAATTCATAACTTAATATCATTTACAACATGAAAAAGTTCATTACTACTACTAAACAGTGATGCCTTCCACTCATGTGGCATAAGATACCTCTATAGAAACATAAAACCTGTCTACAATTCCGTAATTGGGTCAAACAATAACAACCTGGAATTTCAAAGATATGAGCGAGGCGCCATACACCTGGACTAGAATTAATCAATTCAGCTCCCATTCCTGCCAGTTATCTAAACGTACATGTTCCTACCTATCCTGTTACAATATAACAATAACCAGTGAAGAGAAAAGGAAAGAGCAAACGAAAGGTGGCAAGCGGGACACTGTAACAAGGGGCAATTTACAACATTAAAGTAGACATTCAAAGAGATCATTAAATTCTGCAATTTAGGCATCAGTAGAAAGCTCAGAAGACATAGAAGGCAATGGAATTTTGTTACCTCGCTTTCGCGTTGCTAGAAAGAAGTAAACGCTCACGAAAAACTGCGGTTTTCTGGAGCCTGATAAGGGCCAATTCGTCAGGAAAGATGCCCGTTTCGCCTGACGTCACGCACTGGATTTGCGGACTCTGCCCGGTGAATGTGTGTACAATGTTAACGGAGGTACAACCTGATTCTTTTGCATTTCATTTCCTTATGTAAAAGTCGAATTGAACGAAATATAACTTTTCATGGTTTAATAGTAATGAAGAAACATTTCTCTCTCGATTTTTTGTAATTCTTACAGATATTTTTGTCATTATTCAGAAATTCAAGCTACTTAGGTAATCTTATTTTTCTTACGTTTGTAATGTTAGCACGTTCAAGTTTCGCTGGTCACATGAAGCGTTTAATTGGAAATCATGAGGATGCCCATGACAGGATTGATAATCTAAGACATGGTGATGTTGACAATAACAAGCAGACTTACGAAAAATGGCGAAATATCAAAATAGGAGAGATTTTAAAACGAGGATCGAGATAACAACTTGTGCAGCCCAGTCTCGTAGCTCGCGATTGCTCGCATGCAGTATGTACTTGTATTAATCCGCGGTGAAGTGGCTCTACTGCTCCGATCCGCATTGTAGCCGCTCGCCGCACCACCATCCTCACTGCCTGCGTGCCTGGCCTGTTACGTGATTAGCCAAGTCATGGAAGTACTTTCATTGGCGTAGGAACAATTGCATAACCACGTGTGTTTGTTTACGTTCGCGCCCGATACGATGTACTGTAATACTGTACGACTACACGAGTTTCTAACCAGGGAGGTGGGAAGAGAAGGAGTGGAATCTTCGACATCGACAAGGTTCGGTGTTTTCGCAAGTAATTACATCACTGCTTCACCAGTGTGCACACGCTCGTAAAACTTCCGTAAATGACATCTGCTATGATAGCTATCACGCCATTGCGCCTGACTAGTTGCTGACCTCAAACCGGTCAGACCAAGGAGGTACAATACTTATTACTAGGCTAGCAAGGTCTAATAGCAGGGCGGACATAAGCACTTCCCGATTGCTCGGGCAAGTGAAAATAAAAGTCCTACATGTGTTCTGAACAAGGAGAAAAATGCTTGCCCGAATCGGGCAGGCAAATAATTTTGAAGCCACCTTCTTTCTCCACATTTTCCCTTCAACAAACCCTGGCATGAAATCATGCACACGCAAGCCCAAAACTAACAACTGTCATAGCGATGTCACGATTTCAACAACTGTCGAACACTGACTTACTTGAAGAAGTCCGGGTATTGCATTGCGATGCCACATCAACGCTCATCGATATCAAACAAAGTTTTTATTCCAATACGATGTATTAGCCTATTTTGGCAGTAGAAAATAGCGGTAGCAGAAAAAAAAAACTGCCATTTTCTGCTCGCCGTTAGCTGCCTACAGGTGAGTCGGGTAGTCACTGGTTGTGCGTGCTCCATGTGGATACCGAGCACAGTGCACGCACAGTCAAAAGTGAACACCAAGTTTACCAAGAAACAATAAAAAATTCCACGACGGCAAGGTGCCTGACTTGGGGATGGGGGGTAGAGGAGAGAGACCATTTGACAAAAAAGAAACCGCGCGTACTGGCGCATTCTTGGCGGTCATGAACAGTCTGGGGCCTGGAGGAATGAACAGGGAAAATGTTTGACAAGTCGAAGACCCAGCCAGGATGACAAACGTAATAATGATTCTTTATTTCTCTCATTTAATTTGCCTAAAATAGGGCTATCTCTCCCCCTCTCTCTCTCTTTCTATTTCTCTCTATTTCCTTTTCTATTTCTTGTAATTGTTTGTACTTACCGATAAAGAAAAATGAAATAAATAAACAGTGTTAAACTTGAAATGCCTTATTTTCCTGCTTTAAAATACTTCTCCATTTTGTACATTATTTCTATTCTGAGTTATGAAAAAAAGAGAAAACATGTTGCTGATTGTTACTCTAAAAGTTGTTTATTCCAAAGGTTCGCTAATCTAAAACTTAAGAAATAAGAAATTTAATCTGGGAACAAATTCAATTCGTTTTCAGATTAACAAGCCTTTTCCCCATTTTCACATTAACCAAACTTCAGAATAATGCTACAAATGTTTGGATTAACAAACCCTCATATTTTCGGAAGAAAAACATTGGCACAGGGATTTTGCGTGTTTCAGATTTGGAATAACGAATTATAGAATACGTACAAATGTATCTCATGTCTTCTTCTTTTTTCATTATTTTAAGAATAATGAATACCGGACAAACAAAAAATTAAAGATGTCAAACTACGACATAAACTTATGAGAGAGAGAGAGAGAGAGGGGGGGGGGAAGAAAGGTTACTGGTCGTTACTTTAAAAGATCGTCACTCCAGAGGGTTCAATTATCCAAAAACTGAAACAAAGGGTTCTTAACTCGAAAAGAGAAAAAGATGAAAATTAAGTTTCGTTATTTCGAAGTCTAGTCACTCAAAAACATTCCATATTCTGAATGTTCGTTTATCCAAAAACGAAATAAGTATAAATTTCTTGCCGCGTAATTCAATTTCAGATAAACGAACTTTTCGAACCACAAATCAAATTAAACAAGCCATAATCAAATTTGTCGGATTAACCAACATCCGCACATGCAATATGCGTGTTTCGAAATAACTAGCATCGGGATAGTGAATCTTATTCTTTTTCGGAATAACGAGCACCACGTAAAGAGACGCGATGCCAAACTAAAATTCAAACCTATTTTTTCTCCTTTTTTTACCACCCGTCTATACACGTTTTCTGAACATTTCTTTATGCCCGACTAAAAAAATAATATTTGCACGTTACTGTGAAAGTTCGTTTATCCGAAAATGAAACCAGCTAGCTCGAGAGTTGATACTCTGAAGGTTTGCTAATTCGACAATGAAAAAAGAAAAAAAAAAATGTTAATCTGAACGTAAGATTAGCTTTGATTTTCTGATGGTTCGTCAATAATAATAATGATAATAATAAAGAGGTTTTGTAATTCCTTTTTTAGATTCATGTCCGGATAAACGCAGCTATGGAATCACAAACATTTTTTTTTTTTTTTTTTTTTTTTTGGGGGGGGGGGGGGGACGAATCACATTTCATTGTTACACTTGCGATCATCTACATTCATTAGACAGGGCTCGACACTAACTGTGGCCCGGTGGCCCAGGGCCACCAAAAAACGTACGTCGGGCCGACAATATTTCAGAAAATAATGAAGATTTTGGTGGCCCGATCGGGCCACCAAAAAAGTCGGATGTTTGCTTTTACTGTTGGAAATGAACAGCGGTAACAATCGGCTCCGTAAGATGCTAAAATAATTGGAAATGAATATCGGTAAGATTCAGCTCCTTACGATGCAAAAATTAATGTCAGATATTTGATTTTGCGTTCGGAAATGAATAAGGATAACATTCGGCTCAGGAAGATGCTAAAAGTAAATGCCGAATGATCCCTTGTAACGTTCGGAAATGAATGACAATGATATTCAACTCCGTACGATGATTAGATAAATGTCGGATGTTTGTGTTTACTTTCGAAAGCAAATAGCAATAACATTCGGCTCCGGAAGATGCTAAAATAAATGTCAGATGATTGCTTTTACGTTCGGAAGTGAATAGCAGTAATATTCTGCTCCATACCATGCTAAAATAACTGTCGGGTGTTTTTAAGATTTCGAAATGAATAACAGTAATGTTTAGCTGCGTTCGATGGTAAAATAGTTATTAATGTTTGATGTTTGCTTTGACGTTTGGAAATGAATAACCATAGTATTCAACTCCGTACGATGATAAAATAAATGCCGGATGATTGCTTTTACATTCGAAAGTAAATAGCAATAATATCAGCTCCGGAAGATGCTAAAATAAATGTCGAATGATCCCTTTGACGTTCGAAAATGAATAACAATAATTTTCACCTCCATACGATGATTAAATAAATGTCGGATGTTTGCTTTAACTTTCGAAAGTAAATAGGAATAACATTCGGCTCCAGAAGATGCCAAAATAAATGTCAGATGATTGCTTTTACGTTTGGAAGTGAATAGCAGCAACATTCTGCTCCATATGATGCTAAAATAAATGTCGGATATTTGCTATAACATTTCGAAATGAATAACAGTAACATTCAGCTGCGTTTGATGGTAAAGTAAATGTCTGATGTCTGCCTTGACGTAAAAAAAAAAAAAAAATGAAAAACAGTATAACATACGGCTCAGTACGATTTAGAGTCTCGACGATCAGTATGTACGATGAATGACGGCGGCGGTTTAGACAAAAATGTGGAAAAAGAAGTACTTCCTCACGGCTCATTCTTCCACCTCTGTAAGTAGTAGCCATTCGCTTCGTAGAACAGTATACGAAATACACAGATTACGTGTGGCGAACATTACTCGTACAGTATTGAGTTTATGTTCATCCATTATTATTACAAACAAAAACATGCATAGAGAGCGAGTGATCAGCTGCAGGAATCTTGCGTCGAACGTCGAGGGGGCATGGAGCTGGCGCACATGTTCGAAGTACGTACAATAGTAAATGTTTCCATACACACACGTGTTTACGCACAGCTCTCACTAGACCGAGGAAGAAATCAGAGCACGAACACTAATATATTCACACACACGCAAATACACACAAAGCAGTGCGAACCACACACCAGCACAGTGCATGAACAGCCGATGCAGACCAGCTGAGAGCGAGACGTACCATCCAGCTTGCTGTGACCGGATCTACTTTTTGAAGGCACGGAACCGAAATGCGGACAAAAACGTCTGAAAGAAATCTCTTTTATGCGCCGCTAGCATTCACAAATTTCATACTTTATGAGGATGAAATGTAAGGAAAAACTGTGAACTACAAGGACACATGCAAGAAAACTGCTAATAAACTAAATAATTGGACTTGCTAGGCTCCTAAACACAACACTGAAAACAATTCACGGTAGTAGTCTATGGAGCGAACGTGTACTTTCAGAGTAAGAATCCAGTGCGTGACGTCATCGGGAAGGGGTATCGGCAGACCGTTCATCGGGGCATTTCGGGTTCACTTTTTCGTCCGATTTCAATAATTAATAAAAAATAGTTGGGATTGTTCTTTTCTCTCGATATTTTGTGTACACCTAGAACAGATGTTCAAATTCAATATTTTCTTATCAAATTTGTGTTTCGTGCTCTTTGAATTTCTACTTTAAGTGTGACAAAATTAATGAAGCAAACCCAATCTCCAAACTCCAATACAAAACAATTAAGGGAAATAGAGCAGCCGTGTTCACGGCTTACGTATACTTGATAAAATAATACGATAAATGACATCGAGTAAAGCTGAACAGCCGAAAAAAAAAAGAAAAAAAGGGAAAAGTCCTGCGGGAGTCGAACTTCTCGCCTTCCCGTATGGCGTTATGAACACCCAGCGCGCTAAGCGATTACGCCAAATGGCTGTCCTGAAGATCGTTTGCGAAACTTAAATTTTTAATTATACAATCGTGACTGTTGACGGAGATGGCGCTATTCAACTTCCCACAAGTGGCCGCGTGGATTCGACCAATATAGAGTTGCAAACAACGATCGCCAATCGTTCCGTACAGATTGCATTCTCATTTTCAGTTTTTAACTACAAAATTGTCGACCTCATGAGGAGATTTTAAAATATAAAATGCATGATGACTGCAGCTTATTGTCTGAGCTACAACATACATAAGTTTCAGAGGAAATGGAGCAAAATCAGCTGAGATAAAGGTGCTTAAACGTTGTCAAGTCAATGCATGGTCTAAAAAAAAATCACCTCCCATAGACAATACACGTAAATTTGTCCGATTTTGAGTCTTTACCTTTAATCACAATTTAAGGTATGATGATGTCATCAAATTTCAAAACCATGACATGGACTTGAAAGGCAAATGTTCAAAGTAAAACATATCTGAATTTGGGATAATATTGAGCTTAAACAAGAGAGATACGAGCAAATGAATGTCAGAAACAGTACCTCAAAAAAATTAATTCCACTTTTTTGATTTCAGATGATGATATGAT
Organism: Diadema setosum; assembly: GCF_964275005.1. Lineage (NCBI taxonomy): Eukaryota > Metazoa > Echinodermata > Echinoidea > Diadematoida > Diadematidae > Diadema > Diadema setosum. The sequence continues at coordinate 2,197,718 of NC_092692.1, read as the reverse complement.
GACGTCATAATGTATTTCGGGAAATATTGATGCTTGAAATGTTATTTCCAATTCATATGCTTTTGTAATATGCAATAAAAACATAGGGTCACCCTGCGTTTTAAAGAGCTATGGCGAAATAAACAAAGACATGTTTTTCGCTATATTTGCACATAGACGCGCACACGAAATTTCAACTTTGACGCCAGCGCATTCCTTTGTTATAAGTCAAAATTGATCGGAAATCATTGGATATTGTTACTTAATGTATCAGGAATCCAAATCTGTCAAAACAATTGCATTTTCATGTTGCTTACGCGCACTGCGCGCGAAAATGCGCGGACGGACGCCTACGCGCGGAACGCTTAAAATTGTCTGAAACTTCGAGATTTCCCATTGGAAAGTTGTTTTGAGCCTTTTAAAAGTTTGATGCGCGCGTACGCGCGCGTAATGATGTCCTAGGTAATTAGCATTAACATGTAAGATAGAGCGTGACCTAAACTTAATGTCCACAGAAAATGATACAGAAATGACCTTTAGTTATGAAGTTATGATCGATCATGTAACATGGTCCGAAAATCACAAAATGGCGCCTAGATGACGTCATAGATATGTTACTGTCATGAAAACCTTATTGTGGCTAGATTTTGTCATGAGACATGTTCCCTGAAAATGTCATGTTATTCCGTAATGTCATTCTTGAGATATTGATGACACAAAATTGTCCAGAAAGAAAGAAGAATAAAAAGAAATAAAGAGAGATTTTGACAATCACAATAGGTGATACGCTGATAGCGTATCACCTAAAAAGACAGATTTTGACAATCACAATAGGTGATACGCTAAAAGCGTATCACCTAAAAAGAGAAATTTTGACAATCACAATAGGTGATACGCTGATAGCGTATCACCTAATAAAGAGAGATTTTGACAATCACAATAGGTGATACGCTGATAGCGTATCACCTAAAAAACGAGACATGAAAACTCGTCACATTGAGGACGAGTTAGGTGATACGCTTGTGGTCATCAGATGACGGTCATCTGTGATCGACAAAGAAAAGAATGTGATATAGGCACCTTGAAGTTATATTGAGCGTGCATGCGAAACCGTTTCTGTAACCACTCGGCCATGGGTCATCCACGGAAATGGTAAGACAAAAAAAAAACAAAACAATGTATAGATATAACAGGGGGAAAGTCAATGCCCACTCAACTAACGTGGCCTGGTGAACATCTATTGCATTGCTAGACGGAGAAGCGGCCCTGTAACGACTGAGGTCACTATGCCATTTCTGGCAACTTGGGAAAAATACGTCCCGCAGACATAAAACCTATAATCGGCTGGTTTTGATACCTTGCCTTTAATCACAATTTTCAGTGTAATGACGTCATCAAATTACAAAACAATGACATCGTCTTGAAAGACAATTGTTCAAAGTACAACACCTCAGTCGTCGTCATTACATACTATGATCGGTTTGACAAAGTCAACCTGCAAAATGTTGCTGCAGTCGAAGCAATGTGGTCTCCAACACACAAAAAAGAGGGATATGGCGTGTGTGTGTGTCTGTGTGTGTATAGGTGCGTTTATATACGAACGTGATTTCTACATGGACGAATATGTAATACAAAATTGAAGAAAAAAAAGTAAAAAAAAAAAAAAAATGTTTCGTGATCTTGTGGGGTTCGAACCCGCAATCTCACGTCTCTGAGACGGCGCCTTTAACCACTCGGCCATACGTCTCGACGAGAAAATATGGGGAACGTAAACTAATGTATGTGAACAATCTGATGAGGAGATTTCAAAGAATAAAATGCATGATTACTGCAGCTTATTGTCTCAGCTACAGCATATTAAAGTTTCAGAGGAAATGAAGCAAAATCAGCTGAGATAAAGGTGCTTAAACGTTGTTAAGTCAATTGATGCTTTTAAAAAAAATCACCTCCCATAGACAATACACGTAAACTTGTCCGATTTTGCGTCTTTACCTTTAATCACAATTTAAGGTATGATGACGTCATCAAATATCAAAAGCATGACATGGACTTAAAAGGCAAATGTTCAAAGTACAACATATCTGAATTTGGGATAATATTGAGCTTAAACAACAGAGATACGAGCAAATGAATGTCAGAAACAGTACCTTAAAAAAATTAATTCCACTTTTTTGATTTCAGATGACGATATGATGACGTCATATTGTAATTATGGAAATAATGATACTTGAAACGTTATTTTCAATTCATATGCTTTTGTAATATGCAATAAAAACATAGGGTCACCTGACGTTTTAAAGAGCTATGGCGAAATAAACAAAGACATGTTTTTTCACTATATTTGCACATAGATGCGCACGCGAAATTTCAACTTTGACGCCAGTGCATTGCTTTGTTATTTGTCAAAATCGATCAGAAATCACTGGATATTGTTACTCAAAGTATCAGGAATCCAGATCAGTCAAAAAATGTGCATTTTCATGTTACTGACGCGCTGTGCGCGCGAAAATGCGCGGACGGACGCGCACGCGCAAAATTGTTTGAAACGCTTAAAATTGTCTGAAACTTCGAGATTTCCCATTGGAAAGTTGTTTTGAGCCTTTTAAATGTTTGACGCGCGCTTACGCGTCCTAGATGACGTCCTAGGTAATTAGCATCAGAGAAAGAAAGATAGAGCGTGACCTGAACTTTATGTCCACAAAAAATGATACAGAAAGGACCTTTAGTTATGAAGTTATGATCGATCATGTAACATGGTCCGAAAATCACAAAATGGCGCCTAGATGACGTCATAGATACGTTACTGTCATGAAAACCTTATTGTGGCTAGATATTGTCATGAGACATGTTGACTGAAAATGTCATGTTACTCCGTAATGTCATTCTTGAGATATTGACGACACAAAATAGGCCAGAAAGAAAGAAGAATAAGAAAAAAGACAGATTTTGACAATCACAATAGGTGATACGCTAAAAGCGTATCACCTAATAAAGAGAGATTTTGACAATCACAATAGGTGATACGCTGATAGCGTATCACCTAAAAAGAAGAAGAAGAAGAAAGAATCCGTACAAAAACAGAAGGTGATCCGAGAGGATACTCGGATCACCTAATAAAGTGTGGGACCCACACTCTATTACAATCGCTCTGTTTTACTTTGTTTTTGGATGTTTCAGTCATTCCAAACCCGATTTTCATCAAATAAACTTCGAATTCCTCTTAAAATGGTATGATCTGTACTATGTCATAAGTGTTTTCTTGCAAAACGTTAAAAGCCCAATTCTCATCTCCACCAATACTGTACCATCCCTTTAATTATGCTTCGGTGAATTTCTCTCAGATTTTAATATGTTGTAGCTGAGACTTTTCACTATGAGGACTCGAATCATTGATTAAAAAAAAGTCGGATCACCTTAATTTGTCAGTGATGACAAATTACAATCTCTAATTTTTTATTTGATTGATTTTATTTGATTTCGCATTATTTCTGATTTCTTTTTCATACATAAATGATATAAAAAATAAACTGAACGAACATATTGAGCACAGTATAATTTGAATCTGACAGTTAAAACGGGTAAATGATTAAGTCAAATATGCACATTTTTGTAACACAGTACAAAATGTAAGCAAACAGGCATTATTTTATGCATGGATTATAATTTATGCAAACATAGGATCCCGTTTATTTGACACTGAAAGTCAAATTAAGCAACTCTTAATATGACAGAAATAAAACAGACCATCATCATGAGCAAACGCTTGACGAGGACAATGACCTCAGAAATTATTGTTTTAACCAAAGATCTAGCTCTTTTTCTAAACAATGCGGCATAGTAAGAATATTATAATCAAGTCACCACTCAGTGAGTGGCGATAAAGGGAGAGAGAGGGAAGAATGAAGAGAAAAATCTGGTTTGGAATGACTGAAACATCCAAAAACAAAGTAAAACAAAGCGATAGTAAGTGTAGGTCCCACACTTTTTAAGAATCGCTCTTTTTTTTTTTGGATATATCAGCCATTTCTAAACCAATTTTCATTAAATAAACATTGAATTCCTCATGACATCACATGCTCTTTCACATTTAATAAGAGGTTTCTCATTATCTTACCAGAAAAAAAAATATTAGAAACCTGAAATTAGGTCTCAACCAAAACTGTACAATCCTTTTAAACTTATAAAATGGTGTAAATTTGGGAACAAATCCTCAAATCCCCAAATACCTCCACTCTTATAGCCATTCATCCAAATAAACCTAGTTCAAGGAAAGCAAACATTTAATGCATTTGTGACAAACCTGTCATTTTAATATTTTGCCAGTTATGTGAAACTGTCATCACACATTGTCAAGACATTGTGCCATAGACCTATTCAGAGAAACATGCATAATGGCGGAGGCATACCAGTCGCCATAACGACATTTCTAGTTTAATTCTATAATTCGTTTGCATTCATGGGAGTTCTATAATAATATAACGCTCGTTTAGTCAAGTTAAGGCCGTGTCACACCTTTCCGGGCAAGCCTTGTGTGCAACTTGCGAAGAATAATTTTTACTACCCGGAGGTCCCCGCAGATGACCCGCACATGACAGTACCTAGCACGTATCTCACCCGTAGTCGCCCGGAGGTGCGCACGCAAATCTTTTTACCCGCAACCATGTTTAGGTCCTGTCACACCTTTCCGGGCAAGCTACGCGGGCTTGTTGTGTGGAGGGATTTTCCAGCATACTGGACAATTTCTGAGGGCGGACAAGGATTTGGGCGAGTCAGTGCATGTACTTGTGGACGCGTTCTACTTAAATTCTACTTGCGGGTATACTGCGTGACTTGTGTACCAGTCGCGTGGGGGCTGACAACTCAGTGAAGGAATTCCTCTGAAGAAAGGGCAGAAGTCCCACGGAATGTCCTGGCTGCATACGGGGACTGCGAAGTACCTGCAGGGGAGGTGCCTGCGAGGTGCTGCTGCTAAGGGCCTCCTACTGGCGTTCTGCTTGGACCACTCCGGGCATCCCCGCGACTCACCCGAAAAAAAAAAAGTTTTGGTCATGCTCAAAACTTGGCTGCGGTTTATAAATCGGACTTGTGTGCACACCTCCGGGCAACTACAGGTGAGATACGCGATTTTTAGGTACTGTCAGGTGCGGACCAAATGCGTCGGGTAGCAAATTTGTTTCCCCGCAAGTCAAACCGCAAAACTTCCCCAGATACGGTATGACAAGGACTTGAGCATGCTCAAAACTTCTTCCGAGTGAGTCTTGGGAGATCGCTCGCAGAGGTTGTTGTTGTTGTTGTTGTTCATTTTCCATCTGTGAAGATGGCTGGATAGCCCATATTCAGCTACACTAAACTGGTCTTCCATGGGGTCCAGTTGGATGTGGGGTGGGACCACTTCACCGGGTTAGACACCCTGCTCTTTGCGATGAATGAATGAAGCGGGATCTTTTACGTGCATGAGCTGTGACTCTCTCATACACGGGACCTCCATTTTATGTCCTATCCGAGGGACAGAGTGTTTCGCCTCTTGCTAGAGGGGACGATATGTTTACACACAACATTGCTCAGTCCAGACTCGGGTTCGAACCCGGGCCGCGTGATCGTGAGGCAGACGCGCTACCGACTCTGGCAACTCACCGCCGAACACGCAGAACACCAGTAGGAGACCCTTACAGGCAACACCTCGCAGGCAACTCCAACGCAGGTACTTCCCAGTACCCATAAGTCGATCGTAACAGAAAACAGATTGGTTTCAAAGCTCTCATGCAGGTCACACGGAATACACGCAAGTAGAAGGTAAGTAGCACGCGTCTAGTAGGTAAAGAAACAAATGCGAAACTCGCAAACATTCTTGTCCGCCCGCGGAAAATTCTCCTGCGTGCTGGTAAATCCCTCCTCGCAACAAGCCCGTGTAGCTTGCCCGGAAAGGTGTGAGAAGGCTTTTAGAGAGGCAGTACGTGTGAGGTGTCTTCAGTTCTTATAAAAAAAAAAAATAATAAATGAAATTCATTTCCATACTGAAACACGGTTGCTCCACGGCTACCCACACAATCTGTACACAGGTACGCATACACGTGACACTACAAATACGTACACATATACGCGCACCGGACCGTAAGTATCATACACTCAAACACACACACACACACACACACACACACACACACACACAGCGCACAATACACGGGATGGCAGGTGCACTGATATAATATATCTGTGTAATGTATATTATACATTATTCATGAGGTAATCTCTTGCTTGGTTATGGGGGGAGGAAGGCGCCCCGTTCGGTCCTTCTCCTATATGTAGACTTAGTAAACTTTTACATTAAAAAAAAAATGAAACAAAATATTTATCCAAAAGTGTGCACCAGGTCTGTCACTTCAGTTAAAAAAAGAAAAATAGCAAAATTCCGTCGGGTGCGAGGGGACATAGTCTTTCATTTAACGCTTCCCCCCCCCCCCCCCCCCCCGCTTGGGTCCCTTTAAAATCTTAAGTACACTTTGGGAATTGACAGCTTTCCGAATTCCATTAAAATTTTTCATTAGTATTTGTACTCTAAGGAAGCAAAAGCCCCTTCGTATGCAGGGACGTCGATCCTGGAGGACGGGGGGGGGGGGGGGGGAGGGGAACCATGTCATTTTGTCCCCCAATAATTCCCGAAGTTAGGAAAATTTTCTTGCTTTTCAACATTCTGGAAATACAAAATCTCTCTCGCGTGGGAAGGGGACACCCCCTCCCAATTTCGGTCATTTTACTGTAGACTTAGTACACATTTAGATTGACAGATTTGCAAATGTTTTATTAAAATGTGCATCAGATCTATTACTTCAATTCTAATAAATTTAAAAGTTCCCTCATCCTCTTGTAATTCAACTTTGCCATCCATTGATTTAGACTCTGCACACTGGGGATTGACAATTTTCCGAATATTCCACAAAATTGCACATCACATTGTTCTATGTCAATCCTAAAGATGCAAAAGCTCCGTCGTGTGTTTGATTCGACAGTGAATGCATTTGACTACCTTCTATGCCAATAATTTTTAATCACCTTGCCAAATATTTAATTATCCAGATCAATATCTACGGCTACAACATGTCATTTTACATCACCATGGAAGGTGTGAGAGGGACTAGCAGCACAGGCGATATCGCCTTTGATGACATTTCCATTTCCCAAGGAAACTGCCAACAAGGTAAGTGTATTATACAGGTTGGAATGAATACTCGAAGCATTTGAAAATATACTAAGCTGATTGATGTTTTGTCTGATCCTTAATCTCAAATATCCTTTGGAATAGCAATAACGAAATCTAAGAACCAAAACTGATAGAATAAAATACCGACTGACCAACTATTGTTCTTACCAAAGAATGGATAGTGATAATATTCGTAACGAAAAGTACATCTTTTACTCTACGACGGATAGATATATTTAAAAAAAAAAATGTTTGTTAGATTGTATATGTGAAATTCAAACATCTTCGACTGCGATTTGGTTTTGAAAATGATGCACATTCATTTACAGTAGTGGTGACATGAATTGTATCTTTAATGTGTTTGTCTTTCAAAGAAATGTTATTCTAAACAAAAAAGAGATAGGAAGTCCCACGGCTCAGTCTCACGTTGTTTGAAGTTACGTCAGTATGTGCCAAGGTTTATACGAAGGCAGCAGAACGTTGGTGGATCAAGGTTTAAAGGACGTTCCTCAGTTGAGTTTGTGCGCACCCTAGCTGCGCAGGTTGGCAGTGACGTAACAAAGAGCGTAGAAGCTGAGCTGAGCTGAGCTAGCTGAGCTGAGCAGCTGCTAGTAGATCGAGATAGAGTGTGATACGTACGGATACCCGACAGCCGCCCACCGCGGCCGCTCTGGGCGGCCTCTGTTGGCTCATGTGCGGACTGTACACGTACGTACGTGTTACAATCTGTACGTTCTACGCAAAGTTCAGTCCGAGCAGCATAATCGTGGTCATGGTAGCACAACACTGATCGACGGAATCGGGAATCTTGGAAGTGGAACTGAGCTGTTTCCATTTTCGATTCTCTGCGCTGCCAGACTAAACGCAGTTTTGCTTTCCGTTGATCCCCCGATGTCACTACGCTCAGAAAGACTTTGTTCCGCTCATCCCGCTGTGTTTACACTGTCACTGTGCTCTCCGCCCGCTTTGCATTATGATTAAAAAAAAGGACAATTTTGATGGTGGAATGGCGGCTTAGTCATCATGAAAAGCGATTTTATCAATGTATATTTATCGTGAATGACATTAGTATTAAAAGGCGATTCTGACCCCTGAATTCAAGATCAGTGTTAATAAAAAAAAAACATCAGTTTGATTACCTTTTGTCCGAAATTCGAAACAGATGGAAGTTGATATGAGTAAATAGGCTTCCAAGTCCCATGAGATGAAATTATTCGAAATAATTTATATGCCACGTGAATCCTTCGTTTAACTGTGTAGTGATGCCTTTTTTTTTAAATTACATTTGATCAAATAGTTTACTTATGTACAAGGTTCTTATCACTGTCATAATATCACAATTCTTGAGGCTGTACATGAATAATTAGGTGATACGCTATCAGCGTATCACCTCGTCGGCATTACCACGAACCGACGCTATTTCGTTTTTGAGCGAAAATGCAGTTCTGAGAAAATCGCGTTTAAAGATCTCACAAGTTTTAGACAACGTTTTCAATGACTTTTCCTGTCTTGTGTGTGAAAATTTTGACAGGGTGATGAGAGTGGAAGTTATTCTTCCTATCCATAGTGTAATTTTAGTGTGAATTCAAAAAATTTACGATATTTCTGTCTTCAAACTCACTGCGTCGGTTCGTAAATCCATCGTTTCTTGCGCGCACCATAGGTTATGTACTTAAGCGCGGGTCCCACGAACCGACGTAAGTTGTATTACGCCGGTTCGTGGGACCCGCGCTGTAGGGCCTGTACAATAGGTAACGTGCAATACGCGTGTATCTACGAACCGTCGCTATTTCATTTTCGTATGTGTTTACATACAAATACTATTAGGGCTATACCTGCTTATCAACAATAACCTTATTAATTGAAATTAATTGTCATGTAATGATTGTTGTGATGATTACAATACATTTAGTGATAATTAAGATGATAATACAAGCCAGTTTCTCTTAATTGTTCTAAAAAGAGTGTTGTCATTGTTTTCATCTTCATTTAGTACACGCATGTATTGTTATTATAGCTGTGGTTGATCGTTCCAAAGATTTCTTTGCCCCCCCCCTTTTTTTGTGGATATATTATTATTTAACACTTTTGCATTTGGACATCTATGGTAATACATGTATTCGGTATACTGTGTTTCATATTTTTTTACTTTTTACCGTTTTTTTTTTTACTTAATTAACTTACTTTTTCATTTTTTCACATTATTTTTAATTCAAATTCGGTTCACTTCTTTCATAATACACTGTAATTATGAATGTTTGTTCTAAGATGAAGGATACCGCTAAATCTTGGGAAAAAGACGTGCCAGTCAGTAATAATTACTTGTATTTACTCATCTTTCATACTCATGCATGCACTCTGTTATTTCTTTCTCTGAAATAATATATTAATTTCTTTATTTCTTATTATTCCACATATTTGTGACATTTACTTTGTCACAATTTTTATCAGTGTCATTATTGTCATTTGGCTCGCATGCGAATTCACTCATAATTCCTCATTTTCCATCTTTCTCTTTCCTGCTCAACTGATTCTATGATAGCTGCACCTGATCATATAAAGACATAAACTCATCCTGCATGCACTCTTCGAAACTGATAAACTCCTAAAAATACATGAATATCAACACTATCAGAATTTCAAGCTTCATTTTAAATATATAATAATGGTCATGTTTTATTATGCCTTTTGCAGCAATATATTGAAGAGGTACATTATGTAATTGAAGAAACATAGGTCCTCAATAGAATATCAAATTTGAATTATTCAGAGATGAGTAATGACAATGGGAAGGATAACAATTGTGGAAGAGCTCCATAAATCAATACATATCCAATGGCAAATGGAGATGGAATCAAGATTCAAGAATATGTGTAATTCAAGTTCATTATTATATCAGTTCTTGTGTGTTCACAAAAAGAGGAACACAGTTCGAACATGCACACCAAATCTTACATCGTACATTTACATCTATAGAGTGCGGACGGAACATATACAAGAGAAAGAATAACATCCTCAAATTAATATATCAAGCATAACTACATGTATGTATATGACCACTCAAAGATGTTGCTGCATATGCATGAAGCTTGAGAGTGCTGCAACACCCATATGCTCAGATAAAAACTTGATGTATATCATACAAAAGAGAAGAGGTACTGCATGTACATGTAGTTACACTATTCACAGGACAGTAGAGAAAAAGCACGAGAGAGGGAAATGGGTGTCTAAAATAGGTCGATGTAAGGAGTGCCAAGCCAATTAAGTCTCTAATAGAAGTCATACATATATAAGGAAACAAATTAATCACAACATAAATGATCATGCTCATGTTAACCAATAATTAGCATCTAAAAATGTGTGTAGAAAGCCCATAATATCAGCCTTTCGCCCCGAAGGCTTGTATTATGAGAAAAGAGAAATTTTGGCCGACCCCCCCCCCCCCTCCCTGTGAATCCTTAATCCACCAGTACTATAAACACATTCTGAGAATGTGTTTTAGTACATGTACTAGCAAATTCACAAGAGGGTTGGGGAAATTCAGCCAAAATTGTGTGTGGCTAAAATAATTAAAAAGAAAGGTCATCAGCAAAACTACGGGGTGGATGCAGACGAATTTTCATGTGATGACTAAAAAATATGCAGCTAAAGGAAAAAAAAAAAAGACGGCGGAGAGGGGCCAAGGCTAATTTGACTCCCCTCCCCCCCCCCCCCCACCAAAAAACAAACAAACAAACACCACTGTTTTACAGCACCTTTCAAGGACTCTTAATTTTTTGTTTGTTAAAAACAAACGTCTCGAAGTAAAGAATTCCATATTGTAGGCGAAATGTAGACCGATACAGTGTATAAAGTGTACATCCCAAGCTATTAAAGAAAAAAAAAACAGATTATGAATATCATTTAAAGTAAGAATTTCAGTGTGTTTAATCATCTTTAGTTGAGTTGCAAATGACATGTACATATTAAATAAGAGCAGTAAACTTCGAAGCGCCCCCAAGCCCTTCTATACTTAATTATTCATGTGTAAAGGTAGCGCCAGGGCACTCTGGTGGTCTAGTGGTTATGACGCTGGTCTAGTAATCCAGAGGTCGTGGGTTCGAATCCTGCTTGGGCTGCCTGTGATTTTTTTTTCACAGCAGCCTACAAACTGCACACTGCAGTTGCGTGCGTTACTACGGATGGAGACAAATGAATAATCTATTATTTTAATATACGATGTTTGACATCCTTATTGCAATCACTTTCTTTAATCGTGAATTTAGAGACATAATGAATTATTATTAAAAGAACTCAAATTTCTGTATTTTGTTGTGAGTTTGCATGGGAACATACACGTATCATAATTTACAATTTTAGTTAGATAAAGAACATCTTATAACAGAACAGTCTAGTGATGGTTGAATAATTATGTCAATTTGTGAAAAGTCCTATCATTTACATGGAGTGCATGTTCCCATGTTTATAAGAATCATACGTGACACATTCAAAGTGGGTTGAAGACAACAAAATAATAAATAAAAGAATAAAGGAGAATAGAACTTAATCTGATTACAGCATCATCTAAATATTGCCAATGTGCACTTAGAAATCTATCAAGATTTATCACAAGGTTATGATTACCACACAAAACCTTCAAGATTTATTATCATGAAATACATACCAATGAACACTTAAAAAAATCTAACGTTCCACATCCACATGAAGCTTTCCTTGATATAAATGTCTCTCTGTAGTGTTATTAAAGTGTAGCAAAATTGTAATTATGACATCACAGAATGGAATGCATTGTTTTCACCTTCAATCTTAGGATCTCCTTTCATGTTTCCACTTTACAATCACATTTCACTGTAGATATACCGTCCTTATGTTGTCGCCCTTCATCCCAATTTCTCCCTTCTATCCTATCTGTAGATTGTCTTCTTTCCTAAGCCATTGTATTCACATTCCTTGATGATCAGCACGATGCTGTACTTTTTTCTTCTTCTCTGAAACAGTCCAGCTCTTCGCTACTGCATGGCATCAGTCATCTGAAAGAAAAGACAGAAATTAAGAACTTTCGATTAAAATCAAACATCATGATACAAGATACAACTTTCATTTTGAGAAAAAGAAATCAGCCAACTAAACTGTAGTTGAAATTATTTTGCTCTATTTATTTAAACATAAAACAAAACGGTATACAGGATCAAAGAATGTCAAAAAAATACTGCTGTTTTTGATGCATATTCAAATTGTCTCGCCTTTTACATATTTTAATGATGCAAGATCTTATGTCTAGCACTTAGTAAGTCTCATGTAGAATTTAAATTATTATTCACATGAATAAATCTGCATGTCCTTGTAAACAAGGCATTGCTTTGAAAAAGCTGAATATTACTAATTGCATCTGGGAAAGAGTCTACGACAATCAAACTTGTTTATTATCAGAGACTTTAACATCTTAATAAGACCTAGACTCTACATTACCATTGTATTCACATCCGTTGGTGATATACACGACCCTGTACTTTTCCTTTTCTTTTCTGAGACAGTCCAGTTCTTCGCTACTACATGGCACCAGTCATCTGAAAGAAAAGAAAGAAATTAAGAACTTTTGATTAAAATCAAACATCATGGCACAAGATACAACTTTAATTTTGAGAAGAAAAAAAAATCAGCCAACAAAACTGAAGTTGAAATTATTTTGCTCTATTTATATTAAACATAAAACAAAATGGTAGGCCTATGCAGGATCAAAGAATGTCAAAAAATGCTGCTGTTCGTATTTGATGCATATTCAAATTGTCTCTTCATTTACACATTTTACTGATGCAAGATATTATGTTTAGCACTTGGTATGTCTCATGTAGAAATTGAATCATCATTCACATGAATATAAATCTACATGTATTTGTAAACAAGGCATTGCATTGAAATAGCTGAATATTACTACATGTACCGGTCTGCATTTGGGAAACAGTCTATGACAATCAAACCTGTTTCTTATCAGAGACTGTAACATCTTAATTAGACCTAGACTCTACATTATCATTCAGCTTTTAAAGGTATTAACCATTCACCTATAAAACACTGGCATTGTCATGTGCATCATATTTCTTTGATACTGCACATATTTTCATGAAGTCTGCACAAGAATGCAAATGAAACACGTCTGCTGTTTGGTATTTATGAAAAAAAAAATCACTAACCTGGAAGTCCTTGGCCTTAGAAATAACACGTGGCGAGTTAGTAGGAATTGACGTTAAAATAGAATAAGAATAGATCTACTAAATAGGCCTTTGCCTCATGAATGTCTGGTCTAATTATAGACTAAGTGAAGTCTAGACCTTTCACTTTTAAGTTACCAGTGGTTCACAAAATTTATATTATAGATCTAGACTACATCTAGATCTAGACATCTAATACTATTAGATCTTGGCAACTTTTGTCTTTGTGACACGAAATTAACACGTCACGGATGATATTGCGGCGATATCCAACAGGATGACAGTACCACTATTACTGACTCAGTAAGTTGACATAGATAACTAACATCAACTTGTTAACGTACGTTAGAGATGGCACCATATACAAAAGCCGGTGACACTGACACTGACAGATCGAACGACTACGTTTAGACTAACGTTAAAGAGTTAGACTCGCCATCTCAGTAAGTCGGCCAAAGACAAAGTCAATACAGGGCTAAGTCAGTGTTACTGTTATGTTAGGCCTAACAAATGTTAACGGTTACTCGGTTAGGTTAGGTTTACCAGAACTCAAGAGTCCTGGTTAAATCAGTCGAGGGACATTTCTTAGAAGTCCTTCGATTCCAAGAATAAAAAGTGTGAAAGAACAAAGGGAAATAAGGAAAGAAGAAAGGACAAAAGATTATGTATGGCTGCTGTGGAAATCGACAGCGCCACTGTATCACTATCAATCAAGCGTAAATATATAAACGCCATTTGGTTGGGCCACATTCACAAGTTTTAGGGGAAAAAAGCCCCACCGCTGTGCTTAGGTACTCCACTCAAACTAACGTTAGACATACACTACACACAGTATGGTACTAGGGCTGAATTCACAAGTATACTTTAACACTGCACTGTACAGGAAAGCCACCTAACCTGTAGAGTACTCGTAGTGTTTAGGTAGTATCACTAGACCACATACTGTCTACACCAACGCTGCACACTGGCACTGGTCCGACGGTCCCTGACCAGGAAAAATCACTGTTGGACACTGACCAGTAACTTTTTCAGGAATGGACCAGCTAAGATTGGGGGAAAAAATGGGTGGACTCTACCTACTATTACCACTACACTAGTCTAGATGTAGATCTAGAGCTAGACTACCGGTATGGCTCTGAACTGTGTTAATTTGACTTGGTCTTTAGGTTAGACTTCAGCTGATCTTAGTTTTAGTAACTGGTATTACAAGTCTTAACTTAGACTTAATAGTTAGACTTGAAAGTAAAAGTCTAACATGTCTAACTTTATTCTTTACTCTTCCTTTGAGTTTTACTGTTAGACTTTTTATTTTATTATTTTTTTTTAGTTTAGTACGCCTACTTTGTCAATCTCATGATTTCATTTTCAACTCAAAAGTCAAGGCTTTTAGTGTCTTCGAGACTTTGAAATCTTGCAATCTGCATGTCTTGCACACAGACGTTACGACTACAGTACTCAGTAGTCTCAGAAGTAACGACATAAGTTGAAAAGAAACAATAAATAATATGATTTGGGATCTAATTTGAAATTGGATGGCGTTTACAGACTAGGCTTCATAAGCATCACGCGATTGAATACATGGGACTACACACTACCGCAATTAATGGTTATGGTAGTCCAACTGAAACTGTTATTTTGAGCATGATTTTAATAGGATTATAGCTTACCATTCACTTCACTCGTGGACAGTGGGCTGGCTTAGGCCGTCATTCATCTTTCAGAAGGTTTGGTTCTCACTCTGAGATCTGGATTAGGGCCAAAACCTAATTCTAGGCCAGTAAGTTGAACAAAGCTCAAAGTAATGCAACTGCGACGGTTCGTAAAACCCGCATTGCTCTTCACCGTAGCAATTCGGGTTTCACGAACCGGCGTATCTTTCGTGCGTCGGTTCGTGAAACTCCTTTTTCTCAATTTCTCGATATTTCGAGTACCGTCGTTTTTTTCTTTCTTTGATAAAATTAAGAATAATTAATTTTGTGATCTAAAATTTTGGGATTTGGTAGAGTTTTGAAAGCACTTTCATTTGGTACCAATATCTCGATTTTGAAAATTTTGACCAAAATCGAAATAGCGTCAGTTCGTGAAAACGCCGACGACCTATTGTGATTGTCAAAATTTCTTTTTAGGTGATAAGCTATCAGCGTATCACCTATTGTGATTGTCAAAATCTCTCTTTATTAGGTGATACGCTATCAGCGTATCACCTATTGTGATTGTCAAAATTTCTCTTTTTATAGGTGATTGTCAAAATCTCTATTTTTTTTTTATTCTTCTTTCTTTCTGGACAATTTTGTGTCGTCAATATCTCAAGAATGACATTACGGAATAACATGACATTTTCAGTCAACATGTCTCATGACAAAATCTAGCCACAATAAGGTTTTCATGACAGTAACATATCTATGACGTCATCTAGGCGCCATTTTGTGATTTTCGGACCTTGTCACATGATCAATCATAACTTCATAACTAGATGTCATTTCTGTATCATTTTCGCTGGACATAAAGTTCAGGTCACGCTCTATCTTACTTTTTAACGCTAGTTACCCAGGTCATCATTAGGCGCGCGTAAGCGCGCGTCAAAATTTTAAAAGGCTAAAAACGACTTCCCAATGGGAAATCTCGAAGTTTCAGACAATTTTAAGCGTTTCAAACATTTTCTCGCGTGCGCGTCCGTCCGCGCAATTTCGCGCGCAGAGCGCGTAAGCAACATGGAAATGCAATTTTTTTTGCCTGATTTAGATTCCTGATACTTTGAGTAACAATATCCATTGATTTTCGATCGATTTCGACACATAACAAAGGAATGCACAGGCGTCAAAGTTGAAATTCCGCACGCGCGTCTTTCTGCAAATATAGTGAAAAAACATGTCTTTGTTTATTTCGTCGTAGCTCTTTAAATTGTCCGTTGACCGTATATTTCTATTGCATATTACAAAAGCATATGAATTGTAAATAACATTCCAAGTATCAATATTGCCAGGAAAACTCGATGACGTCATCATATCGTCATTTTATATAAAAAAAAAAGTGGAATTGATTTTTTTAAGGTACTGTTTCTGACATTCATTTGCTCGTATCTCTGTTGTTTAACCTCAATATTATTCCAAACTCAGATATGTTGTACTTTGAACATTTGCCTCTCAAGTCCATGTGATGGTTTTGAAATATGATGACGTCATCATACTAGAAATTGTGATTAAAGGTAAAGACTCAAAATCGGACAAGTTTACGTGTTATGTCTATGGGAGGTGATTTTTTTTTTCAAACCATGCATTGACTTGACAACGTTTAAGCACCTTTACCTCATCTGATTTTGCTCAATTTCCTCTGAAACATAAATATGTTGTAGCTGAGACAATAAGCTTTAGTAATCATGCATTTTATGTTTTCAAATCTCCTCATCAGGTTGATAATTTTGTAGTTTAAAACTGAAAATGAGAATGCAATCTGTACGGAACGATTCCCAATTTTTCTTTGCAACTGTATATTGATCGAATCCACGCTGCCACTTGTGGGAAGTTGAATAGCGCCATCACAAGTCAACACTGTCACGATAGTATTTAGATTTAAGTTTCGCACTCGATCTTCAGGACAGCCATGTGGCATAATCAGTTAGCGCGCTGGTTGTTCATAACGCCATAGCGGAAGGCGAGAGGTTCGACTCCCGCAGGACTTTTATCCGTTCTTTCTTTTTTTCTCTTTTTTTTTCGACATTTCAGCTTTACTCCGATGTCATTTATCGTATTATTTTATCAAGTGTACGTAACCCGTGAACACGGCTGCTCTATTTCCCTTGTTTTGTATTGGAGTTTGGAGATTGGGTTTGCTTCATTAATTTTGTCACACTTAATGTTGTAAATTGCCCCTTGTTACAGTGTCCCGCTTGCCACCTTTCGTTTTCTCTTTCCTTTTCTCTTCGTTGGTTATTGTTATACTGTAACAGGATAGGTAGGAACATGTACGTTTAAATAACTTGCAGGAATGGGAGCTGAATTGATTAACTCTAGTCCAGGTGTATGGCGTCTCGCTCATCTCTTTGAAATTCCAGGTTGTTATTGTTTGACCCAAAAACGGAGTTGTAGACAGGTTATAATGTTGCTACAGAGGTATCTTGTGCCACATGAGTGGAAAGCATCACTGTTTAGTAGTAGTAATGAACTTTTTCATGTTGTAAGTGGTATAAAGATTTAAGATATATATATATATATATATATATATATATATATAAATATTAAAGATACATTTCACATCCAATCTTCGGTACAGCCGTGTGGCTTTATAGTCGCTTATCGCGCTGCATGGTCATTATGCACTACCTTAGGACGAGATGTTCGAGACCCGCAGGACGCTATCATTTTTTTTCTCTCTCTCTTTCTTTGTTTTTCTTTTGGCAGTTCAGCTTTATTCCGATCGATGTCATTTATCGTATTATCTTATCAATTATACTACCCCACGACACACAGTCGCTCAAGTTCCTTTTTTTTTTGTCGGAGGTTGGAGGTTGGATTTGCTTCATTTATCATACGTATTGTTTAAATTGCCCTTGGTACAGTGCCCCGCTTGCCACCTTTCCTTTTCTCTTTCCTTTTCTCTACGTTTGTTCCTGTTACACTGTCACAAGACAGGTCGGAAATAATTTACATAACTCAACTGGAGCAGGAATGGTAACTGAATGAATTAACTCTAGGCCAGGTGTATGGCGTCTCGCTCATCTCTTTGAAATTCCAGGATGTTATTGTTTGACGCAATAACGGAGTTGTAGACAGGTTTTATGTTGCTATAGAGGTATCTTGTGCCACATGAGTAGAAGGCTTCACTGTTTAGTAGTAGTAATGAACTTTTTCATGTCCCTCCATGTCAATTATAGTGTGGTTTAAAGGGGTTGTGTGTCTATCTGCCAAAGAAAAGGAAAAACTTATTTTCGTCATGGCTGTTTCTCTATACGTAGCCGTAGGTAATGAGTGTTGTTGGTATCTGAGCAGTGAAGAACAGAGCATCAGGCTAAAATCCCCCTTAGTTATACGCGCTAAGCGTTCAATTTGATATATCTTTCTTTATGTAGTCAATCACTGCTAATGGAGTTACAGAATTATGTTATGACACGTTTCACTGAAAGTTTGTAAAGCAAAGTTTATGGACAAGGCAAGCAATTGTACATGAATAATACCTACCATTGATTTCAGAGGGAAATTATGGTATGCCTAAATGTAAGGGTATCATTGCTTTGGAATTGCTGAGACAATATGCTTGGCACGAGAGCTTCCACTTCTAATAACTGATCCCTTTGAAGATGTGTCGGTCACGGGTGATCGTCATGATTCATCTTTCACGTAGAAGCTTACGTTCCACACTCTTGGTTCGAGAAGACTTACCATCATACTTCAAATTGTTATTAAAGGTAAAGACTCAAAATCAGACAAGTTTACGTGTTATGTCTATGGGAGGTGATTTTTTTTTATGTGCATTGACTTGACAACGTTTAAGCACCTTTATCTCAGCTGATTTTGCTCCATTTCATCTGTAACTTAAGTATGTGGTAACTGAGACAATAAGCTGCAGTAATCATGCATTTTATTCTTTGAAATCTCCTCATCAGTTTGACAATTTTGCAGTTTAAAACTGAAAATGAGAATGGAATGTGGACAAAACGATTCCCGAATCATCTTTCACATATAAGCTTACGTTCCTCATATTTTCTCGTCAAGACGTACGTGTACATGGTCGAGAGGGTAAAGGCGACGTCACCAGAGACGTGAGGTTGCACACGTACGGGTTCGAACCCCATAAGAGCACGAAACAAAATACTTATATCTTTTACTTTTTTTTCTTCTATGGAGTATAATTACACCTTCGTCCGTGTAGAAATTACGTTCTCATGTAAACGTACACATACACACACAATATCCCTTTGTTTTGTGTTGGAGATCACATTGCTTTGACTGGCAACTTGGACATGATGTTACAAATGTTAAAGTGAAGATGACTCATAAAAGACCACATGGCCATGTTTGATTTTTTTTTTTACAATATAAAGACCTATTGGTAAATATTCATTTACATATCCTGTCCAATCGACTTACTTGCACTCGACACACGCACGAAATTTTCACTTGGTTGCATGACAGAAAAAATTTCATCTGAATCATGTGGGACTGTATAAAGGATTGGACTTCACGAATGTTTCTCAATAATACTTCAAGTCGCTACTTAACATTATTTTCGTTTTCGATCACTGAAAATGAGAATGGAATCTGGTCGAAACGATTCCCGATTTATCTTTGCAACTGTATATTGATCGAATCCATGCTGCCATTTGTGGGAAGTTGAATAGCGCTATCAGTCACTTGACTTATATCGCCAAAAAATTGAATATCAAAGTAAATTTGTGTTGTGTATAGTAGATAGATTTAACTTTCACACAAGTTAATCGAGTCCCGCAGGACTTTTTTCCCTTTATTTCTTTTTTCTTTTTTTTTTCTACAGTTCAGCTTCACTCCGATGTCATGAACACAGCTACTCTATTTCCCTTGTTTTGTATTGGAGTTTGAAGGATGGGTGTGCTTTATTAATTTTATCACACGTAATGTTGTACATTGCCCCTTGAAACTGTGCCCCGCTTGCTACCATTCGTTTTCTCTTTCCTTTTCTCTTCATTTGTTCTTGTTATACTGTAGCAGGATAGGTAGGAACGTGTACGTTTACATAACTAACAGCAATGGGAACTTAATTAATTAACTCTAGTCCAGGTGTATGGCGTCTCGCCTATCTCTTTGGAATTCCAGGTTGTTATTGTTTGACCAAATAACGCAGGGAAGGAAGTGACTTGATATTGCTTCATATCATATGAGGAATTTCGGGCAACACCTTTCCATTTAGTGTAGTGATTATGACGGGGTTCTCTGTCGTTTATTTTCGTCATGGCTGTTTCGCTAGTTTAGCCATAGGTGATAATATGTGTTGTTGGCATCTGGGAGAATAGAACAGAACAGTACCTAACTGGACTAGCCCCTGTGGTAAGCATTCAATTTGTTGCATTATCTTTCTTCTTTAAAGTCAATCACTACTGATCGAATTACACAATATAATATGGCACGTTCCACTGGTAGTTTAGGAAAGGGAGTTAATTCAATGCACGAATCAATGATATGTGCTACCATTGATTTGTCTGTAAAAATACTTTTATAACATCGAATACATTTGCTATCCACTTGTAACAGGTATAGGGTTATAGACTGCAGTTGTACAGTTTTATTCTTGTCACCTCTCGTTTTCTCTTCCCTTTTCACTCCCTTTGTTTTTGTGATACTGCAGATGGGAATGATTACATTAACATTTTTCAGTTTAACAGTTTTCCTTTTGCCACCACTAGTTTTTCTCTCGCCTTTTCGCTCAGTTTGGATTTGCTATACTGCAGATGGGAATGATTACAATAACATAACCCACCTTGAAGTAGGAATGAGAACTGAATAAATTAACTCTAGGCAAGGTGTATAGCGTCTCGCTCATCTCTTTGAAATTTCAGGTTGTCATTGTTCGACCAACGGAGTTGAAGACAGGCTTTACGTTGCTATAGAGGTATCTCGCGCCACATGAATGGAATGCATAATTATGCTGTTTAGTATTAGTAATGAACTTTTTCATGTCCCTCCCTGCCAAGTATAGTGTGCTTGAACGGAGGGGTTCTGTGTCATTCTGCCTATGGAAAAGCCAAGTTTTATTTTCGCCATGGCTGTTTCTCTATGCGTAGCCATGGGTGACGGGTGTTGTTGGCATCTGGGTTGTAAAGAACCGAGTATCATGCTATAATACCCCCTTAGGTTCTAAGCGTTCAATACGGTGATATATCTTTCTTTTTTATTATGTCAATCACTGCTGATGGAATTACAGAATTATGTTATGACACGTTTCACTCAAAGCTTAAAAAGCAAGTAATGGCACATGTGTCCTACCATAGATTTTAGATGCGAAATTATGGTATGCCTATATGTAGGGGTGTCATTGATTAGGAATTAATGAGACGATTAAGCACTCCTTCCACATCTAACTGTCCCCTTTGAATGTGTGTCGATCACATGTGATCGTCATAAATTATCATTCACGTATTAGCTTACGTTCACTACTCTTGGTTGGAGGAGACCTATAGTTACATGTATGGTTAAGGCGCTGTCTCTTTCGCAGAAGCCGTACGTTTGGGCCCGTTAAATGTCAAATAATTGACCTCATAGGATGAGAAGCAAGAATAGTTTTTCTCTTGCCCTTTTTTCGTTAATTGAGGTTATGCCATTTTTGTCCAGGTATAAATCACATTCTCATGTAAACAGACAGACTTGCTCTACATCCCTTTGTTTTGTATCGGAGGCTTCATTGCTTTTACTGCTCGTAAATCTCACAGGCTTGTATATAGCTGTAAGAGCTATCTGAATTGATCATATTAAATTATGATAAGATTAGAGGGAGTCATATT
Organism: Diadema setosum; assembly: GCF_964275005.1. Taxonomy (NCBI): domain Eukaryota; kingdom Metazoa; phylum Echinodermata; class Echinoidea; order Diadematoida; family Diadematidae; genus Diadema; species Diadema setosum. The sequence goes on along the minus strand of NC_092692.1, from coordinate 2,175,865 downwards.
GGTTATGTGAATAAGGGTCAAAGGTCATGTTTTAAAAGGCCAATGTTAATACCAAGATGGTTTTTAAAACACTTAATTGTCATATTTAATTTGTTCGTGTCGAGGGTCACTGGGTAAATGGACTGTACGTACTCAAAAAGGCTGTAAATCGACTTAGTCGCACACGCACAGAATTTCTAATTAGTTTGTGTGACAAAAAAAAAAATGTGATCTGAATAATGTAGGTCCAAAAAAGTTCAACTAAATATCTCAATATAACTTCAAGGTGCTATATCACATTCTTTACTTTGTCGATCACAGATGACCGACATCTGATGTCCCCAAGCGTATCACCTAACTCGTCTTCAATGTGACGAGTTTCATATCTCGTTATCAATTTATGTTTTCATACACACTTAGCAATGCGCGCGTGTTCATTTCTATCCTTACATTAATGCAGACATAGATGAATGCTTGAGCAATCCATGTTTCCTGGGCGACTGTATCAACCTTGACAACGCATACGAATGTGTGTGCTACGGAGGATATACTGGTGTCAACTGCGATATTTGTAAGTGCCTTCTTTCGCTTACTGTTACTCTAAAAAAAAAAGACAAACATGAGAAGAGGGATCAATATCATTTTATCGTTGCTTCGTCTTGTGAAAAAAAAAACTCATTTATTTAGATCTATCTATCAATTTGTTGTTTATGTAACATTCGTGTTTATTGTATCACATTGTATATCTATATATGAGAAAGAGAGATTTAATGTGAAAATTATGGATGCGGCTTTCGTAGAATTTGTTATCAGCAGGTCTGTGTTAAATTTTCAACTGAAATGGAAACAAAATTGTATTTTTTCTGAGTGTTCCGCTGAGTGAGTTAGGTTTATGTAGTTTGCTTAGTGTAGTTCTCTGCTCCTTAAAATGACAAACCCTCCAAATCGTTAACACATGAACTTCATTTCTCTCAGTCTCTGCAATGTTAGAATCTTTGCAAGGCGTAAGAACTTTATAATGAACACTGCTTTCATCAGGTACGAGTAGTAAAGGTATCAAAAATATTCTCGTTAAACTGGAGAAGGCTGTAAAAGCAGAGATGCCTTTGAATTTCTTAAAAATGCCATTTCGTTTGTTTGTAAAATTCAATTTCAATTTCAATTCAATTCAAGTCAACTCAATTTTAATCGTCCGATAAAAACATTACAGGAAATTTATTGCCGGAGAACATGGAACAGTGCTGTCCATTTGACTATTTTCTTGAACCCATGGATATTTTTCCTTTTGTTTTATGTATTTACAACACTCATGACGGGAGGTCAAACAATACATTACAGGACATCAATATCACTTTAAAACATACGATAGACACAGAATGTTTCACTCACACCCTAAACTTTTGAAAACCGAGCATTTTCTGTCAATCACTGTTGAATTACCAGTTTGATTTACAAAGAAAAAACTATATATATATATATATATATATATATATATAGACTGCGAGAAGGGGTCTCGACCATTTACAGTACCAGTGTTGCTCCTTCATTATTTACATTCAGTGTGAAAAGAAGAGCAAGGTGGACGTAGCTAGGGTCAACGTGCCTGTTTATTGCCGCCGAGCTTTCGGTCCCAAACGGACCTTCATCAGGGCTGTAACGATACAAAAATGACTCACTCGTATGGCTACACTAATAATATATATATATATATATATATATATATATATATATACTAATATAAATCTGACTAGCGTGAGTCTATAATGACTGTGTAATCAATCAATTCGTAATTACAGCTGTATATAACATATTCCAATAATAATATGCAATTGATTATGTATATTATTATTGGAATATGTTATATACAGCTGTAATTACGGATTGATTGATTACACAGTCATTATAGACTCACGCCAGTTAGATTTATATTAGTATATATATATGAATATATATTTATTAGTGTAGCCATACGAGTGAGTCATTTTTGTATCGTTACAGCCCTGATGAAGGTCCGTTTGGGACCGAAAGCTCGGCGGCAATAAACAGGCACGTTGACCCTAGCTACGTCCACCTTGCTCTTCTTTTCACATTGAATATATATATATATATACATATATATATAATACACCTTTCCCTGTAGCTCAGCATGACTTCCATACATCCATCTTATCGATATGATTGACAGAAGACAGTTATCGTGCGTAATCGATTTGCTCTTTCCCAAGATTTCATGTTATGCAACCCCTGATAGATTATTACAATACCTGTGGTATCTGTGTGCTCTATATCAGATAACGATCCGTGCGCTTCCTCGCCGTGTCTTAACGCTGGCATGTGTATCGACAATCGCAACGAATATGAATGCTTGTGCGCAACCGGATTCCAGGGAACCAACTGTGCCGAAGGTAATTGTCTTTCTCTTGTTACCCCCCTCTCTCCCCCCCCCCCCCCCCCGGTCAGGTTTAATCATTGTTTCCTGTGATAACGTCCTCACAACTAGTTGTAGAGGGAATGAAGTAAGACAAAATTGAGCGTATGATCACCTAATAATCACTCATTATACGATATCATACATTGCGTTAAATGCAGACATACAGAGATAGTAAGGGGGTCTAATGTTTGATAATACTTTTTCTAGCCACAATTTGGTATTCCGTTTTCTGTTTTGAGGCGAGAATAATTATATTTATGTATGTGACCGTGCACCACAAAACCAACAAAAAATCGCCAGATATGGATTTTTAGGTAAGGGCAGATTGTGAAAGAGCAGACTCTCAGCTTTAAAATGATGTGTAACTCATTTCAGATGGACTCCCCTAACCTACATAAATACTGGAAAGAAGGCACGCACCCTGGAAAAGTGTGAACTGAGAAAAGAGGCTCTGAAGTACAGGGTCTATTTTAAGCGCTTAATCTTTCACCAAACCGCACTAACTGCAACAACAATGAAGGTATTGTCAGATATATCTAAAATTGAGCATGTTCTATTAACACACTCTGTCCATGATTAATGGCAACTTACAAAGCAGTAGCCCTATCCTTTCAAAAGTTATTAGGCTTGAAAGTAAAGAGTGTACAAAGGATCCGAAGAAATGAAAAGGGACCACTATAATACATACCCTGATCATTATATACTCTCCCCCGAAAAAGGGTTTTAGAAAAACTGCTGAAAACACATTTCCCCATTCGTGTTATGATCCCAAACTAAAGAATAACGTAGAAGAAAGATAGCTCTTTCAGAAAATATGAAAAACTCAAGATTGACTTAGTTGACCCAATCACCTGTTTGAGTCCTCACATAAAATCAAGGGGTGCGACATTTTTTGATTGTTTGTGATGCACGGTCACATATATACATGTATATATATATATATACATATATATATATATATATATATATATATCCGAGCTCGTTGCTATGAAAATCTTTTTCCTGGAAATTCATAATTATTGCCTTACTTGATATATATATATATATATATATAAGACAATAAGTATTTCCAGGAAAACAATTTGACAGCGAGCTTGGCCGCCGTTAGATACTTTACTTGACGAAATGAAATATGAAACAAAATAATATTCCTTCTTATACTTCACAGGCTGATGAAAATTGCAAGCCACAAAGGTTCGGACTGCATATAATTAATATGACAACGGAGGATAATTCTGGGTGAAGATAATTAATTATGAGTTTGGTTTGAACTGAGCTTTTCTCCTGTATTGACGTATTATCATTGTGCTTTGAAAGTATCGAGCAATGTAGTCCTTACCATATTTCGTTTTGTTTCATTTCATTTCATTTCATTCATTAATTTTTCATTCAGAACAAATGTGACCGTGCATCACAAAACAAACAAAAAGTTGCACCCCTTGATTTTACGTGATGATAAATAAAAAAGTGAAATGGGTCAATTGAGTCAATTCCCAATTTTTCATATTTTCTGAAAGAACGATCTTTTTTCTACATTATTTTTTAGTGTCGGATCATAGCATACTGTCAATGGGAAAGTGTGTTTTCAGAAGTTTTTTTGCAACCCTTTTTGGGGAAGAGTAGAATGATTAGGTATGTGTCAGAGGCCCCTTGTGATTTTTTGAAATCCTTTGCACACTGTTCACTTTGAAGTCTAATCACTTTTGATAAGATAATGCTACTGCTTTGAAAATTGGCATTGGATATTGGCCGAATGTACCATATAGGACATGCTCAATTCCAGCTTAATCTGATAATCCCTTCATAGTTGTTGCTCCAGTGGTTTACATCCTGTGCTTTGTCCCTTTCATCACACAGCTCGCACGGCTTGGTAAAGATTAAGCGCTTGAATAGACAATGTACTTCAGAGCCTCTTTTCTCAGTTTACACTTTCTCAGAGTGTGTGCTTTCTTTCCAGTATGTAAGGGATGGTCACACATCGCCGGTTTAGATGGCACTTCATGGCGGTTCTCAAACCACAGTGAACCGTGTACCAACGATTTATGGCGAAAGCACTTAACGCGGTGTGACTACATTCTCAACACGTTTTGAACACGTCGCTAACGCGGATTGGCGCGGTAGTAACACGGATCTCCCCGAAAGGTGGAGGAGTCCACATCAAGCCCCTGTAGCTGGATGCAATCAGAGCCCTTTCACTCGTTTTCAGTGGGTTACAACAAGGAGCATTGTTGTAACCCCCTGTGTATTTACAAATTGCCATAAGTGATGCAATAAGCAATTGATTGTCGTCAAGTTTGAACATGTTTTTTTTTTTATCTTTTAATTTTTGAAAATAGTCTGTATTTACTGCCATTAAAACACAAACTTGTCAAAGCAGATTTTTTTTTTTTTAATTTATTTATTCTCCACTCATGGGACGGATAGCCCTGGTCAGCTAAGAGCTGTTTTTCACAGGGCTCCAACATTGTTTATAAAGTTTCCTTTTCATCTGCAGGTTTATATATGAAGTGATGTACAAGTACTTGCTTGTTTTAACATCTCTTATTTTTTTTTTCTCTCTCTCTCTCTCTCTCTTTCCTATCACTCATCGCCGGTTTCGATGGCGGTTCATATAATTACAATTAATACAATGTAATGAAAAACAAACGGTTGATTAACTGACATAAAAAGTAATTTCATGAAGAATACAGAAAGAAGATGGCACAAAATGTAATGAAAGACAAAGAAACTGCTTGTTTGTTTGTTTGTTTGTTTGATCATTTCCATCTGAGAAGATTGCTGGATAGCCCACATTCGTCTTCCATGGGGTCCAGTTGAATGCGAAGTGCACATGGGACCACTTCACCGCGTTGAATACCCTGATCTTTGCGATGAATGAATGAAGCTGGATCTTTTATGTGCACGAGTTGTGACTCTCTCATACACGGAACCTCCATTTGATGTCCTATCCGAGGAACAAAGTGTTTTGCCTCTTGCTAGAGGGGACGGTGTTATTACACACAACATTGCTCAGTCCAGACTCGGGTTCGAACCCGGACCCATAGAATCGTGAGGCAGACGCGCTACCGACTGAGCCAACTCACCGCACTAAGAATATTGTATAAATTTCGGAAGGTGATATGTGTCTTGTAAATTGTAGCGAATTGTAGTCCGACCATGAAATGTTCCTTACGAAGTGGGATGGAGAGATTCCTGACAGGAGAGGAATAATACTTTCCTACGGTTGATCGTACATGCAAACTATGGATATTCTCGTATAGCGTTATTGAGAGTAGTATCCATTTTCCATCAATGTGGTCCATGTCCCTCACCCCCCCCCTCCCCCCTTTGCTCTGGCGGTCAAGAGTACACATAATAAAATGCTTCTTCCCAATTCCTAGTGATTCCCCCTTTACGTAGGAAAATGGGTTAGGATTCTGACCCCATATTACAGGCTTTTTGAAGGGGAGCCATCAAAATTATCCCCCTATTTTAGAGTTTCGATGAACCACCTTACATCCCATCCCTCTTTCTTATTGAAACTGGGGGCGAGGTCCACTCTAATGTGGGTGGCTCTATCACCCCTGCATCTAACATCTTTTGCAAATGTGCTTTTTCTTCATTCGCCAAATTCATTGGGGTACGCCGCATCTTTTGCCTGATTGGAGTAGGGTTCCCCGTATCGAATTGATGCTCGACTACCGTACAATTTCCCAACACCACTAAATTCACACAGTAAAGCTAGTAGTTCTTGTTGTGGTGCCTCATCTAGGTTTATGATACGTTTCCACAATGCCTGTAAGTCTGGAGGAACTTCAAGCTTTTTTACTGCTACGTCCCTATACCACTCCCCCTTCCCCATTTTTGCTCTAAAAACTTGACTACATCCTCTCGTATGGTACATTTGGTAGTACATTTCTGCAGATAATGTGGTGTGGCGGGGTTAAGGGGGTCCCATAGGCCCATTTAAAAACCCAGTTGCGTTAATTGTCTTTTGAAACATAGGAGTGTGGGTGCGATTCCCCTTAACTGAAATAGGGGCATCTGTTGGATTTAGAACAAACAATCCAAAACGGGGTCCCCCGGGCCTGAATGCAAGGTACGGGGTACTAGAACTGGTAAGTTAGGTTCAAATTCTAACATAAATACAGTAAGTCTAAATTATCACATTCAGATACACATTGTACTTGTGCAGCTGACCATGACGGAGCTAGTGTGGTCCCATAGAGTCGCACAGGATAACGCCGATGGTCACCCGCACAACCAATGTTCGTTGGGATCCCTTCCCCCAACAGACTTTGTTCAGAGGCAAAAAAATATCAATAAGAATCTCATACTGTTTCTTAAAGTCCATACCCAGTAATATTTCATCATAGATAGGCGCAGTATACACCATTTCATGAAAAGTCCCCGAGCCTAAACGTAATTCTAAAGGGACTACTATTTTCCCCTTCATCCTCATTAATCCTTTCCTGCAGTATTTAACACCAAGTGAGAAATAATGTTATCAGAAACAATAGTCACTTCTACAGCGATGTCGACTGTAGCCTGTACAGTTTGACCCGCCACCATGACTGGAAAGGAGAAACTAGATGAAGACTTCAATAGGCACACAACTACCTCCTTATCAATGTTGTTGTCTGAGGCCTAATCCCCCTATTGGGTTGGGACTGGGTTGAAGGGAATTTCCCCTGTGAAAAGTATTTGACTCTTGCCCAATCTCTTGCGATCCAGAATCAAAATTCACTGTCTGAGTTATTGGTAGTGTTCGGCCTTCTCTGGGCTGGGTCGAACTCTAAGAAAGAGACAGCTTTAGGCGAAACATTTGGACAAATCCCGTTGGAAATGCCCCCCTTGATAACATTTAAAGCATTTAAGTTCTATGGGCTTCAGCGAATGACGAGTAGGCGACCTGGAACCGACCTTAGTCTTAGAGAATCGCTCATTGAACGTGTAATGAGACTGGAAAGTATGTTCAATGCATCAGTCAATTTAGTGATTGAAGATTGTGTGTCAGACAAGAATGACTCCAAACCATCTATTTTCTTTTCCAAACTGCTCAGCCGTTCATTTTGAAGATCATTTATGTTAAAGGCAAAGGACTGAGTTTTTTAGTTTCTGCTTTATGTTGTCCCCTACGGGGAGCCACTTGCCTAATATCCAGTGACTCTTCTTCTTCGACTAAAGACCGCCTTGCCATAAGTTGCCTATTGGCGTAGCCGCGCCTCTGGACCAGTCGAAAAGTATGCCGGTTCCACTGTACCATGCTTTCTGCCCTCTTTAGGGTCTGCGGTCGCATGTTCAGGGCCCAGTGGAGTGCACGTCACGAGACCGACACCCACGAGTCATACAGCCCACAAGTCATACAGCTCACAAGTCATACAGCCCACGAGTCATACAGCTCACAAGTCGATACAGCCCACTAGTTATACAGCCCACAAGTTTGACACTGAATAAATAAAGCCAATTAGGTCGACATCAAGTAAAATAAGCCCATGAGTTATACAGCCCATGAGGTTGACACTACGCACAAAAGGCTCATGAGACCGACACTAAGCAGAGAAAGCCCACGAGACCGACACTACGCTTAAAAGGCTCACGAGACGGACACTAGGCAAAATTCTAGGCAAAAGAAGCCCACGAGACCGACATTAGGCAAGGCTCACGAGACCGACAGAATGAACAGCACCACCTATAAACCAATTTATTGTAAAGGGTGTCCACATAATCGCATAAAGAAGGTATAAGAGATGGGGAAAAAAAAAAGAGTTGCTAGGGTATTACCTCACTCCCTGAACGGTTCATGATCTTTTATTGTGTTTGCGTATGTGAGTGTTTGTGAAAACAAAAACAAAAAATCAGCAATAGTGCATGGGATGCTTCAATATTACTTTCGAAAATGCCCAAACACCCTCGTTTCCCTATCTGAAAAGCCCATACCGGTATACACCTACTTAGAAAAATAATAATAAAATGATGTGGACATGCAGATCAACCAACTAGAAAAATACCCAGATATAAAATGAAGTTCACTACAAGAAAATTGTTCACAAAATGGTCAGTGTTGAAGTGTAAACGTGCTTTACGTGACGGAGGGGGGGGGGGGGGTAGTCATCTGCAAAGGCGTTGAAATGGTATAAATTCACAGAAAATAGTGTAATCGTTGATTAAGGCAGCGTTAAAAATTCGGAAAAGGAAGATACAGCCATGAAAACAACTTTTCTATTTCATGAAAAATGTACCGTTTTCAGAATAATAATTTTACAAACATACAAGCCATTGAAATTGAGGTGAATCGCTGCGGTAAAAATCGTTTTCATCCGTTGAATTTCATATATCATAGTTAAAGAGAAAACTACAAATTAAACTCTAAGCAGGCGGATATAAGCAGGCAGATATGATATCTGATAAGGCCTACTTAACTTGTGAAGCGAGAAAAAAAAGGGCGAAAAAAAGTAGATCATGTCCATCGTCTAATTAGAAATTAGGAAAGCCTGTTAAATGTAGCACGATGTCATCTAAAATCAAACCATCCATCGTTTTGTCCTCTATCAGTTTTTCATATATATATTTTCTTGGGGGTGGTGGTCCTATGAAGAGGACAATTTTATTTTTTTTTTAAATGAAAAAATGGTAACAATCTCACTCCCCGTAGCGTGACAGAACTGCCCCCTAAAAGCCACACGTGTATAGATACATACTTAATGTCGTTGATATGTAGATGGTGCTGTTATTAGTTAGTTACAATCTCTCGCTTCACAGCGTAACGAAATTGCACCCACCAGTATGTAATTTTCCCCTTCATGGAACACCCTGTACAGGCACATATTTGTAATTCACATGTATATGGCCCTGTTCATCCTGTCGGTGTCGTGAGCCTTCTTTGCCTAGTGTCGGTCCCGTGGGCTTTCTTTGCCTAGTGTCGGTCTCGTGAGCCTGTTTTGCGTACTGCCGTTCTCGTGAGCCTTAATTGTGAAGTGTCAGTCTCGTGAGCTTTCTTTAGTCGGTCTCGTGAGCCTTTTGTGCATAATGTCCAGCTCATGGGCTGTATGACTCATGGACCTATTTTTGATGTCGGTCTCGTGGACCGTATGACTCGTGGGTGTCGGTCTCGTGGGATGACCCCGGCCCAGTGTCCCGAATCCCTATCACTGCAGCCCTGGTAGAAGCGCACAATGCACTGCTGCTCTACAAACTCATCAGGTAAGTGCTACGCGGTCAGCCCACTCTACTATGTCTTGTTCTACCGCCTGCCGAGCGTATTGGAATTATATTTGCGAGGTTTCAGGCAGCAGCTCACGATCCAAATCGTCGGTCTAACTTGGCAATTAATTCAAAATAATCAAGGTTGGGGTCACATTGAGTTAGGGCTGCGTACATTTCGCTTGCCTCCCCTGTAAACACCAACACAGATTATTGCGGCGCTGTGAACGATGTGGTCCAGCGCGACTCATTTGCGCATAGGGAGAATTTCTGGTAAAACGCCGCCAAGCTTCCCGACCCATATGTCTTAGGAAGGTTGGCCGGTCGCTTCGCCTCTGTTTCCCATGCAGAAGAAGTACACTTAGTTACCACTTCCATAAATGCCATCCCCCCCCCCCCCGATCTCCCCTTGGTTTAGTGCTAGCACTAAGGCAAGCACTAGCTGCAGGGCTATTTGAACTCTTCTCCGGTGAAAGGCGACGGACAGGCGGGGGAAAAGTCATAAGGGTAAGGCGCTGGCGGCGTACTCGCACGTCGCACCCGCTCTAGGCGATGAGCCAGCGTGAAATCGAAGGTTGTGTGCAGGTCTAAACTACGGAGCGTCAGTAGGATGAGCTGACCATCGCTCTCTTTCCTTAATCTTCCCAGTTGGAGTATGCACGAGGCAGTTGTCGGCCCTATCCCTGGGATCAAACGCAGTTCACTCTCAGAGCAGATGCTAATCTTGCGTTTAGACTTTGCCATCGATCTAAATAAGTCAGATAATTAAATCAGAATCAAATTTCGAATTGAAATAGAGTCGCAGATTCGCAAACTCGTATGCCGATCAGCAATTCAATTTATTTACTTATTGAAATATATTTATACAGGATTAAAAACGATCAGCTAAAAGCTGTTTTACATCGAAGTTCTGTGTAAAACAATGCATTTTCCTGCACAGGGGATACTGTAAAAAACAACAACAACAACATAAAAAAAAATAAATATTAACATTTTCCAACAGATTTAGAACAAAAAGGACTGCCGGACTGGGATACAAATAATGTACAAATCTTTAAAAAATGCTGAGTTTGTGGAGTATACGCTGCCCACTATTCACACCAATCAAAATCAATACACACTTCAATCTATACTTCCATTGATTATGGTAAACTGCAAGTTCGGCTAACCAGCTAGCAGCTAAATTCAATAAATCGGTAAGTAAGAAGCGGACTAACTTAGTCCTAAAGTTCAGAGTTAGATATAGAAGTCTATCCGGAAAAATCCTGTTAGAATTAGGAAAACCTACAAGTGTAATGAGAAACAATTAATTCAATATCAGAAAGCCTAATTAATGTAAAATGTCTATCCTAGAATGGAAAGGAAACAGTGCACACAGGCTCACTCAATGATTAAACCTTGCACACACTCACCGTTACAGATATCTACAGGCCAACCTCAGGCCAAGAAGCACTCAAGAATTTTGACAATACGCAATAGAAACTATTGCCAGCCAACTGTAAAAATATGCTCTGGCGACACGCCAAGCACTCAAACAATGTGCTTCGGCGAGTGAAAACAATTTATGTAAATTATGCAAATGAGTAACACCGTACGCAATACTTGTCGTGACTCAAGTACAAGAAAATTGCGTTAAAGGGACTGTACAGTTCTGGCTGAGGTGGGGATTCATGTTTTGAACATTCCTAAGTGAGATAATGAAAAGCCTCTTATGAAATATGAAAGAGCATGTAATTTTAAGAAGGATTCAACGTTTATTTGATGAAAATTGGTTTTCAAATGGCTGAGATATCCAGAAAAGCGCTAATAATAAAAGGCGACATGCCACAACTTTATTACGATCTCAATGTTTCACCTTGTTTTTGGATATCTCAGCCATTTCAAAACCGATTTTCATCGAATAAACTTTTGATACCCCTTAGAACAACATGCTCTTTGACATCTCATAGAGTGGTTTCTGAATATCTCGCAAAACGTTAAAAGCTAAATCCTCACCTCGACCAGAACTGTACACACCCTTTAACATGAAATCCCACGCCACCCCAGGCGAACATGCGACACGCAATCACGGGATACACTGAACACGCTATCACGCAACCCACGACAATTGGACTGCTTGCAAAATATATTTGATTTGATTTGATTTGATTTGATTTCTGCCTTTTTCCAAATCACACATAACAAAAGAATACACATATTTAGAAATTAACATTACACGACATACATATAAGCAAGCATATACCGTCTTGCAAATTAATTCAAAGTACATATACACGCACACTATGAACATGACAGTATTCGATGTATAAGACGTGAAGCATATCATTCACAAAAATGTTCAGAGGCGAATCGTTAAATCAACAGTTGTAGATTATGTATATAATAATTGATAATTCATTCAGAGTATATCATGTCGTTTCAATAAACGAATTTTAGAAAAAAAAATAACAGAGAGGGATTATTATATAAATTGACTTTTAAAATTAAACATTTTTGGTTATTATAATAACAGAAAAGCAGGAGACCGTGATCATAAGCAGCAGCTTGACATGGATCGAGGCCTCGGGGTAAAATTCGAAACTTAAAATCAATTTACATATGTGTATGACGTACGTGTCTACAAAATAAAATCAATTGTCAAATCCAAAATATCGTAATAATTTATGAAATCAAAAATAAAGGGAGAATTCGAAATAGTTTTCGTTTATTTGTTATAAATAGGCATTCTTTACCATAAAACTGTGCTGAGGTGAGTGTTGTGCTGTCCTGTGCTGTGCTGAGCTGTGACCTGGGTAAGCGTGGACGCTGGAGTTCACAGTGAATAGGTTGTGAAACGAGGAAGGGAGGCTGTTGGATTTGTATTTGTACATGAATATTGCGCATTTTAATATATTAATATCGCTGATTTTCAGAGTTTTCAATTTAAAAAATAATGGTTCAGAATTTGCAAGATAATGTGAGTTGGTACAAATGCGGAGTGCTCTTTTTTGGAGAAGGTAAACTGATTGAATTTTTGTCTTGTTAGAATTTGCCCATACCATATTGCAGTATGTGATGTATGGTAAAATCAGTGCATTATATAAAATAAAAAGAGACTTTTCTATCAAAAAAAAAAAAAAATCTGTCAGTTTAAACAATATACCCCTGTTACTCAATGCAATATTACGTATATCCTTTACATGTTCATTCCAGGTAAGATTAGCATAAATAATTCCACCAAGAAATTTAGTAGACTTTTTTTTTTTTCTACAAGAGGGAACCCATCAATATATAAATTACATTCAATATCAGAAGAATGAACATTTTTGAAATATATAAAACTAATCTTATCAATATTTAAAGATAATTTATTGCATTTAAACCAAAAAGAAACTTTACCTAATTCAAAATATGCGATTAAAAACGGCGAACCCGAAGTAGGCTCACGCGGTTCGTCACGCAATTCACACAAGTGAATTTTTGAAAGAAAAAAACAAGAAAAAAGAAAAAAAAAAAAACCTTACCTCCAAAAAAATTGCTACAAATTTTTTTCAAGTGTTTCTTTGTAGTATAAGTTGCGCTTAATAACACACTAAAAATTTACCCAAATATAAGAGTGCGAAAGTTGTGAACTTCAAGACTGCATCCAAGATAGCGTCTAAGAGGGCCGCCAATTCCTGAAATGCACATAATTCCTTTATTTCTCACCACACAGAGGTAATTTTGGTGTCTAAACATATGTTATTTTGGGGTAAGCAATTCAATAAACATCTTTGCACCACTTATTAGCGACCACGTGATTGAAAAATTCAAGATAGCTGACCAAAAAGGCCGCCAATGCCTACATTTACCAATTATTCTACTTTTTTTTGGGGGGGGGGATTTATTTCTTATGTTTTAGGCTACTAGAAATTCAATGAGCACACCAAATCATTGAACAGTTATCATTATTTTAGAAGGCAAAGCAATATAATGCCTAAAATGATTTCCAAACCTGTCGGGAACTAAAGTTCAGTATGTATGCATAACGTTCACATGACACAAAATCAATTGAAATCAATCTCAAGTACATCACATTCATGACGGATTAATACAATTGTCTGTGGTGGGAACCTTCATTGAAGAAGATGCTTGTGAGAGTAGGTTCCCCGAAAGAAAGTCAAACACAGGCTGTTACACTTACACACACACTCATGTACAGCTGGACAAGCGTGCGTGCACACACACTCACACAAAACAAGGGGAAGAGATTGAGAAAGAAGAAGAGGAGATAACACCACTGTAAAATCTAAAAGCCATGATTATCTAATGGGGTGTTAAAAAAAATGAGGAGTTCTCATCGCTAATGATCAAATATACAGAATGATGCAACTCTAAATGTCCTGTTCGTTTCAGATATCAACGAATGCGACTTGGGCTTCTCGTGTCTGAACGGAGGCACCTGTATCAACTACATCGGGAACTACGAATGTATCTGTGATTCGGGATATACTGGACGTCACTGCTTTGAAGGAGGTAATTGCCTCTGTGGTATTAAACTTAGGAAGTAATGTACCATAGTATTCTTTATCAAGGCTCACCTTAAGTTAGACTGAAGCTTTCATTACTAATGACAATTATTAACATGTTAATCACTGTTAATCATTGCCAATGTTGACTGGAAGTCCTGAAAGTGCTTAGACAGAAAAGAACCCACAGTGATAATGATGTAGAAAAGTTGTCAAAGGCCTATATACACGCAAAAGGTGATTTCAAAATCGGTGCTAGAACCATGAGAACTGATCTTAGTGCCTCCTCTCAAACAACTGTCCTTTATCTAGCTCTTACACCGATCCCATGTAACACAAGCGATATACCTATCGATTGCAGTTGTCGATTTCCAATACTGGTGGTTTCTTCGTACTGCTGTGAGTCCGCGGACTTGAAAACAAGATGCTGAGCAAGACCCCGAATGGGAGTCGAACCACTGGACCTTCTGATTATCAGTCCAAGCCCTAACACACCGTGCCAAAGCGAGGCGATGCCGAGATCAGTGGTCATTGTGCTTAAAGTAGGCCCTATGCGAACACAAATTTTGTCTTAGGTAGAGTCCCTATAGTCTTAGGGCGAGAGCCGTTTCTGTGGGTTTTTTTTAATATAGTGGCGGAGCAGTGGTGTAAATAAAAAATACGCCCGCGGGATCGCGCCTGAATTGGACCGCGAAAAAAAAAAAAGCCCAAACAAGGCATGAATGCTTAGTTTTTACACATGATGAGGAATATGGCTGCAAATGCTACAAATGTCATTTTTTTTTGTCCCCGCCGAACGAGTTCGAGCAGGGGACTATGAAACGGGCTCCGTACGTGTGTGTGTCCGTGTGTCCGTGTGTCCGTCCGTGCGTCCGTGCGTCCGTGTGTCCGTCCGTGCGTCCGTGCGTCCGTCCGTGCGTCCGTGTGTGATCAAAATGTTCAAAATGCTACTCCTTCGCCATTTCTAACCCGATTTTGATTCTGTTTGCTTTATATGATAGCACTACATGGGAGCTTTGAAACTTCTATAAAGAATTTCAGTTGTGACCTTTGACCTTGACCTTTGACCTATATTGTACATTTTGCTTCAAAATGCTACTCCTTCGCCATTTCTGACCCGATTTTGATTCCGTTTGCTTTATATGATGGCACTAGGTGAGGGCTTCAAAACTTCTACACAGAATTTTGACATTTGACTTCTTTGACCTTTGACCTTGATTTTTTGCCTATATTGTACATTGGCTACAAAATGCTACTCCTTCGCCATTTCTAACCCGATTTCGATTCCGTTTGCTTTATATGATGGCACTAGGTGAGGGCTTCAAAACTTCTACACAGAATTTTGACCTTTGACTTCTTTGACCTTTGACCTTGATTTTTGACCTAAATTGTACATTTTGCTACAAAATGCTACTCCTTCGCCATTTGTAACCCGATTTCAATTCCGTTTGCTTTAAGTGATGGCACTTGGTGAGGGCTTCAAAACTTCTACACAGAATTTTGACCTTTGACTTCTTTGACCTCTGACCTTGATTTTTGACCTGTATTGTACATTTTGCTATTAAATGCTACTCCTTCGCCATTTCTAACCCGATTTCGATTCCGTTTGCTTTATGTGATGGCACTAGGTGAGGGCTTCAAAACTTCTACACAGAATTTTGTCCTTTGACTTCTTTGACCTTTGACCTTGATTTTTTACCTATATTGTACATTGGCTACAAAATGCTACTCCTTCGCCATTTCTAACCCGATTTCGATTCCGTTTGCTTTATGTGATGGCACTAGGTGAGGGCTTCAAAACTTCTACATAGAATTTTGACCTTTGACTTCTTTGACCTTTGACCTTGATCTTTTTACCTATATTGTACATTTTGCTACTAAATGCTACTTCCGGCGGGGACATATATTACGCACCGCGTAATTTCTACTTTTCCTTGTTTCAAATACAACGATCTTGAATTTGCTCTGAGGTTCAAGATTTGCATGTAGCCATGTCGAAATCCAGTGTCATCGTGTACGCCTCGCGGGCGAATATCGTATTAGAAGAACCAATGCACCTATAACGTGCATTCATAATGAACGTGGACGTGGACTTATCACACAAGGCAACTCAGATATATAACTGCACCGAGCTTGAAATGACAAATTTTTATAATGCCTAGGCTTTGGGAAAAGACCACGTAAATCACCATGAATAATATCTGAATAGCGTACAATTTAGTTAGAGGTGATTTGAATATGAAAGAATATATCAGTTACCTTAAATCCATAATTAATATCAAAGTAAGGTTTCAGATTTGGGTAAAATTCGAACCCCTGTACAAAATTGAATTTTACACAAGGAGCGATATTCTGTATGTGAGTGTCTGCTTACAATGACTCTGAACAATAGACATGGATATCATGAATGCCACCTTTTTAGAACTCTGCTGACTGGGTTTCTAGACTCTTGATCCCGGGCACATGAATGCTTTATTGATAATTTATGATGGATTGCCCTGGGCACTGCTTGTCTGAATTCATGGTAAAGGGTAAATTGCATGCACATGAAAAGAATAAGCACATGTTTTTATGTGCTTGCATACACTACATCTCAGGATGAATAAAGACTAGCTGTAATAGTGGAATTTTTCATGACTGCGGTATGTAATAGAGCTTCCCAACCCTTGCCATTATTTAGGACCGACCACTTTCTGGGTGTTAACCACACACTCCCATACACACCAATGACCCCTGTGAAAAAAAAAAATATGAAGTTTTTTACAGAGGGTTGAAAATACAGCAAAATCTGAAACCTAACTTAAAAGTAAATCTTGCATTTAATGAAAGTGATTTATGCTTTTATTTTTGAATTACCTCCAACAAAATTGTACACTATTCAGCTATTGCTCATATCATTGTCAGTGTTATCTGATAACAGTTTTTGAACTATTAAAGACCAAAAGTGAGAAGAGATTGTTGAAATACCTAATACTTTGATCCCTGCTATTAAGAACACAGTGTCATCACAGTAAATCACAGCGTGAATCACAATGTGAATCACACTATGACACACATTGTTGATTCGAGCGTTTTCATCGTGTGAATACACTGTGAAATACAATGTGTTCACACTGCGATGACACTGTTCTACACCCCATTTGCACTGTGTTTGTTTGTGGGTGTTAATTCTTCTGTCTGTCTTTTATTTTTAAGGCAATTTGATTAGTTCAGCAGTTAGTTTTAGCTATTGTTTATTGGAAAAATCCAAACAATTTTTTTTCCAGCACTTGTCGCTTAAATGTATTCCCTTGTATTTTACATTCACAGTGACTTCAGGTCTAAACGACGCCATTGCTATATCTCTGAGTGTCAGTCTATTACTTGTGGCCATCGTCTTTGTCGTCGTCGGCATATTGATTTACCGTTGCAAGACGAAGAAGTCGACGACATCTCCGCAGTCGCCAGGTTCAACTTTAGTGCCTCTCGGGGCGCTGCTCCCAGATTCACCACCCGTCCTTACCACGCAAGCACCAGGGGAAATCGCTGATCAGAACGCTATCGCAAACGCCGCTTTTTGCCCCGATACGGTAGAATTAGGCGCAATAGAACCTGCTCTGTGTGATCCACACGACCACGTGAACGTTCAACATCAATCAGTTGACTCCAGCACGACGAATGAAAGTCGAGGTAGACAGGTAGGTTGTAGCACATTACCAGGAATCAAAATGAATATATTGTGTGAGTATCAGCGTTTGGATATACATATGAAAGTTAGCAAATTGCTTTGAAGTAATATATATGACAGAAATGGTCATGAAAACAGTGGATTTTCATCGTTTGTATTGATTAGCCTTCGCTTACCGTTCTTACTGCTTTCGGTTGGAGGAGGAGGTGAATATCATGTGACTCTATTTTGTCAAACGATTTTGTCAAAACTATCAAACATGACCTTAATAGTTTAAAAAATTGACAGGTCTGGATAAGAAAAAATGATGAGAACAGCATTAGACTAGTTCACTAATGTATCTACATTTTTATGCCCATCGCTAAAACAAACGTTTTTTTACTGACAACAGCTTCAATGTGCAATCTGGGTTTGGTGTATTGAAGTGTATTTGACGTGGACAGCTTGAACTGCACGAAGACCTTTAAATGAATTCATAAAGATATAAGTTCAAGATATAAACAAATTTACAACTGCAAAATTATGTTCTTATATATGCATAACTTTTGCGAAGTTTCTTGATGATTGTTGTCAAGAAAAAAAAAAATTCTTTGCTTCTTACTCCACAAAGCGGTCAAATCTCTCATATACATGTATCCTTAGTTTTAATCATTATATTTTTAACACAGTTTTGGATGTGAAGGTCAAAATCTGAAGAATGTTCTTGAGGCAGAATCGAGAAAATGCAGGCCTATCTGTTTAAGGCGTTTACACTTCCGCTGTTGCTTTGCTTTATCATGTTTTGTTTTGTTTTTTCTATCTTCCGAATTAGGATTTCTCGTTCTGTAACGAAATCTATAACGACAAGCCGATGTACGACAATCCCACTGGGATCCCGGAAGCGCATTAAGCTAACACCAACCGGCGTGATGTGACTACCAGACTCACCTCGTGAGGATCTGCATTGGATGGTATCTTAGCCATTTGACTGACACAACATGACAGACAGTGTTTCCCCGACGTACGAGATGTAATTATCCCTTAAAAGATATCATAATATACTTTGTACCCCGATTCATTGTCGCGATGAAAAAAAAAAAAAACATAAGCAGTTTTCCTTCGTCGAACTAGATGTCTCTATATCACTTCAGATCATGATGATCACAAACATCTAGTGCCCCCTCCACCCCCCCCCCCAAAAAAAATATGGCATTTCTATCAGAATGATACATCGTGCATCAATATCTTAATGTGGTATAACATTGACTCTTTAAACATATCCCCAGTCAAACTCTAGAACAAGGATTTTATAAAAATCTTGCAAGTTTACCCAAAAATGCTTTCCATTCTTGATCGTAATTTCCCAAGTCTTGAAATAAGTTTAAACACACTAACCTGCAATACCTTTGAAAGATAACAGCTATTCCTTTAAAGGTCCTGTTTACCTTTGGGAGCAGTGTTCAAGATATCACATTTGATGCATATACATATGTGTATCACAAAACATCCTATCATATGATTTTTTTTTTTTGCAGTAAACCTGAAATATAAGGAGATATTAGTATTTTTATCAATAAGCCATAATTTAACATCGATTATAGGGATTAAATTTTTACAGTAATTGTTTCTATCACGAAATCATATTTTAGAACTATATAAAGCACTAATGCTGGGTTTTTGTTTCATCTGCAAATGGTAAATTATGCCTTTAACTTATACGCATATCTAAGCACATACTGTGAATATTATTCTCGAAATAGTTGGTGTTGTCAGCTAGGATATATACATGGGACATTATACAGAGTAAACATAGATTTTTTTTACAGCTTTTTTTTTTCATGATACATGGTTTTTCTCACCCTTTTAGTTGTACTCAGGAGCGTCCATAGTGCATAAGTATTCATAGTAGATATAACTTTCTTTTTTTAAGTTAAAGATCACTATAAACCTTGTGACATTCAATTCAGTTAAGTTCAGTTCAATTCAATTCCATTCAATTATTCTTTTTCCTTCAATGAAAGGAAATACATCCTGTAAAGTGTTACATTTATCAATTCAACTGCTAAAAAATTGGGACAAATTGAATATGATGCAATGTTGATATTATGTTGTATGATTTATTGCATCGAGCAGGATCATCAAATGCAGTTTGGCTCCGGGTTTATTAGAATACGGCATTAAAAACTGCGTTTGGGTTTTTTTTTTTTTTCTTTCATTGTGAGTGCAGTAGCGTTAAAGCGGATGATTCCAAGTTCGAATTTCGCACAAGCTACGAACTTTTTTGACAATGCATTTTGCATGTATGATAATGTCTCCATCATTAATGGAAAAACAAAACTGTGAGTGCCTGGCAATGTGTAGGGATGAAAAAAAAAGTGGCAGAGCATTTGGAAAGAGTGATGTCACCTGTGCTGAAGAGGATGAAATATTTTTGACATGCGATTTTGTTTGGACGTTCTCCAGGATGCTGCCTAAAAATGCATTTTAAACGAATTTACGCGAGTCTCAGTTAGCCAAAGTGAAATTTCCTTCATTCAAATATTATACCACTTTGACCTCTTTCCAAGCAAAAAGAAAAAGAGTCAGACATAGTCGACAGTAATCACCAGATTTTTAGTGGGTTTTTTTTAACAGCAAAATAAAAAACGAAGCGAGTTACAAGTGTTAGTGTTATAAATCCTGTGTTGATAAATATAATGTAGAAACTCGTTTGCGTGATGATGTATAGGATGCGTGAAAAGCTAAAATGTTTCTAAACGTTTTTGCTGATATTAATGAAGCAAAGAAAGAATTTTATTTACTCAGTTTTCTGTCTGATGTCACTAATATCTAAACACATATTATGTCACATAATGTATTAGTTATTATGTGTATACGTATGTAACACAAACGCGTCGTCAGAATGATGATAAATCGTGTTTAAGAAGGTTAGTGCTGCTTGTGAACAATCACCTAACGGAAATGTACAGGTACATACCTAATCTGTAAGTGCTTGTGTGCGTAGGTTTATATCTTTGTATGATTATGTGCGATTGGTTGTGTTTCTTTGCTTGTGTGTTTGTTGTTTGTAGCATTTTAAAAGGGTCAAGAAGATCTGGTATTTTGCTTAGAACATCTTACAATATCATAGCTGAGTTTATGTAGCGTACGTGTATATTATTACAGTGTCATGAATATATTTCTTTACCGAAGACTTACGGTGGCGGGCACTTGTATGTTTAACCTTCCTATTAAAGGGGAAATCCAGTCCAAAAATAAGTTAGTCTGATAAGAAAGAGCAAAATATTATGAGTTCAACGGTAAAATTTTGATCGAAATCGGGTGAAAAATAAGGAAGTTATGACATTTTGAAGTTTCGCTAATTTTTCAGGAAACAGTTCTTAAACAGCAGTATCAATATGTAAATGGCAAAGTGAGCATGTCATACCCTCACAACCTGCCATATAGTTTGTAAATAAAATGTTGGGATTTCCGTTTTTTCATTCAAATGCAATTATGCCCAAGGCTCAAATCCTGATATATCTAAATGATCACTATTCTGAAGTTAGTCAACTAGGAATAACATCGTACTTTAAACTTCAATGACAGAAAAAATGAATTTTCGTCATTGTTTGTACACGATCAATGGAAAATTGTGAGGTTATGACATGGTCAGCTCACTCATTGGCATATTCATATCCACTGTACAAGAACTGTTTTGCAAAAATAAGCACACTTCAAAATTTCATAACTTCCTTATTTTTCATCCGATTTCAGTCAATTTTTTACCGTTGAACTCGTAAGATTTTACTCTTTTTTATCAGATTTTTCTTATTTTTGGACTGGATTTCCCCTTTAATGATACATAAATACTCGAAATACATTTGCATGCATTGATTAATGCTATTTCTGATAGTCAGGCTTTCACGTTGTCAAGAATAGGCTTTGTTTAACAGGTGTAAATATGCTTAACACTTGGCTTTGCATAGGTAACCGTCTTTAGAATTCTTAATTTCGTTCGTCTTTGTTCGAGGCTTGACTGTTTGCCCACTTCCC
Organism: Diadema setosum; assembly: GCF_964275005.1. NCBI lineage: Eukaryota > Metazoa > Echinodermata > Echinoidea > Diadematoida > Diadematidae > Diadema > Diadema setosum. Next base: position 2,154,105 of record NC_092692.1, on the reverse strand, counting down.
ACTCTTGAAATAACTAAACTGGGACGGAATATTTCGCACAAGATGTTTAGAAAACCGAACCATTTAGATTATTATCATCAACTTTACATCATGCTTTTGCTACGGTACCAAACTAAGAGTTAGTAAATAATGATTGTAAGCATTATGTATGTATGCATATATATGTAGTAAAGTCACGATAGTAGAATGCATTCAGTGCCAATTGGTTTGCATTCAAAATCCAAATTTGTGTGTGTGGGTGTTGGGTGTGGGGGAGTACCCCACCCCTCAGCGACACCCACATAAAAACATAGACACAGACACATTGCATGCACACATTCAAACACAAAATTAAAACGCCAAAAAATGTAGGGCTAATGCCGATTATTTTTCTTTTTACATTAAAACTTAATTAAGACTTAACTCTACACATGTAAAAATGTCTTTAATCATTATAATAAATGCCTTAAAATCGTGTATCAAGGTTTTCGTTTGTAAGACAGTAGTAACGTTTGTCTCCGTGTGTGTGTGTGTGTGCGTGTGTGTGCGTCCTGTATTTCTATGAGTGGGGTGGGGTGAGTATGTCTATGTTACTCCTGAATGTCGAAAAACAAAACTTCCAGGAGCAATGAAATAACCAAGAAATCACAGCAGAAAAGATATGAGACAAATCTGAAGAAACATTTGACGAATATAATCACTGAACAGTGCTAGAAGATGAAAATGCTTTTGTTGCTTTGTGTGCAGCAAGTGCGACCAATGATCTTGACTTGTGATTGACGTGAATGTGTGACAAATAACTAAATTGAAAGGACCCTGTCCGAAAATGATCGACAAAAGAAGAATTTGAAACTAGTATTGGCACATACCACACTTCTCATGACGAAAGTGAACTATAGATTTATGAAATTGAATGAAAGAGTTTGGAAATGAACTGGAAAACCTTCATCATTACCATTCTCTTCATGCCATGGAAATCTTAGAAATGTTCATGGAAATAATATAAATATGCAGTAAAGGCCAAATCTCGCAAATTCTGGAACCAAATAGGCGGGAAAAACATTGGTGACATAATGAGGTAATGAGAGAATAATCATCTTAGGTTATAACTAACTTTATTAACTTTAAGATTCATATCTTGAGGCATCTGCCGAAAGAAAAACAAAAGTAGAAACAAAGACGCTCTTGACAATCCTGATAGCTGTTTGCTTTGTGTTTTGTTTTATCTATCGGGCTTTTAAGACCAAGTATGGGGTTAATGCAACGAACAGGAGGAAAATAAAATCAAATATCAACGCCTGCGTCAATATTGCCGTCATCGATTTTCTGTCTGCTTTTTTTTTTTTTTTTTTTTTGGTGTATAGTATTTCTTTCTTTCCTTTGCATTTCTTGTGGATGATAAAAAGGACATTTCTCTCCAACCCCCATCTCCCTATGGCCCAGTGAAAATCCACTATTAGATAGTACTGTTGGCATAATGATATTGCATTCTGTATAATCATCACCAACATAATAGCTGGTTCAAGTTCCAGTTGTTCAAGTTGACTTATTTCAACAAACAAATGAACATGAAATGACATTGTAAAAGAGATACAAAAAAATAACTGTTATGTCACTGTGGTAAATGCATAAACAATATTGCTGGAAATGATGGGGACTGCTAAAAAGCAGAGCTTGTAGAATTCAGTCCCCTCATACAGAAAAAAAAAACCCTATATTATCAAAGACAACAACAACAATTTCCCTAAGCGGTAGTAAAAAAAAAAAAAAAAAAGACAGTAATACACACATGCACACATACCAACGCACATTGACAAACACAAGGCGGCTCTCTTGTAAGGAAAGATTGATGAGAGGATAGAAAGATAGTGAGGAAGGTAGTAAGTCCGAGGTGGACAAGGGGGGGGGGGAGGGGGAGAGGAGAGGGAAACGATGGGTCATAACCAGGGCACTGGAGGCACAGAAGCTCGGGCTCACTGATAAACAAAGAGGAGTGAGATTACCGAGCAACAACAGTTTTGAAAATCAAAAGTAAAAAAAAAAAGAACGAATCATTATGCTGCATACGAAGTTTTTAAATAATTCTTTAACTTTAAAGAAAATGTATCAAAACTTCAAGCTTCTTTTATATTATTATCAAGAGAATTCCAGAATTTTGGTCCAGAAAAGGATTGTGCAAAAACCGTCCTAGTCAAAGGCAAATGATATTCATGGGATTGACGAGTTGGATCTATGCATGAACAGTTTCATTCTTTTAAAACATAGAATCAAACACAAGGGGGAGAGAATGGTTGGTGAGTTTATACATGAATTGTCCTAATTGCAAACGATAAAGGTCATAAAATTTTCAAAATATTATTTACGTGAAATAAAATTATTTCTCCACGATTCGTGACAAATGATACGAGCAGCTTTTTTTTTCTGTAATAATAATATTCTTTTTGTGTAAGTAGAAAAAGTGTTTCCCCATGTGAGTATCCCATAGTTTAAGTAAGTTAGTATCAAAGTAGAATACAACATAAAAAGTACATTTTGGGGAAAATAAAATTCAACTTTGTTTATAATATATACCTATATTCCTTGAAATAACACGACATACAGAAACAATATGCAATCCCCAGGTAAGTTTATTGTCCAGAATCAAACCTAAAAATTTGATGCAAGAGACTTCTTCTATGACCGTGTCTTCCAGAAAAACATTTCTCGGTAAATTTTCCAGCGAATTACTGAACAGCATACATTTAGTTTTTGTTTTTTGTTTTTTTTTTGTTTTGCAAATTCATTGACAATTTGTTCGCTGTTATCCTATGGAGTAACTTCGTTAATTCACTGTTTAAAGTATCAATTAATCGATCAGAATCAGAATCAGATAAAAACACATTAGTATTATCCGCAAATATTAAGAAAGAGAGGATGTTTGAAGAATTTGACATATCATTGACATAGAGAATAAATAAAAGGGGACCTAGTAAACTTCCTTGAGGAACACCACAGTTAACATTTTGCATAGTCGATGCGTGACCGTTGATAAATGCAAATTGTTTTCGATTAGTAAGGTAACTCTTGAACCATTCCAAGGCCTTTCCCCTGATACCATAATGTGATAATTTGTGAAGCAGTATGTTGTGGTCTATGGTATCAAAGGCCTTTGAGAGGTCCAGGAAGACTCCAATAGTATGATGAAATGTATCTATCGCTTTTGAAACCTTGTCAAGGAAGGTAAGGATTGCATGTGATGTGCAATGCTTTTGCCGAAATCCGAATTGATGATCAGAAATAATTTTATGAGTGTCTAAGAACTTCAAAAGCCTGGTGTAAACAACCCTTTCTAACATTTTCGAAACGAAGGTTAGCAGGGATATTGGTCTATAATTGGAGACATCTTCCCTTTCCCCTTTTTGATGGACAGGAATTACCTTCGAGACTTTCATAGCCTCAGGGACAACACCATTACTTATAGACAATTTGAATACATGTACAAGTGGATCAACGATATAATCAATAATACTTTTTTAAAAGGACATTATCAATGCCGTCATAAGTAGAGCTTTTTTTATTTTTTAGATTCTGAACTATATCTAATAATTCATTTCTGTGCAAAGGCATTAAAAAAATGAGCTATGATTGGGAACTACTAAATAATCTTTAAAATTCAGATGAGTATGTGGAATATTTTGAGCAAGATTACTTCCTATTTGTGAAAAATACTGATTAGAAATATCAACTATTGAGGAAACATCATCAACAAACAAATCACCGTATTTGATTGATGTAATACGGGGTTTGTCCTTATTTTTATTGATAGCCATATTAATAACTTTCCAGGTATTTTGAATATCATGTTTAAACGAACGTAATATCTGATTAGTAAAATATTTCCGTTTCTCATGACGTAATATTTGTGTGAGGAAGTTTTCATATGAAGTGTATCATGAGATTGCTGGGTACGTTTAATTTTGTCAGCATAATACAAATTGTTCTTTCGATTGATTGATCGCAGTAAAGACCTAGATATTCATGGAAGTCTGGGGGATCTTTTATAATTTCTAGATTTCTTTTTAACAACAGGAACATGCTTATCCATAAGCGAAATTAAAATACTCATAAACGAATCATAAGCCTCATTTATATTTTCGGTATTATATACAGAAGACCAATCCACATTACCGAGGTCATTTTGTAACCTCTCTATATGTGACCCGCTACAACAAAATGATCCTAAAGTCGGGCGAGGTCGATTATTTGAAAATTGCATGACAAAATTCCCTAATCTTTCTGCTTTAAATTGATATATAACTCATGTTACGAAAATAATCAGCTGCGGAGATATCGATGTTTAAAAGAGAGCATGTCGAGACGTCTGGGAAATCACTGTTTCGAAAAAAGCGCCCTGAAAGTTTTCCTTGCGACGCAATCGCGATCAAGGGACACGCAAGTTAGTTTTCACCTACGGACAATAGAAGGTAAACCCTAGCAACCCCCGAAATGCTCATTCAAGCACAGCGTCGGCCGTCTCCTCACCGACCAATCAGTGACCAGGATGCCAGGAGAAGCGGCTGGGCATAGCGCACCCCGCCCGCACGCTCCAGTCGACTTGGCAGTGTGCGAGCTTCACGCTTCGGTTAGCGGCAAGCAGCAAACTGACCAATGAGATCACTCCGGTCGTTGTTAGGGGCGGAGTTTATCTGTGGCGCTCAATCCAAATTTTCGAACCAGTTTCTGCTTCATTGAAACGCCAAAAAACATGGCCCAGAAAAACGCTATTTTTTGGTCTTTCCTTTCATCATTTTGCTTCAAAATTTCGACAGATGATAGAAGACATGTCAGACTCAAATAATATGTCAAAATCAGAAAATCGTAAGTTTTGACCAATTATGGTGCTCTGACTTCAAACTCGATTTTCACGGCTTCGACCGTGCGCGACTTTAGGACCTTTTTGTTGTAGCGGGTCACATATTTCCAGGTGTCACTTTCCGGAAACTTGATACCGGGTCATTCATGGTAATTTTTTTTTTTTTTTTTCTGAAGGGGTATGTGAGTGAAAATAGGGTAATGGCCTGATAAATCTGAAAGAACAACACCAGAGACCGGTAAGGGGTTAATATTTCAAAATATATTTTCAATAAGAGTTGCCGAGTGATTGGTTACTCGAGTTGGTTTGGTTATAAGGGGTAAAAAAGATGTGGACATCATAATATCAAGAAAAGGTTGAACAATATTCATTGTTTGAAACTTAGATAAATCTATATTGAAATCTCCCATAATATAACAGTCTTTATTATGAAATACTGGATTGTGGAATAAAATCTGCAAATAATCCAAAAAAATCTTGGGTGTTAGAATTAGGAGGTCTATACATCATAAATACAAGTATGTTTTTGGCATGGGCGACCTTGATTTCAACACAATGACTCAACGACTCCGTTCATGCACATTAAATTTTTGTGCATAACGTAATCAAGGTTTTCTTTGACGTATAAACCAACACCTCCGCCCATTCTATCGCGTCTACTATTTTCTATAAAATCATAGCCTGGAATAGAATATTATGTGCGGAAGCAGAATCCTGAGTAATCCATATTTTACTAAGACCTATTACAGAAAAAATGATATATCATGAGTATTGTCCAGAAAACAACAAAAGTTATCAAAATTCTTATTCAAACTCCTTACGTTCAAATGCAGTAATGAAAAACAATCAGTAAGTCCGGTTAAAGATTTGAACTGATTCATAGTATAACACTTAGAACTTGAAATTATCCTCATTAAATTCTACATAGGGTATTCTGTTTAAAAAAAAAAAATCGAAATCATAAACAGCAGAATACTCATCATTTTTAGGGGCATTAACTGTATATAATACTGGGTCTTGATGAAAAATGTCAAAAAATCGTCGTTATTTAGTGAACTGAAAGCGAAGTTTTCAATTCGCATCATCTAAAATATAAAGGATGAATGGCAAGACCGAACTCGAGTTTCAGCGAGAACCATGCAGAGTGCGTTCGAGTGCACAATAAGGCGATGACCCAAAGAACAGAAGAAAAGGGATAACGGAAGAATGCGAGCATCGCTGCGGAAAGAATGAAGTAGGAATAGTAAAAGGGGGGGGGGGAGGGAAGTAAGAGAAGACAAGGTGCAAGGGTTACAAGAGAGCAGAGTACTGACAATAAACAAGGACAGCACAAAGAAAAGAAAAAAATACAGCCTATTATACGTAATTCTGGTCACATTTTCTGTGTCATACCACTCCGATTTCGGTCCCCAACACAAGTTTCTGCAATGCAGGGAAAAAAAAAAACACGATAAAAAACGTTAAGATATTTGCGACGCGATTGCGTGATCATTTTTATCACTTTTTATTATCACCAAGGAAGAGAACAGTGTCAAATCATCACAACCTTTGTGAAACTCTAACCTTTGCACTAAATGTTTTGTCAAGAGAAAAATCCTAAGGTTGAAAGCAAGAGATTATTAAGCAGAGGGGTGAAGGTTGAGGTATGAGTTATCTTTATTAAATGTGTGTCTCCCTCTACAGAGCAGTAGATGACAGGTTTGATTCCCACTTCTGGGCCTTTGTTTTTCGACATGTTTGTTAAATTATATATCAGCAGTTGCGATCTTACAAATTTCCTTTGAAGAGAGAGACAAATTGAATAAAGCTCACACCTAAATCCGAAAGTTTGTTGTTTTTTTGTTTTTGTTTTTTACGTGAAAGCTGAAGTTTCAGTATAAGTCAATGACCAAACAGGTATATGCCTCGTTCTCCATGATGTATTATATCTAGTAATGAAAATTAATATAGATCATATGACCAGTTAAATTTGTTAAAAGTAAATTGCTCTGTATATCAGGCAAATGTTAATATCGGCAACCCCGTTTTTCCCGGGACCCGGAAGTCGCGATCCTCAGACTGACGCATGAACAGTCACAATAGGGAGTTTTCACAACACGACGGGAAGACCGAGAATACGCGGAAGCAATCAGCTGTGACAGTCCCCGTACTCGGACTCCCGTCCGCATATCTAAGCAGTTTCGCTTTCCTGTTCGAGATGGAGGCGTATGAACAAGATCGCTGATTGGCTGGCTGGCTGGCTGGCTGGCTCACTCCTGCCCAGCATCGGGGACCGAACCACTGATCTCCCCTCTAACTGGATGTGCGGACGTGCAGTGATTGGCCTATTCCGCGCTGAAGTCACCGGAAGTTGCCATGTTTGTTCCCCCAAAAGCGAATCCGGAGACAGTGAAAAGTACACGCTAATCACGCCGATCTGTACCGTGAATTCCTATTTTACGTCATTGCTCCATTTTTCAAGTGGATGTGTCATGTAATGAGAAGTTGAAAATGCCGTCATGCGCTGCATTTGGTTGTACCAATCGGGATGACCGTAGGAACAGAGAAAAAGGTGTTACTTTTCACAGGTAAACAGCACAATTTTTGTTCTCAGTCCCATAAATGTTTAAATATGTGTGCGTTCTTGAATTAGTCATTGAAAATATCCCGTTAATGTGTCTTAGTTTATGATCATTATTATTATTAAAAGCATGTGAAGTTAATGTAAATAATGTATAATATATGTATAATATGTATAAGGCAAAATCGTGAAATAGGCCCCACCGCAGTGTGCGTGCACCCGTGCGTTAGCAAGCAAGGGTAGGTCCTAGGGTTAGGGTTAGGGTTAGGGTTTAGGGTTAGGGTTAGGGTTTAGGGTTAGGTAGGGTTGTATTTATGGTTAAATTGGCCGTTAAATTAGTCGAGGGACATTAGGGAGTCCTTCCGAGAAGAAAAGTAGGACGAAAGATGCTTTGCTGTGGAAATCTGCCCCACCGCTGTATCAATTTCGCGTAAACGCCGTTTGGTGGGGCCGCATTCACGCGTATTTTTATACTGTGGAAGGAAGCCCCACCGCCGTGCTTACCTACCGATGAACGCCACACGGTGGGGCTGAATTCACGAGTATGTATATAGGCGAGCTGCCGTAGTATAAGTACGGACACGCAGTGGTGGGGCCTATTTCACGAGTATGGCATGTATAATATAATGTATAACAATACTTTTGATAACGCATGACTTAAATCATAATTCAGATTAAAGGTTTAGTCTTGATGGAGAAAGGGAAAGTAACGGGCCTAAATGCTTGTGCATGAAAATAGATGTTTAAGATATTGGGTGATATTTTTTCAGTTCTTGCACATATTCTTACAACTACATAATAATGTGAATGTCACAAACAAATGAATCAACGGGCACTCCTACATAATTGAGTGAGGATCTCGGGAACTGCATTTCCGCTACAGTACTGTGGATAATTCTAATTCCCATCGATATTGTGTGCTGGCAAAAGTGATGAAGCTGTCATCATTTTTGCTTTTTGCGATCAATTAGCCATTTATTCTAGGTTGATTTTTGCTAAAGCAGGTATTTTCTGCTCCTGTAAGATACTACCGGTACTACAATTAATACTTCATTCTGCCTTTTCATTTGTGTCAGATTTCCACACTGCAATCCCGAGAGGCTTCAGAGATGGATAGCCAACACAAGGCGACTCCATTGGACACCAACTGCCAGATCCCACCTGTGTTCCACTCATTTCACAGATGACTCTTTTGACAGGACTGGTGTAAGTGTACGACTCAGACCATCAGCCATACCAACAATATTTGCTTTTCCATCAAACAGGGATCATGACTACGTTGACTGCCCCAACTTTGAAACTTTGTCAGCATACAAAGAAGCTGCTGTAAGCTATATCGCTGGATATGTAGTTCGTATGATGAAGAAGAGGATCATCTGTAGGGAGTGTAAGACTGCGCTAACAGATCCAGATGGAAAGTGTCACAAGTTTGTAAGCATGAAAGACCGAGGAGGACTCCAGAGAGCATCACGTGGAATAATCACTGCATGCCTTGAGACAGAGAAATGTTTTCAGCGATTGATGAAAATAACCCAAGGAGAACCTCCACGAGGAACTGGTGTTGCAACAGCGATCTCCATGGCAGTCCTCAGCAACACATCACACTTAAATCTGTTCCCTGAACTCAGTGGCCATCAGTTTGACACTACCATTGAAGACAACCACATCCACAATCTTGTAAAAATTGCTTCATCCTGCTACACGAAAATCAAACTGTTCCATCTAGGGAAAAGAAAGACGGAACAAGTCACAGGCCAGAAAGTCCGCAAACAGATGTCAAACCTGATTCTCTTCAGACATCAATTAGATGAACTTATCACTGTTTTTCAGTTTCAACACACTGCAATTCAGATGTATCTCAGTTGCTCTGTAGTTTCCTTTTTCCAAGTCGGAAGTGCTAGCGACATTATACGTATGATTCTTAATGTCATTCAAATTTGAAGTTACTGCAGAATATAACATGCTTATTCCAGGAATTATCCAATCAGCTAATTATATACACTTAGGGTATTTGAACTACATGCATGTAGTATTTCCCCTTCATTCAGTGGAATACTCAAGAGTTTTAAATTTGGTTGTTTATACCTTCAAGAGTGCCAAATTTGGTTGTTTATAAATACCTTCATAACTTTATTGGATTGTCATGTTTGTAAATTGATTTCATATTCCTGATTCTTATATGAAATCAATTAGCTAAAAAACAGGTGGTATATTACAATGTAGTTGGATTGGCAATAGGTAATATGAAGCCATTCTTGCGAGTGTTATTTTTGCCAGTGTTTTTTTCTTTCTTTTCCATGCAACTGTTATTCGATTACTGTACTTACATTACCGATTAGCAAGTCTTCTATTTCTTGCCTGATAGAAAACATCTTCAATTTATAATATAAAGCCATTCTTGCAAGTCTTATTTTTGCCAGTCTTTTTCATGCAACTGTTTTTAGATCACTGTACTTTCATTATACTGTGTAGATTAGTAAGTGTTCTATTTCTTGCCTGATAGAAAACATCTTTAATTTATAATGATATAAAGCCATTCTTGCAAGTCTTATTTTTGCCAGTGTTTTTCATGCAACTGTTTTAGATCACTGCACTTTCATTATACCGTGTAGATTAGTAAGTGTTCTATTTCTTGCCTGATAGAAAACATCTTCAATTTATAATATAAAGCCATTCTCGCAAGTCTTATTTTTGCCAGTGTTTTTCATGCAACTGTTTTTAGATCACTGTACTTTCATTATGCCGTGTAGATTAGTAAGTGTTCTATTTCTTGCCTCATAGAAAACACCTTCAATTTAGTTGATAGAGCCATTCTTGCGGGTATTATTTTTGCTTTGTTTATTTCTTCATAACTTGCAGTATTTTGTAGTTTGATAGTATTCAATTTTTATTCAATTTTAACTCAAGTACAGTGTATTTGATATGTATTTAAATACTCATAATAGTGCATAATATTTGAAATATTTTAGCATTTTGAAGTACAGTGGAATGATACAGAATGTTCTAATGAATACGAAAATTGCTTTTGTATCAGGGTTATTTGTACGTATTGAACATGTACATTGTATGTAAGATACAGCAATTTTCTTGTTCATATGGCGAATCCATTTTATATCAGGGATAAATACCTCAATCCAAGAATCTTGCAATCTGATTGGTCGAAAATGCCGTCATGATTTTAACTATGCCCACTGAAAAGTACTAAGCCCCACCCCAGAGGGTAATAGTACTTGTGACGTCACAATTAATGGACTCGGATTATGCTTGGTACGTTGTCAGCGTCAAATGCCTTTTGTATACGTGTAAATTGTTCTTTTGAGCACTGAGATTCCCATAATGTTAATTACAGTCATGTATTCAATACGCGAAATTACATGTTGAACGCGATCTTACATTTTACATTCTTTTCAACCAATCAGCATATGTATTCAGTCAAAATCCATGTTTTAGAATGTAATTGCTGCTCGGTATACAAAAGAAATATAGACTGCTTTGATATTCGAGTCATGGCTGATTTCACAGGCTCGCGGGGATCTCAGAGCCATGCTATGACCCGCGGGGCTTGCGCGCCTTGGGTCATTGCATGGTTCTGAGATCCCCTTGAGCCTATAAAATCAGACATGACTCTCATAGCCGTCTATATTTCTATATCATATATGCGTAAGGGTACAAGGGCAATAGAAGGCAAAGTTTTGACCAGTGCAATATTGTAGTTTCCAATGTAAAGCCTTTACATAAATATGCAATACATCAGTTTTACGCAATAATGCCTGTCTTTTGCCTCTGCATACAGTATCTTGCCTTGCATGAAATGTTTGTCATGCATTGTCCTGCAGGTTGGTTCCTGTAAAATTGCAATAATACATCTATGTGCCTTCAAAAAATAAGGGATATTAGTCATTAATGAATAGAACAATTTGGAAGTTCTGTAAGTGATTAATGTGACTATACCTTTATGCATTTCATTGTCTTAATTCATGGGTGCTTTAGATTCACTGTGCCAATGAGGAGTTAAGGATTTACATTCATATTTTGAAAGTTCATGTGGTAGGGAGGTGTTAGTTGGAAATGTTATCACCTTGGATTTGTCATTTTGGGGTGTAATGATTACATAGTATGTTGATTTTACATACATGCAATTCAAGTGATTTTTAACCTTCTGTTCAATTAAAGACGTCAGTGGAAGTGTGGACAGTATTACACAGAAATTCAATTTAGAGCATATTCACATTTTAATGCTCTGGGTACTTGAAAGCTTATTTCTCTGAGGTCCTTGATTGAAAATCATTGTTGCGGTTGGAAATAGATTCTGTTTGTTTTTTATGGAAGATGGCGAAAATTCATAAGAAATTGCGACATATATGAAAATCTGTTTCAAAATTTTATATTGAAAATAGTTTTGTTTCAGTCAAAATTTGAAATAAAAACAGAAAAAAAGTCAGTCTTTGCCAGAAGTGTTCACTGTATGGTTAAATGAATGTTTAAATATGCTTTTACAAAAAAGAGTGACTAAAACGAAACTGTAAACAGTTTGTTTTGGGAAAGGGAGGGTTAGGGAGAGAGAGAGGTAGAGAAAGAAAGAGAATGAGGGTCGGATGGGAGGGAAGAAAGGTAGAGATTGATTGGGGAAGAAAGAGTTTGAAGTGGATGAGAGAGGGATAGGGGAGAGAGAGAGAGAAGAAAAAGCGATGAGGCTGGGGAAGAAGAGGGAGTGATATGGAATAAGGAGAGAAGAGAGAGATAGCTATTGAAAGGGATATACATGTATTAATCTGAAGAAAGGGAGACGGATCGAGAGTGAGAAGATGACTAAAAAAAAAAAACCAACAGTATATTTACGTGCAAAAAGAGCAATCGACCGCACGAGATAGAGATATGCGATGATGGGGAGAAAACAGAAAAGATCTACAGAGAATAAAAAGAAAAGTAGAGTAAATATGTAAATATGTATGTAATATATCGTCGCTGAATCCACGAACCGGCACACGCGCACCGCCGGTGCGCGAAGTACATTTCGAGTAAATCGCATTTAAAGATTTCTGTTTTTTCAAACTATTAGTATTAGATATGTTAATGGAATTGATTTTCAATAAATTTCATTGTGACGTATGAGAAGAATCTGCTCTTTCTTGCTATACATAAAAATCCTCCCAGTGATGTAAAATATGCACACAGTAAGGCTATAAAGTTGTGTGTCGTTCTGTGAAAACTCCAGACTAGGTCCAAAAAAATCCACGAACCGGCACACAGCGCTTAGTGTCGCACATCGCGTTCAGGATTCTCCGCAAAATAAATCCACGAACCGGCACACAGCGCTTAGTGTCGCACATAGCGTTCAGGATTCTCCGCAAAATAAATCCACGAACCGGCACACAGCGCTTAGTGTCGCACATGGCGTTCAGGATTCTCCTCAAAATAAATCCACGAACCGGCACACTGCTCTTGTGTCGCACATAGCGTTCAGGATTCTCCGCAAAATAAATTAGTTACAGCTCGTTATTCCGAAGGTTCGTTATTCCGAATGTTCATTAATTTGAAAATTAAATAAGGTTCGTTATTCCGAAGGTTCGTTATTCCGAAAATGAAACAAAACTCGTTATTCCGAAGGTTCGTTACCGACCCTATACCCTATCATTTCGGATTAAAACCTTCGGAATAACGAACCCTATTTCATTTTCGGATAAACGAGCCTTCGGAATAGCGAACCCTATTTCATTTTCGGATTAACGAACCTTCGGAATAATGCCCCAAATGTTCGGATTATCGAACCCCATTTCATTTTCGGATTAACAAACGTCTAGGTATACTGTGTGTTTCGGGTTAACGAACCTTCGGAATAACGAACCTTCGGAATAACGAACAGCATCCAATAAATTCACGAAACGGCACATGGCTTTCAAATTTATTTCTGGTTAAGGTTATTTCACTAAGAAAAGTTTAAATTACAGTTAGCTCTTCTAGTAATCGTATAGCACTGCGCTCTTGGCATTGTAAATCTAATATCCGTGGATAATAGTATTGTAGATTAGTTGTTATTTAGATCATGGAGCTTCATGTTTAGATCTTTACTTCTTTTTTGTATTTTTCATTACGTATTCTCAATATTCATTTAAACAGAAAGGCAGCCTTTTATATTTTGTTTTTCATGCACTTCCTTGTTTACGAAAATGAACAAATTCCCGACTCATTTTAGATAGGTATGCAGACGTACATTAATACCAAATAAGAATTCACACAAATTCCTCGTACTCCCCTCCTCTCTCCATCTCTCCTTCTCTTTCAATCTTCATCATCATCATCATCCTCTACACTTGTCTTCTTCGAGAAATAATGACATTTTCAAACACTCTCAAGTCCTGTATTATATTCAATCATTTATTAAAGGAAGAAATACACATTCCTTTTTAACAAATGAAATTCATTTTTATTAGATTATATTCAACATTTAATTCGGGCAGAACTGAAAAAAAAAAGAAATCTAGGAAAAATAATTGTTTGAATATATATTCATTACTATAATTATATTGTATTGTTTCCAAGTATCATAAGTTGTACATTTCATTAAACGGATTTCCACATTTCATTTTCAGCCAAATTCAAAATGTTATGGTATTTCGTAACAACAAATATAATAAGCAAAACTGCTGTTAAATAAGAAGCTGTTAAAATGAGATTTCATATTACCTCCAGGATAGACAGTACAATAATGTGTAGTTCATTCAATCATAATTTAAAGTAACTGTATTTCCCGTAATGAAAGAAATCTTAACGTTATTGACATATATGTTCTAATGAACAAGACAATTTCGAGGAACCCATATCACAATGAAATAGAAATACATTACATTGTACCTTTACACAATATTCCTTTACCTTCATAGAATAAAATATTGCTTAGTATTTCTTATATCCATTTCTGACCAAAAAATGAAGGAATCTTTTTTTCTTATCATCAAACTAAATACCAGTCATCTTTACTTCTTCGGAACCGATTATAAAATTTATTGTTCTCGCAGCTTTCAGCTCTCTGGCAGAAAGAAATTTCATGTTCATTCCAAATCGGCATAATATCAATCTCGTTTCTTACTCCAAAATCAGTTACTGGATATTCCCTATATACGAATTAATGATAAGTTTTACTTCTTAAACTTTACTGTTGTTTAAGTATGATTTATTTTAAGTGGAGAAATAAAGTCCAACCTCTTCAAAGCAAACATTTCTTCAAACAGTACAAAGATATTGTTAAACACTTTACAGAGTTATCTACACAAGTAATGTTCTTTTAAAAAGGTTTCATAGAGATGAATTTCTACCTGATATTTTTACTATAGATTTACGTGGAAATTATCAGTTTTGATATCTCTTCGAGTATCACACTTTCCACATTCAGATTCGTTAACGCAATCAAATTTTTCATGTTTTTATATTTCTGTGGTTCTTTACGTCACAAATATTTCTGTATATAATTTTCTGCACATATTTCTGTAAATAATATTGACACCATGAAACAAGGTGACTGTTTTTTTGGTTTTTTTTTTCTGGCACTGTACCTGTTTACAAGTAGACTGTTAACATATCAGACCTACATTTCTTCATTTTTTCTTTGAAAAATGAAATCTACAACAATATTCAATATAAAAAGACATAGATAATGATGGCCATGCTATAAGTCCTCATGTGGACACAGACTGCAAGAATATGGTTGTGTACTGCAGTACACGTATCATCCAATAAAACGTTTTCTGTCAGAGTTTATTATTCATTCTCGAGTTGAAGAGAGAGAGAGCAAGCAGAGGAAATGTAAGCATCCAATTGCTTATAACCCTCTTGCAGTCTCCTAATACCTTTCTAACTCGCACAACTTGACTTGAAGCTTGGTCCTGACTTTAGTTTATGTCTGCTGTGGGTGTCCCAGGTGCTGGGGTAGGCATGATTAAAAAATACTGGGAATCGTTAACAGGGTTGGCCTAATGGCGGCCTGGCTAAAGGAGACAAAATGAATAGTATGATAGGTGAGCTGCTTCATAAACAAAGTAAAAGAAAATACATTTTATATGGATTTTGATACTTATATAGTTTTTGCTTTGAAAAGCACTGTTAAGCCAAAGAGATAGGGACATAATGCAGAATGTTCTTTGTGCTATATATAAGTACTGTTGATTATTATTATTACTTTTATTATCATTTATATTATTACTATTCATGTCATCATTATTATCATCACTATTATTATCATCATTATTATTAGTAGTAGTAGTAGTAGTAATAGTATCATTATTACTATTATTATCATTATAATTATTATTATTAAAATGATGTCATATTTTATAATCCCACTACCCCCCCCCCCCCAATGTCTGCACACACACAACCCAAAGTCATTAAATAGGACATTAAGTAGAACATCGAGATAATGTTCTGCCAGAACCTGACTGCCCATTCATCACGCACACACATTTGAGAAAAGTTCGCTGAGTGCTGTCTGGAGCAACTCTGTGATTGTAGTGAAATATTGCTATGCTCTCCTTCCATAATGATCCCTGGCTTGGACTTTGGTGCAGATGTTCAGCTCAGCCACCCTAGTCAGTTGAAGCTGTTCCGGGTTTCTCTTTGCTTTCTTCACTTCGACATATCCAGTAGACAGTTGTCATCAGCTTCTCTCCCTATATGCAAAGATGAACAATTGTTTTTCACGACAATGTTACTTCTATATTGCAGAGGAGAATGATGACATTTGAGACAACAGTTATAACATACTACTTAATCAATTTTCCACATCTGTAAAACTATTCAATTCAATTCAATTCAATTCAAAGTTTATTTCATTTTTCGACAAAACATATAAGTTACACTTCTTTTGACAACAGAGAATAAAGTAAACAGAACATTCTGTATCGAAAAGAATGTGAAACAGTTGAGGAGGACCTTACAGTAATTATACATTGTAGTAAAAAAAAACAGAAGTGATCGAAATAAGGTACATGTATAACTTTGCTTAAAGTGCGAAAAATGGAGAGACCCACTAAAAAGACAGAGCTTGTAGAATGTGGGCCCCTCTGGAAAAATAACATCAATGGGAAGATTAATTGATTGATTGAAGCATCATAAATACAATAGGAGAGGGAAAAAAGACTATATTGATTTGCCTGAGAAAATAATCATTTGAAATAATCCTTTCATATCAACACTTTGGTAATGTTTTGCTCAAAAGTGCTAATGCAATTCTGTTGAATTATAAGTTTTAATCAATGTGATAACGTACATAACAAGACTATACTAGGATAACTCCTAATTGTCCATTGACACTGGATTTTCTGAGTAATATCTATGATAAAATAAAACCCAATACTACATGAATAGTTGTTGCACTGATTGCTGTTTATATCTTGCTCACCTTTAGCTCAGTGCACAATGTAACCTATGAGTGCAGTAAGGAGAGGATGCTAAGCCAGACGAAATGGTGAATGAACACATTGTTGACTAGAATCAGGAGCAGAACTGAAGTAAAGAATAAGACAAAGAATAAAGAAAGCAGAACATCACAAGTGAAAATCGGTGATATAGTTAACCCCATGTAAAAGTCTCAGACTCTTACAACATTTGACTTCTGAGTGTACAAAGCAAAAACAAAAAACAAAAAACAACAACATTGATATTAGTGAAGCTTTAAATGTATATTGAGACCTTTCATTTTCATTGTCTTTGCCAAGTATTTGTCATACTGTATGTGCCATTGACTTTTGCAAAGCTGATGGTATCTCATATCAGTACAGAGAGCTGCTCATTCCCCATCTCCATTGTCCCTCCCCCCCCCCCAAAAAAAAAAAAAAAAAAAAAAAAACCACAGCAAACATAAAAAAAACACACACACACACAACTACAGTTATAACAGTAATGAAAGATACATGACACTGAAGAAATGCATACCGGTACCATATCAAGATCAGATTGAGAGACAGCATTGCCTTTATACCAAAATGCAGCATGAGTGCAGGTAATTAGATGTCAAAATGTCGGATTCCATGTTATGTCAGTGCTTCACGTCCATCAAAACTACAAAATACAGTTCTAATTTAAAAAAAAAAAGAGTGAGATACACACAATCATTTCAGTACGGTATGTGGAAAGTCAAATTATTAGTCGTATGCCTGCACTGTGTACTAGTATTACACACTGGTCTGTCTAAATCCTTGTCAGATAGTAATGTAACTTACTGTTCTTGTTCAAGCTTGTGATGATGGTAGAAATCTACAGGAATGCGGTTTGGAGTGTGTAAAGTAGCCCATCATCGAAGAACATCACTCATTTCAGTCCAGTCTGCAAGTTGTTGCGTTGTCCACACAAATGCCTCAATATCTGTTTGGAATGGAAGATGAATGCAAGATGTCAGTTACATGAAAATCCATCACTACTTTCTGTAAGATCATCAATATGAGCCACAAATTTCCAAAACATCACACTGCCCCCTTCCCCACCTCCTTTTCAGGTCTACATTATATGGCGTATTAGAATCTGAAGTTTGAGAACATCACTCTGGTCTAATTTTACAATTCATGCCTCCCCCCCCCCCCCCAAAGAAAAAAAAAACACTGTATTTCAAAGAACCATAGATTGTAGAAAATCATAACAAGCAAATATCACAAACTAAGGCAAAATTACTTGCCAGGTACATGTTTATAATGTTTACATTTAGGCCTATAGCATGATATAACAATTTATGAATTCAGGTGCTGAGCATTAACGTTGCATAACAAATATGTTTTTGCTTGTTGTCTATCCAAATCAAAATTGCTGGTATGATATTCACGACAACATTATCAAACCTCATTGTTGTTCGTAACGCCTCGCCCTCAATTTAGACAATTGTTATGTGGGAGGAGGACCTTCCTCATTTTGATTTTAGCATAAGTAGCTTTAAATCATTTTTTTCCCATTGAGACTTCAAGGGTAGTCAGCAAAATAACATCACAGTAACCTGGACAGGTAAAGGTATTCAAGATCACTATCAATAATTTAACACTGTAACATAGTTAACTATCTACATTAGATCTAGAAGAAGGTTACTGTAGATAATTCCTGGAAGATTCAGAGTGAATAAGAGAGCTAATTTACCTAGCTGGGAAGAAGTAGGCCGTAGCATTACATACTTGAGCTCGTATTACAGGCAACAATAAAATTGTACAATATATTACCGTTTAGTGCGTTACAGATTCGATGCAAATGTGAGACGAGTTCATTTGACTCTAGTTCGAACCGCTTTCCCTATTCTTCACTTACACCGAATAATAGCTGTGGGACTGCACACGTAGCGCACGAAGCTAGGACAGAGCCAAACTAAGTCATTGTGACCTGTTAGAGTACCTATTTACACTCTTTGGATATTCTAATTCCTTATTCACAAATCACATTCAATAAGGTGAAAAATTCGAATAATTTAACTGTCAATACAGAGCGATATGTAACTTTACCGATTTCATCTGTCTGGTTTCCGCTGCTCTGGGCGCAGCCATTTTGGACGAGCGCGTACGAGGACGTTTGACAGATAAGTGATTTTTGATGACATGCGGCGTGTACGCACGCGATAGTGCCACTTCGTGAAAATCCAGACCGACCAGTCAGAGTTTTCACGAAGTGGCACAGTCGTTATTATTACGTAATTACTCGAGATTGAGGTTCAAAAATTTGTCAGGTTGTAGAACTCGGTATATACTATCATAATATGCAAAAATCTCAAAATCGAAAATTTTGGCCGGTTGTGCCGGTTCGTGGATTCAGCGACGATATATGTATGTGGATTTGAGAAGAGATGGGAGGGATAGATTGAATGTTTTCCAACGTTATATTTTATTTGCCATGAAGATTTCCGAGAGTTTGCAGGCAGCTCCGTCACAACATGTCCAGTGTATGTCAGCAACGAGATCGCGCTCTTCTTGGGGGAACAAACATGGCGGACCATGGAACGCGGCGGCTTCCAATCAACGGACCGCTCCGCACATCCAGTTAGAGGGGAGATCAGTGGACCGAACGCTATTTTGGCCGAGTACCGTGCTCATTTTCCCCAGGACGGGACGTTTGTCGGATTTGATCATGCGCAGAAGCAAATTTTGCACACGGCATGCTCAACTACCGGCTGCGTCGTGCTTGCGAAAACTCGTAATTGAATATTGGTTCAACGAGTCGGGTATGCAAAATCAAAAACCTAAGCCCCCTTTTGTTGCAAGTTGCTGAGCTTCTTCGTCGGAATGGCCCGGCAGCTCCCCTTTTCCCGTTCTGGTTCTTTGAATGGAGAGGGGCAGTATACGTCATTGACTCGGTGAAGAGTGACACGTTCTCCTCGAAGTCGATGCTACTGGATATTCCGAATAAGATGAGAAGAAAGAGAGGTATATTGCAATTATTTATTATTTCAAGTGAAGAAGGTACGGTTCGAATGTTCCTTCAGTTTCAATTGGCTGAATCTTGAATTTTTTTAAAAACAATAATTATTACAGTGTATAGATTTTCCTAACATTGATTCGTGAAATTGTCATTTATATGCATTCAAATTCATATGTTTAGATCGGTGAAGTGACTTGTCAAATGATTTCACATTATCATGGTTTCAATTTCGTTTTTAGACACCCACGTTGGTGAACAAAAATTCAAATTCGGATGTAAGCATTCAATTTCCAGTTCGGACATGGAATTCCAAGTATATGCATTTAAATTATTATGATGGGCTCGATAAGCAAAACAAATGAAAATTAATAAACTTGGTTTTTTCGGTTTTCAGCATGCGATTAATTTTCACAATTGAGCATGCAATATCGTAATCGATCAACATCAATCTTGGCCACTCTTGCCCACGCTTGGGGCTGGAATTTAGGTGAAAGTTATTTTTGACATGCAAGTCGTAGGTTCGGACAAGTAAATGAGTCAAGGTATAGTCAATCATACAAATTCATAAAAAAAAAAAAAATTCATATCAATCTTATGCCTTTAATGTCAACATGAAATTGGTTGCCAAAGTAAACGGAGATTGACATGTATTGTTCTCAACCCATATTTACCAAACGTCCTGCACAAAGTTGTTGTCATGGAATCGAACCAGTCGTTGAATTCTTCTGTGTCACTTACAATATGGAAAATTTTGAATACCGACAGAGGAACAAAGCCACAGCATTCAACAATCACTCCCTGAGCATATGTGTACAGAATCGGTAGAACACATAATTTTATGTTAGATTTGTGGAAAATGCTTATTCAGAAACTGCAAGTCAAACTGTGGAATTACAATACGTGCATCGAAACAGGAAAAAGAAACCGAGTTTTAGTTGCTGATTCTTTTTATGCTTTTGCGTTTGCAAAGTGACGGTAATGAAACCTAACCAATCTGCACTCTTTATGTTCGATTGTACGGAAATATTACAGGCTTTTACAGTGACGGATTACAAATGGATTCATAAGTGATGCAATAACAATACCTCCAGACACATTAACTTTACGCTTAAAGGGAATGGCTAGTCACTGATCAGTGGGAATCAGTGGGAATGCTAGGGGATGATTGTTCAAATCCTTGTGGGATTTATTTAAGGGTACATTATACTATTTTTGTGTGAAAATTATTTGCTTCAGAATGGTCTCATATTCAAGTAATGTGCAGTTCACGGCCCCGTCACTGTACAGGCATGCTAACCTGGAAACATTAAACTGCACATTACTTGAATGAGACCATTCTGAAGGAAATAATTTTCACACAACAATAGATTTATAATGTACTCTTAAATGAATTCCACATTGAATTGGAACAATTATCCCCCAGCATTCCCACTGATTCCCACTGATCAGTTACTAGCCATCCCCTTTAAGCGGCAGAAAACATGAAGACTTCTATAATGTAACGGATGGAGAACTTGGCGATATCACCGATGTACATTCATCCAAACATAACAAACCGGCTACCCAAGTTGCGATTAGCGCTGGATTGATTAAAACAAACAAACAAACAACATACAAACAAAGGAAACAAATTTACATCCGTGACCGCAGATGACCCGATGAAAAAGTTAATAACATGCGAGATTCAGTGGACAGGATCGTTACCGCGATTGGGGGTAGCTAAAATAATAGAAATAGGAATACTTTTATAAGGATGTCTTCCTACCGAAATCTTTATCTTCTTTAAATGCATGAGATTAGGCTGTTAACTAAGAAAATATATGCTATTGTCTGAAAAAAAAAAACACAACAACAACCCAGAAATATATAGGGCCTACTGTGTTGCTCTATAGGTATCAAAAACCTCTACTGGTACAGAAAAAGGTTGTGTTCAGATTTCGTCAGAGGATGACATTTTTTTTTTAACCTGTGTTTTACTTTTTTAGCCTTCACAAGAACAAAAGCAACAATCAACACCAACTACTAAATCAACCAACAACAACAATAACAACAACAACTATGCAGTGTATGCAGCCATGACGATGAGGGCGTCCTCTTTCGGATGGTAGTACGGTCGTGGTTCGTAGCACTGAGCGGGACGCGTTTTTTTTTTTTAAAGACGGCACAGATTGGGGCATGGCGCGTGTTAAACCTATGGGAAAAACGTTGGGTTAGGGTTTTTGGTTAGGGTTAGGGTTAGGGTTGGGGTTAGGGTTAGGGTTAGGGTTTGATGGTTAGGGTTAGGATTAGGATTAGGGTTAGGTTTATGGATAGGGTCCCCAATAGATTTTTAGGGTCCCCAATCTGCGCCGTCTAAAAAAAACACGCGAGCGGGACACAGATTAAGAATAGGATGGTGGCAGTGAACATGAAGGCTTTCTCTGGCAGTTCTATCCCCGGGGGCTCTATTATGTTGAAAACTGTCAAAAAAAGTCTTGTCTTATACGCGTATGGGGCTACACTGTCCATAAATAGCTTACAGAGTTTGGAACATACGCCGACTGACGGATTGAAGCTGACAGACAGACAGACAGACAAAAATGTAATATCGTCGTCCGCATAGCAGATTGTCGTCAACACGTTTCCCTGCGCATGACAGAATGTCGTTAGGGTGTGGAAGTGCATAGCGTTAACAACATTCTGCCCTACGCACGACGGCATGCAACTAGTCGCCTGTTTTCTCATCAATATTATAATTATAGGCTTTTGCGAACGTTGTCATATCAGTTCGATAATCCGGTCATTCAACTAAACATCGCCTTGAAGATAGTCATTCAGCTTTGCTGTCGATCATTAAATTTTGCGCTTCGGTTAAACAATTTAGCACTATACATTATTCAAATTACAATGCTAGTTGAGAGCATTCAAATTCTTCGGATTTTGATGCGATGGAGCGTCTTTTGGAGCATTTGAGGTAAGTTCATTCAATCTACAAGCAAAAGGTTGGCCACCAGGTAGCTGCAGAAGAAAGCGGGACAGACATGGACAGAGTGGCGAGAACATGACAAACAATTATATGTCAGAAGTCATAACATTGATTGACTCCATCGCCCCAGAGAACATAATGTATGTGAATATAATAATGTCACTAATCGTTGGTTTATTGACACACCCAAACCTACCTCCGAGAGGTCTCGACCATCAGAAGAAATAGATAGCCAATTAAAGGGAGATGAATTTCTCTTAGATCAAGACTGTATTAAAGCAATAATTATCATGATGTGCTTAATATTACATGCACCCGATCCCCGATGGAAGAAACAAGATAAAGACAAGTGTGGTACTTTTCCAACAATACATAGGTTCTACGTCTTATTAATGTATAGGCCCTATATCATAGCCAAATCACCCTGCATACTGGTTTTCACATCAAAATAAAATGAGCATTTATTGTAAATGTGAGTGAATATGATAACGCTGGATTGCGATTTCATGAAGTTTGTAAAAATAAATGCATGTCCCTCTGCAAAAAAAAAAAATAAAATAATAATAATAATCCTGAAAACAGAGAAATTACATAGTCACGATGAGTGTTTAAACCATAAACAAGGAATGAAAACACATGATTATGTTTAATAAAGATTATACGATGAGACCAGAATACTATCATGCTAATTTGATTACTCAGTGTTAAACAGGTTTCCCCAAAACGAAATTGAATGATGGGATAGCGCCATCCCCGTCTATCGCGGTGAACCCCCCCCCCCCCCTTCGAGAAGTTGGATTATGTTTTACGAATTTAAATGGCATCTTAGTTTTGATTGACGGGTATATACATCGACTGGTCGAAGATACACTTGAACGACAAAATGGTCGAGTATGGCTAAAGCCCTCGAAATTGAATGACCGCAACCGTATCAAGTTCACAAACGAACTTACGAAACAGAAGGTAAAAACCTATATCATAAAATTTATACCATTGCAAGTTAAAACAAAGCGAAACGTGGGAAACGGGACCCGACAAATCTAGAATACAGACAGAATTCATGTACAGAGGTATAATGAAAGAAACGATAAGGTCATTGGTTCCATTCCGACAGCAGGCAACCACTGTGGTGCCCTTCTACAGGGTAGGGACCTATTTAAACTTCGTTACCTTATAGGCGCGGTCAGACTGGCAAAAGATCACGAAGTTTAAGATCGCGATCTTCATGAGATCTCGAAGTTTTGCCAATCTTCCCACGAAACGTCTCTATCGTTTGCCAGTGAGACCGGAAGACAAATGATCGCGAAGACTTCGCCATCTTAACTTCTCGATCTTTTGCCAATCTAACTGCGCCTAATGTATTTGGGAGGGACATAAAGCCGCGTAAAGCCGTTAGTGCCGGAGTCACGTGCCTTCGCTCATCAAGAGAACGTCATTCCACATTTTCCTGCTGGAAAAAACACAGTGTCGTACAGTGTGTTCACTATGTGTTCACGTTGTCAGCATTGTGAAAACGCTCGAAATTAACAGAATACAAAATGAAACATGATTTCACACTCGGGCGGGGTTTGTCACAGAGTGCTCGCATAATAATGTTACATTTCACATTGTAAATGATGATTCACAATGTATTCACGTTACCAGCATGAAGAGGTTTCACACTGTGTCGCATTGTGTTTCACGCTGTGGACCATGGTGTTCTTTACAGGCAGTGATATCGGAACAAAAGAAGAGATAATGTATATTATCTGGCAAAGTATTATACTGATGATGTACAGAAAGGTGAGTAAAGAGACTACATTAAGAGTTAAAAGGAATATGAAACCCAATAAAGTTATTGAGTGAATGCAGCATAGTAGAACACATGGGTAAAAGGTTTATAAAAATCAGACAATCCTTTAAAAAGGTGGGGATTTGTGCTCTCATCTCTTGGTGAGAAGACAGCAACAGTTTGTTACGTCACGTATGGTCAACGACATAAAGAAGATATTAAAAATCCCTATTTTCATTTTCTAACTCAAGGAAAGTACTATACTTTGATTGCCTCTTTCAGAAATCGGGAAATGATAACATTGCTCCACATAATGTCAAGAATAAGTCAAAGAAATCTGCTCTTTCAATTTAACAAAAGAAATCATGTCGAATATCTTTGATTTTTTATCATTGTTTTCCTTACGTGACGTCTCGAACTGAAGTAGTCTTCTTATACAGCGATGGCTGCAAGGAAGCTTTTAAAATGCATTACTTTTAAACTGTCCGATTTCCATCAAACTTTCACTGATGTCTTCTGCTAATATTGTTGTATTCACTCAATGTGACGTTCATTTTCCAGTAAAATTATACCTGATCATCCCACTAGACCCACACCCACGAGTCATACAGCCCATTAGTTCGATATTGATAAAAGGTCCATGAGTCATACAGCTCACGAGTCATACAGCCCATGATTTCGACACTACGTAAAAACAGTCCACGAATTCGACAGATAAACACGGTGCTTAATGTGTCGGTCTCGTGGCCTTTGTTACCTTAGTGTCGAACTGATGGGCTGTATGACTCGTGAGCTGTATATATCATGGGCTTTATGACTTGTGAGCTGTATGACTCGTGGGCTGTATGACTCGTGGGTGTCGGTCTCGCGACGTGCACCCGTAATGAATGATCAGAGAGAAATTAGAGAACGAGAGTGAGAGAAAAATTTAAGTACTGAAGAATGTGAATGGTCAAGGAAATATTGGATTCTTAAGTCTCCCCGAACTTTACTGAGAGCCAAGGACAAGATCTTCACTAATTACCAGCTATTTATTACTTCATTTGTAAGCTTAATTTCAGAGCCGCACTTCCGACTCATTATTATTTTGGTTAACCCCGCGAATACATCAGCTTATCGTTCTTGTATCATGTGTTCTTAGGATATAAACAGTTGTGAAAGTTTAGATGCCTTAACCAAAATTGTGATTATTAGTCACAACCTTATAATTTTATGCAAAGATAGAGAGTCGACGCTGTGGTCGTTGCAGACCGCTATTCCCAATATTAGTTATTCCGAATGATTGTTAATATGAAAATGAATTTTCCCGGTATTTCATTACTTTCCCAAATAAAATTAGTCATAAGCGATTATCGCATTACTACAGTGATTTAGACGAAAGATTAACATTCTTATTTCCTACGGTAGAAATGAATTCATATTTACATTGTTTGGTAATGAAACTTATGGGTCTAATAATTTCACGACATCACTTTTTATGAAAACGTGTGTAACTTAAATTTGTGTACCTTTGTCATTTTCAGTCTACTACTGATTAAAAATAATCCTATTCTAGTCCATTTGAGCCTGAGGAGGACTTTCATTCTAAATCTGTAACATTTGACGCAGTTTCCTAATAATTGGCATTTATAATTTACCAGGAGCATTAGTACTCAATTTTAAGTTCTCCTGGCTTTCCAAATAAATGCGAAGGAATGAAAAGGCGATGACTCTTCCATGAACTTAAGGGAGGGTTAGGAATTTATACGTTTACACGTCGGATAATAGTTATCATTCCAATCCCCTCCTCTGCCGAAGAACTCTTTTCTTGTTTTGATTCAATGATTAACATTGCTGCCTTAAGGTGTGAAGCAATCCGAAGTAAAAACAATCTGCAAGAGAAACATGCCAGCAAACCCATCGATAGAAAATTGTGTGTTTACTGAAATTTCCCAACCATGTCTTTGGCAGGGCTGCATGTTAGTCACAGCGGGTATACGTCAGAGCACGAGTTCGACACTCGTGAATCATACAGCTCACGAATAATACAGCCCACGAGTCATGCAGCCCACAAGTTCGATAATAAGCAAACAAGAACCACGACATCGACACATTTAGGCCCGTGTTGTAATGTCGAACTAGTGACCTGTTTTTTTACCTAGTGTCGAACTCACGGGTCTTACTTGCCCAGTATCGAACTTGTGGTCTGCATGACTCGTGGGCTGTATGGCCCATGGACCTTTTTTGTCGAATTTGTGGGTGTCCGTCTCGTGGGATGACCCTCATAAGGAGACCGTGTGAAGGTTGTAAGGAAATGGTAATGCGATTCAGTTCGTTACCATAGGGAGAACACAACTGACAATGCACATTTCATCTGTTGTAAACGTTACCAAGTGATTTGTACATTGTCAACCATCTTGATTATGTGACCACTGCTGCCATCTCATTGTCACCATAATTACTGAAATCTCACATATTCCTCGTCCGGGTGTAACTGTATTTTTCTTTTTTTTTTCTTTTTTATTCTTTTATGAAAATAAAAGAGAGAGGGATTGAGTTTGCACCCATTGGGAAGTGGGATGTATTCTTTCCCTGCATGGTTTTCCGGAAAAAAAAAGATACTGTCCCACTCATTCACTCTGTCAAAATTTCTGCACCATCTCGTGCAAGATTTGAATAATATGTATGTGTATACACTTCCATGCATTTGATCCTTCCCTCCCATGAAATTCAACTGCTGTGGAAAAAAAAAAGAAGAAGAAATTGCTAGTTAGTTAAAAAGAAAGAATGGAGTGCAAAGTTATGTATAAAACTATTTGCAAGCTTTAGAAAACGAAAATGGGTCACTAAAATCAAGCACATTATGACTACCAACGGCAAATAACTGGGAGACTAATTATTCTCGATTTTTTTTCTTTCAGCCAGATACCTCTGAATTTATGCCATTAACGTGACATAAATAGGGCTAAGACCCACGCAAATTCCTTGCCTCCACGGATGAATAGCAGTAGTTGCCACGTTCTTTGCGTTTGGCTGCATATGAATGGTGTCTATTAAGGTCGTTCGTTTTCATAATAAGAAAGTGAAAAAAAATAGGCTCCGTGGGAGTGTTTTAGATAACAAATTATCTTTTGAACTCCCAGAGTTCGAGCTTTTGTTGTAGACTTCTTCATCGATAAACCTGAAACTCTATACCGAGGCATTATTGAACATTGTTTCCAATTAACACAAAAAATAGGATGCATTTAGTAATAACCACAACATTTGCAGAAACGGGTGTGGTTCATGGTATACTCTGAACAAATGTCTAGTGAACAGAGGGTCTTGTTTGTCTTCAAACAATGAAGAAACTATTGTCATATTAAAACAATCTTCGCCCAGACACTTCAGCTAAGTAAAAGACAAAACTATTTTGTTGTCTTTTTCACCGCATCAGATGACTGTTAGAGTGTTCCTGCCTCACGGTGACGAATGACCATTATATGGTATGTTCAAACTCTTACAGTCAGAATTAGGGTTTCGTCATGATGCCTCGTGTGTTTCATCCCCTAACTGTTTCTATGCTTTCGTCATAGTTATCATATTTGATGAGAATTAATTCATGAAGTGTGAAAGGAAGCATGGGCATGATTTGTGTTATAGTTTCAGGCGCTGATAATTCATGACTATATAGTGAGAAGAACATCACCAGTTTTCGGTCAAGGTGAAGCAGCATTCAAAAACAAAAATGGTCTAATGAGGTTAACAAATAACCAAAAATGAATTTGCTACTCCATTTTCATGCTTTAGGAAAGATAAGAATATTGTATGGAAAATAGTAAGCTCCGAAGGTGGTTGAAGGGCTAGAAACACCTTTTTGAGTTGCAAATAATGTTGGAAAGTCATTTTGCTGCCAAAGTTGTGAAATTATTTGAAAACAGATATCTTGCTTCTGTGGCTATTCGAAACGTTTCCGTGTGCCTGTTCGTAGGAGAAAACTGTGTGGCATTAGTAAAACAGTGTATGCCCACACGGGATGTTTGTGCCCATATCTTAGGCGAAAAAACTGTGTAGGCCTATTGTGGAATACGGAGGCACAAAATCTACCATAGCTGTTAAACCAAGCATGAAGTGCGGCTGAAATGACGCTGATATGATTGTACTGCCGTGACAAAAGAACTATGGAGCTTTACAAAGATAAAATCCTCTTGGCTGTGGTTCAATGAAAATTACGAGTGCGTGGGTAAACAAAAGAAACAATGCCGGTCACATTCTAGTTGCCCTGATTTTCTCAGCCCCACCTTCTATTTGATGCACACACGGCAACAAGCTTGCGCTGTCACGGATAGTCCAAGTTCAAAGTTATTGTGGGGAGACTGAAGTGCTTTTTTTAACCAATTTTCTGGCATATTCTGGTGTCACGTAACCAAAAGACACTGTGAAAATAATTAATTTGTTACACAATTATGCTGAACGGGAATGGCTGGGTTTTGCGTTTACAAAGCTTGTGTTCTTTTTAACATGTGATTATTACTTTAGTTCCAATTGAAGCTCATTTTGGAATCACTAGTCTTTATATAGGCGATACAGCTGCAAGGTCTTTCGTCAGCTTGTAACACCATGGGTGTTCCATTCCACGAAAGCTGTGTAGACAAGATCAGAGACTTGAGAGTTGGTCAGTGAACATGGTTTAATGGCCCTTTTAGACAGTGCATAAGACTGACGTGAAAGTATCACTTTATTTTATTGATTGTGATCCAGTTGTATTATGGATCAAATTTTGACCCCCGAATTTGACGATTAGTGCTATATCAATATTTGTGATCTATCGTGGCTAATAGCAACCTGTTTGCCCCAAAGTCAGTGATATTTCGACAGTTTGGTTGTCAAGAAATGACATGATTATTAACTTCGTCCTTCATTTTCTTGTGTCTCGCTTGGAACAATTTTCATGACTTTCTGTTTTAATGTATCTCTTAACAAACAGACATCAATATCTAATATAGGTAATTGTGATAATGATAATTGTGATGATGAAAATAATGATAGTAATAATGATGACGATGATGGTGATGATAATAATAATGATAAAAATAAAAACATAAAGATAATAATGATAATAATAATAATAATAATAATTATAAACAATAATGATAATAACAATAAAAACAACAATAATTATACTGATAATAGAGTTTTCAACAATTGAAATACGCCGCGTTTGTCACACAGTATATAGTTCTCCTGGCGCAGAAAGACATGATAAGTGTAACCTCTTTTGCCACTATTTCACAAGGAAAGAGCAGGTAGACCTATGAGCTCATATGAGCAAATAGGAGCAGCAGCTCGTAAACATGTTTGCCGATGTGTTTACAAAACCGACCCCATCGCATCCCAAAGGAAACACACTGATATCATGATATTTTTAATTAATTTTTAATGGTCAACATTTATTAATCTAGATATGAAACATACTGAGATTTGTGTAATGATAAAGTCAACGTGTGGAATGTAATATACACGACGCGTCAGAGCTGTCTTTGAGGCGTATAGTCCACTATATCTAAAATCCTTCATGTCCCAAGTGATTCCTACTGGCGTCCATAATTATAGTCTCTCTCTATTTATGCTTACTTTCTCTCATATTGGCAGATATCTAATTGCTTGCCAATCGATAGAATATCTGAGAATGTAATGTTTCTCTTTGAAAGTAAAATCGTCTTGTACGGAAGTTTTGCCTGCGGCATAACAGCAGGATTATAGTTACGTGGCAGGTTCAGTAACGATGAGAATAGTGACAAAGAATTATGATAATGTAACGCCGATTATACAGAAAACTGTTGATGGTGATGATGATGGTGATAATGATGATGATGATGATGATGATGATGATGATGATGATGATGATGATGACATGTCTTCCGATCGTTGATCTTGTATGTTGTATATATATATATATATATATATATATATATATATGTATATACATACATAAATATAACATACAAGATCAACGTTATGACCTGCCATTGTAATTGCTAGACCATTAAACAAGTATCAAACCCTGTCAGACACTTTACAAGAGGCCCGGGCGTTTCCCAGTGTGTTTCATCGCCCCCACAAGCAAAGGTGTGCACATCACGAGACTGACACCCACGAGTCATACAGCCTACGAGTCATACAGCTCACGAGTCATACATGAGTTCCACACTAAGCTAACAAGGCCCACGACGTGTTGTGTCTGTCGAACTCCTCAGCTGTTTTTACCTCGTGTCGTACTCATGGGCTTTATTTGCCTTATGTCGAAGTCATGGGCTGTATGACTCGTGGGCTGTATGGTCATGGACCTGTTTTCAATGTCGAACTCGTGGACTGTATGAATCGTGGGTGTCGGTCTAGTGGGATGACCCCAAGTAAAGATATGTTAAAACCCGAACACCAGCAGATTGGGAAACAAACACGGGATACTAGCCATGTTCGATTCAACGTTAAGTAGCCGTTCTTATTTCATCAATACAATGATCATTCCACCCATCTCCCTCGCCCCTCTGTCGTAATTAATTAGCCTCATCTAGGACGTTACATGTTTTGCTTTCGAGCTGCCTTGCCCTCCCCTCATAAGAGTTGTGAAAATATGTCTTCATTATATAAAGACATCCATGAGCAGGAGTGGTATTTGGTTTCAAAATAATTATGAAACAGGAAAAAGAAAACATTCCGTCAATAGACCTGCTCAGAAAGGCTCGGTACACTCAGATACGAACAAATAATATACATCGTCATTGTTATGCACATTAGGTTTCAAAGCTGCCAGATATTCTGAATTAATTCAATGATCCGCATCTCCCTTGTAATTGAGGTCATATTTGATAAAGGACAAGGTTAGGGAGAGGCCTACAAGTATGCAGATCAAATAATAGATATCTGCTGCTAACAATGGATCTCCATTACGAATTACACGTCACAATGGCAAGCCTGTGATTGGCTGATCGTTGTTGGGTGGATCAATATTGGAAAAAAAAAAGATAAACTTCGGGCCTAGGTGTAACACGGGCTTGGGGTGTATTCTGTGATGAAGAACGACAGAGAATGAGAAACAACAATCTTCAGTAGAGACGGCGCAGTTCAACACATTAACAATAGGTAACGTTTGGGCCAAAGGATCATATCAGTTGAAGTCAAGTTGCTCGGTGTATTCGTTTCCAACAGTTTCTCAAGCCATTCCTTCGGTCAGAGAAAAGGGAGAAATCCGCCATGAAGTTGGCGCTTTTGTCCTTGTTTTGTGTGGCGCTAAGCTTCTGCGCTGTGTCTGCACAAAATGGTAAGTTTTAGCACGTTGGATTTTTTTTTTCTCTCAGTACTTTTTAGAATCACTCCCTTCACACGAACCTCCGTCCGGTCTACCAATGAAACTCCAATTAGTAGTAGTAGTAGTATTAGTAGTAGTAATAGTATCATTACTATAATATTTGTTATTATCATCATCATTTTCATTCTTACTATTATTTTTACCACATGTTTACCATGTTATTGTATCGTACTAGTGTTAAATCTGATTCAATACAATGAATTGTTTCTAGGGCTATCACCAATTCTACAACTGTGACCATTTGTGTCACTAAACGTTGCAACTGTTATAATTGGTCAAAGCGGAAATAAAAACGTGATGAACAAGGTCATGCAATCTCTGTACATCATCGTAGTGCAACAAATAACATAAAATCCTTTGGTATCGTGGCTTTTACCCTTTTACATCACGGAATCAAAATATATAACATACTGATTCTCTAGGATGTAGTGTTATGTTTTTCCCGTTGGTTTTTCATTTCAGAATGCGACTCATCGCCCTGTGCAGGCGGTGCCCAGTGCTTAGATGGACCCTACGGATACTATACCTGTCTGTGTCAGGGAGACACGTACGGAACGAACTGCGATAATGACAACCAGGGAATCCCAAATAATCTTGGTTAGATTGTTGTGCCTCATTCGCGATGTATTTTGCTGCATCAATTTCCTAAGAACATGATGCATCTGCTGGTTGTTGTTGTTTTTTGTGTGTGTTTATTTGTTTGTTTGTTTGTTTTTGTTTGTTTTGTGTGATATAACTCTCAGTCATTCAGTTTGCATGTAAATTCTAAACATAATGAGTCCGGTTGCATAAAAAGTTCTCGATGAATCGAGCGTAAGATCAATATTGCTGGCAAGTCTATGTCATGACGATACTTACGCTTGATTTAACGCACAGGTGTATGAGCAGATGGAGGATTTTTTAATGCATCAATCGTATGATCAATCGTAAGTTCAGTCTTTAAGAAAACTGTCCCAGGCATCATTCCACTGGTGTATATTTGTTAATGTAATGATAAGTTCTACAACACAAAAAATCACAGTTGACAATGAAAATAACCCCTGTACCTTTTGGGGGATTTTTTTTTTCTTATGATGATCGATATCTTGATTTGTATTTACATTCTCCGCTCAAGACACACTGCTATTAACATGCCATTATTTTGTAATGTGCACATTAAGGAATTGTAATCAGACATTGTACTCTTCTGTACCATCTTGATATGGCTATGTGGATTAAGCTGTACTCTACACACCATCTTATATTTTACTCTATAAACTGAACTATACCGTACTTTGCTGTACAAATCATTATCATATCAGAACATAAAACTCCGCTCCTTAGTTTAGGTAGGACTTAGACCCCGTTTACAGTGCAGGGCCGGGCCGAGCCGAGGCCGAGCCCGGCCTCAATTGCGGTACTTGGCCCCGCAATTTGGCCGTTTACAGTGCCGGGCTCGGCCCGGGCTTTTAATTCAAACTTTTTAATATTTTGTTGTAGTGGCGCTCTGCTTGTAAACAAACGACTATTATTGGGAGCGCGCCGGTCGCAATTTGGTACCGCATTTGGCCCAGTTTGCGTTTACAGTGAGAAAAGGCCGGGCTCGTCCGCCTTTTCTCACTGTAAACGTAACCTGGGCCAAATGTGGTACCAAATTTAGTCTGGCTTCCAGACCCTCTGCCCGTACTATTTCGCTATTCATGATATTAACGCCCTCAACGTCGAAAACTAGTATAGTTTAACCCTATAAAGCCCAAGCTATTTTGACCCCTTCCAGGCCCAAAGGGGGGGGGGGGGGGCACATTGTGCCCCCCCCCCTAGAACTTCTTTATTATATGATGTATGACCGTCATATTTGGCACATGGGTAGAGCAACTTGTACTCTACATGACCCAACATTTGAAATTTCTCAAGGCCATCCACTGAGGGCGCATTTTTGCCAAAATATGAAGAAATACATAGGAAATAGGCTAAAATCATGTTTTTTTTTTCTGTTTATTTCTTTATCCCCAGTATATATCTTCTTATTTTGTATCAATAATTTTCATATTTACCACAAAGGAAGAGCAGGTCAACCTTCACTATTTGTTATGGTTCAAATTTCTCAAGGTCAACACATGGGGGCGCTTTTCTTTACAATATCAACAAATATATAAAACCTATGACGCATTGCTTGGAATGGATACATATATTGGTATCGCATTTTATATTTCCAAGATGATTGTAATTTGGAGTTTGCAGATTGATAATATGATAAACAAATGATATTACAGGCAAAGCTTGT
Source organism: Diadema setosum (assembly GCF_964275005.1). NCBI lineage: Eukaryota > Metazoa > Echinodermata > Echinoidea > Diadematoida > Diadematidae > Diadema > Diadema setosum. The sequence continues at coordinate 2,120,010 of NC_092692.1, read as the reverse complement.
GTGAAGATAACACAAAATAAAAGGGTAAATTGCGACCGGCGCCCTCCAAATTCAGTTCAGTTCAGTTCAAATTTATTTCATATGTCCACTTTCTCAATGATGAGGTTATACAAAATGATTAACAATAAAAGAAGAATACAAAATAATAAATATACAATCATGTCTTTTGATTGAAGATTGAAAAAAAACATACTTAACACAAATGTATATATGGTCATATCATAATTACACTGAAGATGTCACAAGTAAATATCAGAAATATGATGGGGCCTACATAAAATCTATAACGCTTGCAAAACTGAAGGTTCCCGAATTCATAAGCATATAATTATACGGAGAACGGATATGTTTATAAATTGACCAACTAAAATTATACCAGGACAAAAATCGATTTAAAGAATAAACTAATGAACCACATGGATATCGCTCAAACCAGACTGTATACGGATCTCGCAGTGTTTGAAAAAGAATGCCATAATATTTGATGTATCGGTACCATTGAATAACTTGGTGCTGCGGACAAAGACAAAGGACTGGGAGTATTTTAGAAAAGTTACTAAAAGCTTGGTAGTGTGTATCCACTAAGTAATAGCTGTTTTAATTTGGGTTTAAAGGTGAATAAAGATAATGGAGAAGTAATATCTTGAGGGAAGTCATTCCAATATCTGGGTCCAGTAAATATGATTGTTTTCTTTGCAAAAATAGTGCGAGTACGGGAAGGTGATAGGCGTCACTCTGGCGAGTGGGATAACAGTGAATAGAGCAATTCCTTTTGAACATGTGGATAAAGACAGATGGTAATTCATTAGTTGTTAGTTTATACATGCAAATTCCGAGATTATAATAAAATAGGTCTGGAATTTTCATAATTCTGTTTTCATGAAAAAAGCAGTTGGTATGAGCAAAATATCCGGCGTGGTTTATGATTCTTATTGCACGCTTTTGAATACGGAGAAGGGAATCTAATAATGAGTGAATTGCATTTCCCCACGCCAAAATCCCATAATTAAAATGTGGAGATATTAAAGAAGAATATATCCTCTGCAAGATATAAACAGGGAAGAAATGTTTAAGCTTATTCAAAATTCCGATATTTCTGGACAAAATTTTACTTACAAAATTAATGTGAGTTTTCCAGGATAATTTTCGGTCAATCCACAGCCCTAAAAACTTTGTGTTATTAACCTGCTTTAAGCATAGATCATTTATTTTGATATCATGTGGGACAACATTCAAAGGATTACTAAATACCATATAATGAGTTTTTTCTATATTCAGGGATAATTTGTTCGCATAGATCCAGGATTGCACAGACCTGAACTCAATATTCATCATAATTAATTAATGTATTAGGGTCTCGATGTGAAAAAAAAAAACCAAGCTTGTGTCATCGGCAAAACAAATGAATGATAAAATTTGCGATGATTTTTGAAGATCGTTTATGTAATAAAATAAATGAAAGTGGGCCCAAGAGGGAGCCCTGTGGGACTCCACATGAAATAGGTTTTAATTGCGAATCATGACCGTTAATATTAACAAATTGCTTTCTATCTGTTAAAGAACTCTTAAACCATTCTAAGGGCGTCCCGCGGATTTCATAATGACACAGTTTATAAAACAAAATGTCATGATCCATCGTATCGAAAGCTTTAGAAAAATCAAGAAAGACTCTAATCGTATGTTCAAAATTATCTATAGCATGAGCTACCTTGTCTATAAAAGTAAGTAAAGCATGGGTTGTGTTGTAATGTTTTCTGAAACCAAACTGAGAATCTGATAAAATATTATGATTTGTGAGAAATTTTAATAATCGCATGTAAACCAACCTTTCAAGAATTTTATAGATTGAAGTCAATAAAGAAATTGGTCGGTAGTTATTCACCAAATCTTTTTGTCCCTTCTTAAAGACAGGGACAACTTTTGCGACTTTCATCTTATTGGGGACTTTGCCATTTTTAAAGATTGATTAAGAATGTATGTAAGAGGAGAAATGATTTCACTTAAAACATTTTTTTAAAGAAAATTTGTAATTCCATCATATCCTGAACTTTTTTTATCATTCAAATTCTTGATATCTATAATTTCTTCTTCAACAATAGGTTCAAAAATATTGATTGAGAATTCCTATTACCTAAATATCTATAAAATATAGTTGACGATTTCAGAATTTTACCGGCAAGATGTGGACCAAGACTTACAAAATAATCATTGAAAGACTCCGCCATAATGACCTGGTCGTTAATCTGGCGGCCGTCCGCTGAAATATATTTGGGAGGATCAGTATCATTTTTGTGTTTGAGCGCCTCATTAATCACCTTCCACGTACTTACTCTTCACATCAGATTTATATTTAACAAACTGCCGCGGAAAATAATTTCGCTTAGCTATACGCATTAAGGATGTCAATATGTTCCGATAATTGTTTAAAGGCATGGATCTTTGCGATATTCATAAAAGAGTTTATTCTTGCGGTTAATGGACCTCAGAAGAGATTTTGTAACCCACAGTTGTCGTGGTACTTTTTAATGATTAGAATGGTGCGGTCTTTGGAGAGGAACACTAGAATTATGATTAACAATTAAAATATTCATAAAGTTTTCAAAGGCTAAATCAATGTCGTTTTGACTGCATACCGTGGACCAATCTTCTGAACATTTCTCCCTAAGTTTATTAAGGTTGGATTCAGACATTGCTCGAATACCAGGATTGTTGGTGTGAGAAACATTAGCAGTCATAAAATTAGACACAAGGTCATAAATTGGAAAATGATCAGTAACGTCAGAAACTATTAGGCCAGATGTGATGTCAGAAAATGAGTCATTTACAAAAATTTTGTCAATAAGAGTAGATACATCATCAGTTATTCGAGTCGGTTTTCTTGTAAGGGGAATAAATGATTTCGACAACATAAGGTTAAGGAAATTTGCGCATAAGGGATTATCACTGTAACTTAGGAGATTGAGATTAAAATCACCCATGACAATACATGTCTTAGTATCAAAATAACTGGTCGAGATAAGGCAGCGAAATAGCTCTAAAAGTTCAGCAGGGTTTGAGCTCGGGGGTCGATAAATCTCCCCAGTTATAATATTATCTTTGTTTAAAGTTTTGACCTCGATAAACACACTCTCAAAAGTATCTGACATCACGCTGTATTTTTCCAAGAAGACACAGTCTAAATTCTGTGACACATAAAATCCGACTCCCCCACCTTTCTTCCATGTTCTATTATTTGTTATGAGTCTAAAACCATCTATTGTAAGCAGCGAAGAGGGTGATGTCTCCTTTAACCAAGTTTCACTGAGCCCGATAATATCATAGTTGGGTTTTAATGTGCTCATAAAAGAAAGAAATTTATTTAAAAAAAATATTTAAGCTTCTGATATTTCAATTCAATTTCAATTCATTTATTTTTCATTCTTCTTTTTTCCAACAAAACATAACACATAATAAATTTGGAATTACATCATAAATATAAACATTCGACTTTGCAAAAGATAAATGATACAGATAAACGAAAGAACATGCTGGAAAAAAGTACAAAGTTATGCTTCAGTTGAGAAAAAAAAAAGAACTGAGAGGTCCACTAAAAAGCAAGCTTGTATGTTGTGAACCACTCAAAAAATGAACAAACTTATGAATTACTTATTTACAAATACTTATCACACTACGACAGAACAGAACAAGACAGGAGAAATACAAAAGACATGACACGACTTGACAAAAAAGACGGAAAGAATGGAGAGAGAGAAAAGAAGAGAAAAAAGAGAGAATGCCTACACGCTGAACTAGGGAAATGGAACAGGGGGTGATTGAAAATGTGCTTCAGAGGGCTGGTACTGGACGCAGCTGTGCAAGAATTTGATGGCTATTACAAAATAAAACACGTAATCTATTACGCAATAATGAAGCCAGTGATCGAAAGATTGGTGGATGGATGATGAACCCTGAGGTTGATGAGATCTAACTAATAAAGAATATATCAGAGAGGATTTAAGAGAAATGATTTAAACTTGCGCTTAAAAGAATGCAAAGAAGGGGATATTTTTATATTTTATATTTTTTATATTTTTACATTTTATATGAAATATTAATATATTTCACATATTAAGATGTGAAATAAAGAGTTGATTTGCGTCGGTATGAGTGAGTGAAATAAGCTCATCCCCTGTGTGGTAGTGAGTGAATACATTTTGGACTGCGGCATCGTTACAGTCAAAATCTAGTCCTAATTCAGGAGTTTGCATATTCATGATATTTAAGAAAGTGACGATGTCGGAATCTTCGCCCTCTTCGCTGTCTACTGGAATTTCTGGTGTCATATCAGCAAATGACTGAGGATAAAAGGTGCTAACGAGTTTACAGTGATATTTTGATTCATCATTGTGAATGATACAAAACAGGTGAATATGAAGACAGGCTGTTAACAGAAAATAGCTGCTTAGGGTGGGATTTCACGGAGCACGCGAACGATTTGCGAAGGACGCGAATGACAAAATCCAACATTCGGAAGAGTTTTTCTCCGAATGTTTTCCGACAATGAAGCCGAAAACTATTCTTGCGCAATTTGTGCGACGTTTCCACGACGTATGTGCGAATGTCGTGTGTATCATTGCTAAAGTACAGCATGTTACGTAGACGAAGAACACGCGACGGAAATGCGAACAACGAAAAATTTTCAATAATCATGGGAGAAAATGTACCCAAGGAGAGGTGGAAGCTGTCTTGAGTTGAATTTTTTTCTTTCCTCTATATATTTCTCCTTTCTTTTTCTCTCATTTCTCTATCGTGTGCTTGCCTACATTTTTTTCCTAGGACATATCTCCACTAGTAAAGCCTTTGATCTTTTTTTTTTTTGTACAGTTCCTCCAACACATAATCTCTATAGTTCAAATGAAATTTTACATACTTTAGATTAATTTTAAGTGTATTCTACGATTTTTTTTTTGTAGATCCTATATCAAACATTCATTTCTCCTTGCTAGTCTTTAATTTCTTGTGTTACTATATATAGTTGTTAATAATTGTTTGATGTTTAGACGTATGTTACGATTTTTATTTGTAGAAAACGTATAGGTCATACATCCCCCAAACGTCCGCTAAACGTTCGCAAGACTATCTCAAAAGGTACGCGAACAGTTTGCGATTACGTCGTAAAATGATCGGAAAAACTTCGCAGATTTCGCGTAACATACGCGAGACATTCTCCAAAGTTTCGGAGTCTGTTTGGGGTTTCACGAACATTTTGCGAACATCGCGCGTGTCTTGCGTAGGTCTTGCTCATATGACGAGGCTTTAAAGACACTTTCGAGAACAATTCACGAGCAAATCACGACCAAGTGTGCGGAAAAGGTTCGCAAAAAATTTCAAACTTTTTTGAAATTCTCGCCGAAGTAAAAACGACATTCGCGAACAATGGACGACGCTTCCGAACCCTCATGTTCGTTTGGCGATCTTTTGCAGACTAAAATACGAATGCTGGATTTTGCTATTCGCGTCCTTCGCAAATCGTTCGCGTGCTCCGTGAAATCCCACCCTTAAGAATACATCTGCTGTTTGGTTTTAAAGGGAGACAAGTGAGAGAGCATTCACCCTGATGATAAACGGGTAAAAATGTCCGATGGCCATACATAAAACAAAGCATGCCAAAAATTCAAAGGTAACTTCATAAGTATAGTTAGTAGGGAATGAGGTTGTTGCTAGTCTATAGGAGGGCAAAATTGCACTGAACAGTTCAAAGAGGTAAGTGCCAGGGCAAACAGACAACAAATTATTGGGGGTGGTAGAAAACACCGTAGAAACACATTTGTGCATACACAATGATAACAGAGTGCTGAGGGTAAATAATAGTGTTTGTTTACAAGCAGAGCGCCACTACGACAAAATATTGAATGGTTTGAATTAAAAGCCCGGGCCGAGCCCGGCAATGTAAACGGACAAAATTGCGGGGCCAAGTACCGCAATTGAGGCGGGGCTCGGCCCGGCCCTGCACTGTAAGCGGGGTCTTAAGGTACACCATGTATTTTCTTAGTCTCGACATAAACCAACCTAATCCTTGTTTTGAATCAGTTCATTTTCCCCCTTTTTAGAAAAAAAAAAAATCTCTAAACGAAATTCAAAGTAAAGGATTATATGTATACCGAACAAGAAAATTATCATGGTAAAGATGATAAAGAAAGGGCAAAATAAGTGTATATTCAAGTGACCTGTACGCCAGTACGTAGGAAAAAAAAATCATTAGACTCGCTTTTATCTCTCCTTATTGTCTGCCTAAAGAGAATTTAACAAATTCAAAATTCTGAAAGCATATATACATGTATAAGAAGAAGTGTTTTGTGAGTAAGAAGGATCTATTTACTAAATCATCATGAACATCTGGATGATCTTACGGATTCCTAACAAAAATAAGAACGGCATTTAAAATGCAGATGGGAAACTTGACTGTCTAGACGTTGAACCAATGCCATCAACACGAATGCACTTGACAGAGTACTGCACCAGCTCATGAAAAAAATACTCAAATTATTTGTGGTCAGATCCAATATATCCTGAGAAGTTCCAAATGTTCTTCAAACTCCAGCGAAAGACCCCATTGGCGTGCGATTCAGGGGGGGGGGGGAGCTGCTGGAACTGGGACGAGGTCATGTTCAATGGTATCTACCCCCACCCCTTCCCCTCCCCCTACTCCCGTTTTTACCGAGTAATTTTTTCGGAACATTCCACGTCTATGTTTAAATTGTTTCAATGAATTCCCATAATACAACTTTCTTGAAAAACTCATTACGTCGGTTAAGTTGTTACGTAAGCGCACGTAACGTCTGAGGTCATACAACTGCTTTAAATACTTTTAAATACTTCCTATACAATTTCTGCCTCGTATTCATGGAACGCAGAATACCAGTTGTGATCCAATGTTTCACTGCCAGTTTTTATCTTAATTTTTTATATCCTGATTTAGTATGTTTCTTACAGACGCTGGTAAAAATATCTAATAATCATGATTATGCAGTATTAACATCTGACTGGTTTGTTACAGCCGTAAAATCAACTGACAAGCTCCTCAATAAGGGATGAAATACAAAGTTGTCTGGAAACACGTGATGTTTTCACACAATTTCTATTAAACCCATAATTAGTGAACTGAAAATGTGGAAAATGATATATTGGAAAATATCGGTGTATGCACCAGAAAAAAAAAAATATTTGTCAGTTACATTCGTAAGGATGTTACCAATACATGTACAGGAAATTTGATACACGAGAGGATTTGGTTATGATTGGTCTGAAACAGAATGAATTAAATAGGCCTGCGTTATATAATCCATTAGTTCAACCGTGACATCACTTTTTAAGGAGATCAAAATTAAAATTTCCATTGAGAAGCATAGTTTATTCTTACGTGCTGTTTTACTAAAACACAAGCGCAGTATGTCGATGAACTCATCTGTCTGGGTGTTTGGGGCTTTATAAATCACGCCGATAATGACATTCATTCTGGACGCCTGTTCAATCCAAACAAAGAGGGTATCAACATTCTCCGAATCAAACTGCAGATCTGATCCGTTTTTAAGGCAATGATCCTGAACAATAGATGTGTTCAGACGTATTTCTAGTCGGAGTAAAAATTTATGGCACGATACCGTAATTAATATTCAAATTATTGCATATCCTACCATGACCCTTGTGATCACACGGCGGTGGTGGGAAGAAACTCCGACCAATTTATGAGCGAGGGTCGGTGTAACTTCCGGAAGTGGTAGCGCCGCGCACGTCGACCATGCGATTGTTTTTTACCAGTGTCATTTGTCTTCTCCATTTTTGTTGATGGAAACTTCTGCATGAGCGTTAGCTTCTTCGTCGCGATCGACTAGGTTAAAATTGCACGTGTACTCGCAAAATGTCAACATTGCGATTTGATCCAGAAAGTTTTACCTAGGTCGTAAGGTGTGTAAGTTCATAGATACTCCGAGGGCTTGTCCGCACGGGCAATTAACTCCGACCGGCTAGTCGTAGTAGCGAGATACTCCTGAGAAAACTCAGGAGTATCTTGTTCGGAGGAAGAGGTCGTGGTAACTTCCTCCGATCGGAGGAAGTTACCACGACCTTGTTCAGACGGGCACTACTCCGACCTATCCTCCGACCCTTCCTCCGAAGTTACTCCGACCAAAACTGCCTCCGTCTGAACACAGCTAATGACCAGGATTGCAATGCTCTATTACATATTCATGAGAAATTCCACTATCACAGCTAGTCTTTGTTTTATCCTGAAATGTAGTATACGCAAGCACATGAAAATATGTGGTTATTTTTTAAACATTTTTTTTTCTTTTTTTTAGCAGTGCCCAGGGGTATCCATCATGAATTTATTGATAAAGCATTCATCTGCCTTGGAATAGTCCAGAAGCCTCAGCAGAGCTCTGCATGTAATGGTGGTATTCGTGGTATTCATGTCGATAAGGTTTCATGGATCTAATATTCGGAACTCCGGAATTCCGGAAAATCTGCCTCTGAACAATTTCAATATAAAATTTCGATATGCTCTTGCCTTCTCCTCATTCTAGTCAAAATAGGAAATTTGAATTACATTTTTTTATTATGTATTTTACATGAGCTGCAATCGGTAATGTCTTCTAGCACTATTTACACGTATTTTTGTAGTCTCGTTCTATAACTCGTTCTGTTTTGTTTGCTTTCCTTCATGTGATGTTATTTCTTTTGTTTTGTCCTCTGTCTTAGTATGTTTTATTCTCTCCATGTTCCCTTGATGTTATTGGTAATTTCTGTTAATTTCAATTTCGTGCTTGTTTCAATATGCTTCATTCTCTCTGTGCTCCTTTTATCATTTGATATTTTAATGTTTAAATTGCAATATGTATATGATTTGTTTTCAAGGGTACATTCTATTTTAACAAGCCTCTGGCTTTCTCAGAACTGTACCTGCTACATTTTGTCAATATTTTATATCGAAACGATTTTTATTACTGAATTCAATTCAATTCAATTCATTTATTTTTCATTCTTCTTTTTTTCAACAAAACATAACGTATAATAAATTTGGAATTACATCATAAACATAGACATTCAGCTTTGCAAATGATAAATGATACAGATAAACAAAAGAATGCATACTGGCAAAAAAGTACAAAGTTATGCTTTAGTTGAGGAAAAAAAAAAAGAATTGAGAGGTCCACTAAAAAGCAAGCTTGTATGTTGTGAACCACTCAAAAAATGAACAAACTTATGAATTACTTATTTACAAATACTTATCACAGATATAATATACGACAGAACGGAACAAGACGGGAGAAATACAAAAGACATGACACGACTTGACAAAAAAAGACGGAAAGAATGGAGGGGGAGAAAGGAAAAAAAGAGAATGCCTTCACGCTGAACTAGGGAAATGGAACAGGGGGTGATTGAGAATGTGCTTCAGAGGGCTGGTACTGCACGCAGCTGTGTAAGGATTTGATGGCCATTACATAATAAGCCACGTAATCCATTACGTAATAATGAAGTCAGTGATCGAAAGATTGGTGGATGGATGATGAACCCTGAGGTTGATGAGATCTAACTAATAAAGAAATATATCAGAGAGGATTGAACAGAAATGATTTCAACTTGCGCTTAAAAGAATGCAAAGAAGGGGATTTTTTTATTTCACAGTTTAATGAGTTCCAAAATCTAGGACCAGTGTATATAAATGTACTCTGAGCTAATAAAGTTAGAGTCTAATAAAGAATAAATGTATGAATTGTATGAATTGTATTGTTCAGGGTCATTGCAAGCACACACTCATATACACGTCATTGGTTCTCGTTTAAATTCAATTTCGTACAGAGGATTCATTTTGGCCAAACTTTAAAATTAATCAAGTATTTAACGAAACTGATTCCTGCTCTATTTTTCAAATCACCTCTAACTAAATTGTACACTATTCAGCTAGTACTCATACCAGTGACGGTGTCCTAATTATGATGTATAGTTTTCGAACTATTAAGAATCAAAAGTGGGATTTTTTGGGGGGGTAACACCTAGTACATACAACACCCACCGCCTCTCTTTTTTTCTTGCTTTATGAACAAAGTTATATCTAGCTAAGTTATACATTGCTTATCTATTTCCAAAAAAAAAATGCGCGTTATGTGATACTGAATAATCGTTATTTTCTGTTCACAGGGCTTCTTTCTTTGACTAGGTTGCATGATTCAGTGGAAATTTGAGGGAAAAAAAAGAAGGAGAAATTGAATTGAATGAATGAGCAAACATTATTTACACCACTTGTTTGCTGCCCTCATTGTTACCTGTCCTCCCAACGTTAACTGAATTTGACTACAAACCCTACATTGGAGAGATTGATGCTTGGCGTCTGACTTGTTATCAGATGGCTAAGATCCAAGTTGAACAACGACACCGGAGGTTCGATGCTACTCATTCTGTATTTAGATGTTGTTGTTGTTTTTTGTTTTTTTTTTCGTTTCAGTGATTGATACGCAGTGTAGCTTCACGAACAACATTTACGACTACACGGCGACATACAGTACTGGACAGTTGCCAAGCAGAGAATCTTGTTTCACCCTGATACGTATCCACGGTGCGACAGTCATCAACGTAACGATCTTCAATAACAACATAGAAAGAGAAAAGGACTTCATCGTCATTGGCACGGGAGACGTTCCGTTTGACCCCGCTGATCTGATGCGGGAACTTGACGGTGACAACGGCACCTTCACTGTAACGCTGAGTGGACCTAGCACATGGATTTGGACCTTTACTGACAGGAACATAGACAGTAATTACTCGGTAGCGATCAGTGCAGGTACGATGTCGTAATTCCTTTATCCATACAACTATTGTTCTCCCACTCATGTTACCATTCACGTCCCATTCATTTAGGCATTCGATGAATCAGTAGTATCTATTATCTCCTCCGACGTATTTCGCTGACCTTACCATGACAAGTACCTCCCGGCTAAATACTGCTCAGTGATAATGGTAGAGTAAATATTAGGGTTAGGATTAGGTTTAGGGGTAGAATAACGATTTTGGGTTAGGATTAGGAGCAGGATCTTCATATGGTTAGGGTTATGGAAAGGGTCTGGGGTGAGAAGGTTTGCTTCAGAAAAGTGTTGGGGCATGGAAAGAGATGAATTAATTCATTAGTGTAATGTCCCTCTGGTTTCTGTAATCGTTGTGTAGATCAATTACAGAATCATCAATTTCGACTCATACTGAATATCAAACAACAGAGGACAGTAAATAGATAGTGGGTTTCCATTACAAATCGGATGTAATGCACTATAATTACATGGGCAAAAATTAGAATTTCATGTAAAATCCATCATAGAAAAGAAATAGTAAAACGTGCGTAACAATGATAGTCAGCAAATTATCTATCTGTGGTGAAAATAGATAAATCTATCAAAATCTATGATTTATCTTTTTTTTCAATCTTGTATTTACAAGGATTATTCATGTCATGTAGACTTTAATCTGCAAATTTCTTCTGTTGAATTGACCAATATCGATATACAAAGCTACTAGTAGTTTATTCTGCTGCACTCTTGGTTCACGTTTTGAAGGTCTCGGATCCGACTATTCGTGTAAGCACCGAAACATTGTCGTGTTTTAAAGGGATTGTAGAGTTTTGGTTGTGCTCCTAATCTAAGGTTAATCTCGCCTGTCATTGTGACCAATAATTGTTTTTGGATATCTCAGCCATTTCAAAACCGATTTTCATCAAAATTACTTTGAATTTCTCTTAGAATTGCATGCTATTTCTTGTTTTGTTAGCTTTTCATGTATAATTGTCTCACAAAAAAGGAGCCCCATCTCAACCAAAACTATACTATATCATTAAACAAAAGAGTAGACATAAAATAGATATCCGACGTTGGAGAGGGGCACAACACAGGCATGCACACACACACACACACACACACACACACACACAAGTGCTTTGTAGTATTCTTTGTTTGCAAGTAGTACGGGATGACATATTTGGATGAACAGTTAGAGACATCAGGTGGTCTCACACATTATCCCTCGCAGATGGAGATGACTGCACATCACAGCCTTGTCAGAATGGAGCGACTTGCGTTGACTCGCTCAGGGATTACACTTGTCTGTGTTTACCGGGATACGAGGGACCCAATTGTGGTGTTGGTAAGTTTGTTCGTTTGTTACTTGTTTGTTTACTGGCACAATCGTAAGGGATATCGATTGTTTAGTGAATGTCGTATTCTTTAAAATTAGAAAGAATTTTTGTATGTAGTGGAATTTATTGTTCTATGTGTTTACGAAAAAGAGGTAGCAACATCAACAGTGTCATATACCAACAGCCGCCAATATTTTGCTTGAAAATTTTGCTTTAGATAACTGTATACAAAGTCTCTGGGATTTCGTAATCTCGTAGAAAAGGGTTAACATAATCATAATTGAGTCCTCCTTATGTTAACAGCTTTGAAGTCTCCTTTACTGCTGCTTAACCCATTAGGGGTTTTTTTCATCATTTGCCATAGAAATATATAGATTTGACGGTATTATTAATGATATGCATGACTATCATAAACCAACGTTCAAATAAATTGAAAATAGTGATGTGGTGAAGTGAAACTAGCTCACTCAAAACTCGCCAGAATGTTTGGGAGTATTCCCGAGACAACTGAATCCGGACCGGTTCAGAGTACTTGGCAGTATTCTGAAATTGATTTAACGTTCACCTTCATTCTATTTGCGTGAGAACCACCCATGGGGATGTCGCAAATGTATCGGAAGGTCCGCACTAAATCAAATATATCTTTGAAATTTCCAAAATACGGAATACAAATGAAAGAAAGAGTGAGAGAGATAAGATATGATCCCGGAAGTTTTTAGTTTTGTTACATTTTTCTCAAAATACACCATACTCTAAAATGGGTTCATACTGAGCCAAAGAGTTAATGATCCCTATATACCAGCGCTCGCATTGACAAATTATGTCGTTATGATAAAGAGCCACACGTGCACAAAATACAATGACAAATGAACAAATAAAACACTATTTCAGCGTGTTATATTGCACTTTCTTTCTGTAATGAAAGCAGTGACAACCAATGGGTCAAGTTGGCTTTAAAAGAAGATACCACTATTTCGGAAATTGTATTGGTTGTACCAATCAAGATAAGGAGGGAAGCTTATTCAGAGACGTTTCTGAGTCTCTATTTGGGAAGAGCTGTTGCAATACGACTACAACTCTTAATCTTCTCTATCTACAGACACAGACGAATGCCGAAGTGACCCATGCCAAAATGGTGGAACATGTAATGACTTTGAAGATTACTACAATTGTACTTGCACTCCAAGTTATACAGGATTCAACTGTGAAGTAGGCAAGTATGATTATGAAAAATTGATGATAGTAACATAGCTACATATATGAGATATATATATATATATATATATATATATATACATATACATATATTTGCTGTTCAACATTCTTTGAATCGTATAAAAATAAACAATGTGACATGAAGGGCCTAGTTTGCTTCCTGGATTAACAGAAAACACAAGGCAAAGACAAAGGGCAGTACAGAAAAACATGTAAATACATCGTGCATAATAAAAGACACACTCAACAATAGTTACATAATCACGAACGGATTGACGAAAGAATACACTTTTGATACACAAAGAAATTAAAATATGCAATATCAAATCTGGAGCATACATCATTTCTACCTTAATAAGTCAATTTTGTCTCATTCGTCTGTTTTTTCCTCCTCTTTCCCTCTTACTAAATCATTATCTTTTCCTCTCTCTATCTACCTTGCCCTCCTATTCTTAAACACATCTTTTTTCTTTCTTATAACCTTCTCCTTGCTCATAACCCTTTAATACATTTAACACTTTATTATTTTCTTTTCCCAAAACTCCACTTTGACTCTCTCGTTGAAAATAACAACCCATTAACAATAGCGATATATATATATATATATATATATATATATATAAATGTATCTATATATACTGTGTCTGTGTATGTGTAAGTATATATGAATATATATATATGTATATATTAATCTATTCGTATATACCATGTGTGTGCGTATGTGTATATATATATATATATATATATATGAGTAAAGAGTAAAGGAAATTAATTGCTCCTGCATAGGATATGATACAACGCTTTCTTTGCTTTAAAGATCATTATAGCCCTATGCATATTAAATTCTTAGTATACATGCTGTAGTTATTACTGGCGAGGAACAAAAGTTATAATCCATAAAGAAGCGACATCTCTTCATCTCTAATTATTGTTTTTTTTTCTCCATGGCCAATCACGATGGCTTCTGTCCGCAGGTGTGGTTATCGTCTTGTCCACTGTTCCATCAATTGGCGCCAACCAACTTGTGTATGGCGGCACGGAAACCCAGTCTGTGACCTTTAACCTCACCATAACGCCATCATCCCTGGCAACCTACTCGGTGGGTGGTGATGGAACATCAGGCCTCTGGCGTGTGTATGTGTTTCTCAGCCCAAATATGGAAGGAACTCAAGTCACTGGTCAAGAGCTTCTAGTGACCCTTTCAGGGGAACAGGAAACAGCTCTATGGCAACCCCCTTCGCCTACTGTTCTGTTCGTACTACAGGCCGGTACAATCAATGTCGGTGCTGGCATCACTTGTTCTGAGCTTCAGTATTTCTGTGCCCGTCTGAGCAAGGGTGAAAGTCCGTCACCGGACTATGAGATTACTGGTTCCCTCCTTGGATGCACCACGATCACTTGCAGAGGTAAGCTGTTCACGTTTTAAACGGCTTCGTGTTTATTTCCTTTTAATCATAAAAATCAGAAATGTGTAATTTTCCCAAAGTTATTGGTCATTTACAGGCAAAAGGCTGTAATGTACAGCATTACACAACATCAATCATCCCTGAGCTATACATATCCTTGCTCTTAGGAAAGGGAAAGTTCAATCTGTTTGCGAAGTAAATACATCGGTAAGAATATGTTTCTTTCAAAATTATGTCAACTTCAAGGAAGTGAGAGATACGAGTTTCATCTGATTTTAGTTTCTTTTATCCTGCCTGAAACAAACTTTTCTAGACTTTTTGGTAATCAAAACTTATTAGATTGTTCACAGACTTCAGACTTTACTCCCACAATCATGACAATTTCAAGTTTTTCAGATTTCATTTTTGCAAGTACTCTCACACGATTGCAAGTCATACAGAAAGCATTTGAACGTATTCTTTGCTGAATGTGATATTTATAAATCATTTGGGGGAAAACAGAGACGGATGAATTACGCTCAAAATGCCAGAAAAGTGCCAGTCACTATAAATAACCATACACCGTCCAATTAATTCTGTACTGATTTTCCCTATTTTCCTCCAATTTGTTTCAGAGGCTATATTTACAAAATGAAGAAATAAGTCTCAAATGTTTAATTTCAGTTCATGAGTGCATAGAGAAAGACATTACATACTTAAGAAAGACATCATATCTTTATGATGTTGTACGTTTCTCATGGCAGGTGTGGAGATAACAAACATTGATGTCAACATTCAATCTGGAGATCTGACGACGGGAATGACAACGCAGACGGTTACATTTGATGTGGCTCTAGATTCAGACGCAGAGGGGGGAAACGTAGAGGGCAGCAATCTATGGAGGGTCACGGCCTTTGGAAACAGGTTTATGAATGGTTCAGGCGACAGAGTAGGGGAAACTAACGTCACCCTCAGCAATGTTCAAGGAAGTGTTGGTATTGCCGCAGGAGTTCAGTCCACTATTCAGGGATTGTCTTTTGAATTGGACATGGACACTGTTGGTGCCATCTGTGCAGATACACCGATGAACAGATATATCTGCGTGGAAGTGTCGAAAGGCAGTTCGGCCTCACCCGACTTCAGCTTGTCCGGCCCTCCCGATGTGTTTGTGACATGCGTGCCAGTGATTTGTAGAGGTGAGAGGAGTTCATGTTCATAAATGTATCTTTTATATTGTATTTTCATAAATTGTATGGCCGTAGACGAGCATTAAATACCGAACGGAATGACCTAAACCTGTAAAAAAAAAATATCACCTGAACCTTTTGATTATGTTGTATCGTATACATTTATATTAACGAGTGCTTATGTGGTTGAAATTTTTCTGCACTACTCGTAGTTATTTTCTACGTCTTTATCTACGTGTCTTGATTTACAGCTGTTGAAATCACCAACGTTGAGGTAGAAGTGGATTCTGATGCACTCCGCGAAGGTATCTCCCAAGAAGTCGAATTTCTCGTGCGCCTCACCTCTAACGCAGATGGTAGTACTGCCATTGGCAGTGACCTGTGGAGGATTATTGCCTTTGCCAGCTCGGACTCTCTTGGCGCCGGTGAGCGTCTCGAAGAAACTAATGTCATGCTTACTGCTGTGCAAGCTGCAACGACCCTCGCAGCCGGAAACATGGCCACCATTCCAGCATTGGCAGTCACTTGGCAGCTTGCAGACGGACCTACGTGCTCACAGCTCAGCCATTTTTGTGTTGAGGTGCAGAAGGGCGCAAGTGCTTCTCCAGATTTTGAACTCTTCGGAGATCCTTCCGATGACGTGCTCACCACCTGTACTCCAATATCTTGCAGAGGTAAATATATAATATATATGCACTCTTTAAGAAATGGACAATGACAAGTCGTCATGCTTTCCAACGCCAACTTCAACTGTACAAGTTAATCAATGAAATCGCCTTAGATATTGCATGCACGATTTTCAGAGTGAATGTTGAAACAATTTTAAAGTTAATACTGACTCTAGCGCAAGTGGTAGGGAATTGCATTGCTCCAATGCTCTTTATGTATAAAGAAGTTCTTTTAAAAATGTCTATGCGTGACCTGGTAAGAACAAAGCTCTATTTGATTACTTCCAGGTGTCGAGATCAGTTCAACAGATGTCCAGGTGAGCTCTGGAGACCTTAGAGAAGGCGAATCACAAACTGTGACCTTTGATGTCGATCTTATATCTGTGGATTCTGGCGGAAGTGTCAGTGGTTCCGGCTTGTGGCAAGTCATTTCATTTCTAAGCCAGACTGCTGACGGAAGTGGCAGCCGACTCGCCAGCTCCAACGTCACTCTAAGTCCGTCCCAAGGAAGTACCAGTGTATCAGCCGGTTCTCCTGCAACCATTTCAAACCTTGCCTTGGATATCAATCTTCGTGACGGACCAACGTGCTCCCAGTTTAACTACTTCTGTGTTGAGGTTTCCAGGGGGGCAAACCCATCGATCGATTTCTTACTAACCGGAACGACAAGCTCTTCGCTTATAGGATGTCAGCAGGTTGTCTGCAGAGGTATGTAGGTCTACGTACGTTATATTACTTTTGGCTTGATTTATTGTCTAAGAAAGTATGCAAAAAGCGAGATCAAATCCTTGAAAACTAAGGTGTGGCGATGCGCGAAGTGCATCCATCTAACACAATACCGCATACAGTAATGTGAAGTGCGACTTACCAAGTAAACCGCTCTCATGATATGCGCCTTTCTGTGTTGCAGGAGTTGAAGTAACCGGCACAGAGCTAGTGGTGACCTCTGGGGATGTCAGAGAAGGTTCTTCAGAGCCTGTAGCTTTCGATGTCACTCTGAACACGAACCCTGACGGCGGCAGTGTCAGTGGGTCCGAGTTATGGCATGTAGCTGCATTCCTCAGCTCAGACTCTGATGGGGTAGACAACGTTTTCAACCTTCCTAACGCCAGTTTGACCAGTGTGCAAGGGAGTACAGCGGTTATCGCCGGAACACCAAGCACCATTGCCGGGATCAGTATACCCCTCGATATCACGAATGGCCCCCCTTGCTCTGAGTTTGACTACCTCTGTGTGCGAGTTTCTAAAGGGCCTGAATCCAATCCAGACTTCTTGCTCAGCGGTGCTGCCAGTAACAACCTAGCCTGTCAACAAGTTACTTGCAGAGGTAAATCTTGCCCCAGGGTTCCAGGGCACAGTGACAGGAAGACAAATAAACACAGCATACACACAGAAACCATTGGAAACCAGTCTACAACGACGAATATAACTTGGCTAAGCAACTGGCCAATTTGGGACGTCGCATTGCAAAAGCAACAAGAAATCACCAGACAAGATCCGTAACTCAAAATCGAATTTTGACATTTGACAAAAGCAACAGCCATGAATATCAATAAATCCTCAAATGTGTTGTTTTTGTTTAGAACATTCAATTCGTGATTATCAAATAGTATCAAAATGCTGACCTCTTGTTTAAAAACATTTTGAAAGGTCTTCGTGCCCGGCAAAATTCCTCATTAGTTGAAAACACAGAAAGCCGGAACCAGTCTTACAGGAATTTATTCTTGAAACAAAATTCAGATAACAGATTCAGATGATACGGTTTTTCAGACAAATATTAAACGAACAACAAAAAAAAAATGAATGTCTAAAACACATTTGACAAACCTTCGTGACATTTTATTGGTTTTGTATAAAGCAATACCACGTTTGAAAACTCCAGCAATTTAGTCAGGCTCGACGAAGTACTTCAAATTTAATTTCCATTTCATTTTCAATTTATGTTCATATTTCTCGATGAAATATACATCAAATATAACAAAATTAGATAATACATGATATCAAGGTAAGATGTATGATATTTCAAAATTAAGTATCTGCCAGGATAATGTCTTCTAGAGAATATAATACCTCGTACTGAATATTGAATACTTTCCAGGTGTTGAAATTACGATGGTCACCCCAGCAATCAGCGGCGGAGAGTTGTTGGAAGGACTGACATCTGCCATCAGCGTCACTGTGGCCCTGTCAACGAACAGCTTAGGTGGCGATTTGTCCGGGACAGACCTGTGGTATGTGACAGCATTTGGCAGCGATACCAGTAATGGAACAGGGCTAAGGTACCTTGAAACTCCCGTGGATCTCCCACAAGTTGCGTCTGATGCTGGTGTGATAGCCGGGACAGTGACTACTCTTCAAAATATCCTTATCAATTTCACTCTAAGCGGAGATGTGACCTGTGCTCAATTCCGATACATGTGTATCGAGGTTGAGAGAAATATCAAGTCCAACCCCGCCTTCACTTTGGCGGGCGTCCCCAACGACGACGTTCTGACAGGTTGCACACCTGCACCCTGTGGAGGTATGAAAAAAAAAAAACACCCAGCAGCAACAATAACAACAAAACAACAACCACAATTGCATATTTTTCACTATCCATGTAAAACACTTTTCGGTTGATGCCACTCTTCTTTAAAATCCAGCAACAGTCGTAGAAATGTTCTCTACTGTCTACTTCAATTCGTCAAATACCCACTCGGTGATAATTCTCTCGATCAACAATCTTATCATCATGTTTATTCTAATTAGAAGAAAGTTCGTTTAGTCTTTTACCAACTCATGTAAAATGTTGACGTAATAAGTGACATCTATTTTTTTTTAAGTCGAGTTATAATTTGGTAAAATTAAACGTACTTTTTATTTCCATTCTCCTAATTCTATAATATCGATTAATATTTGAATAAAGAAACTGGAAATAAACTCACTTGTTGCGACGCTTCGCGAATTATCAAGTAAATTCTTCGGGCGAATGACGCTCCCGTTGATGAAAGGGCCGTTATATATTGTGAGATAAACCCAGTTTATTTCCAGTTGTTGTTTTTTTTTTTTGTATTCAAATAACTAACAATCTTGTACATCGACTGGATGAATAAGAAGACTCACATCAGATTATTTTGTAATCATTATCAAGTATATTCGAGGAATCCAGTGAGGCACCATGCTCATACAGCACATCAACGTGCCATGCATTAAAAAAGATTTTCAGATGTGTAACATCAGTGAAGGCAAAAACGTAATTATAATTGTGCGTGCGTGCGCGCGCGCACACACACACACATATAAATAGTATATGATATATAATATATTATATATGATATATAATATGTTATTCATCTCTTTATTTCTTCATTTACCAATCTATTATTCATTTTGCTATCACACGTGTTCTCCTTATGGTTTGTCTGCTTTCTCTTCGTCTTTCTGTCCAGGTGTGGAAATTACAGATACCAATCTCGTCATCCAGGATGGGTATCTTCGTGAGGGAGTCTCACCGAGTCCGATGAGGTTTGACGTGTCTTTGATTTCCAACCCATCGGGAGGAAGCGTTGAGGGCGAAAACCTATGGGAAATCACCGCCTGGCTCTCGGACGCTTCAGATGACAGCGGTGTACGTTATCTGCAGCAGCCAATCCTTATCACACAGGAGCAAGCTTCTGTTCCCATTGTGGCAGGCGTTGACACTGCAACGATCGCCGGTATCGTGCTGGACTGGGACTTGATTAACGGTCCGTTGTGTTCACAAGTCAGCTTCATGTGCGTCGAGGTGGCAAAGGGCAGCATGGCTAACCCCGATTTCCTGTTAACAAGCTTTCCAGACTCGAGCGTGCTCAGAACATGCGCACCAGTCACTTGCCGAGGTAGGAATAAAATCATAACAGCTTTCAATCTCTCACGTCCTCAACAGTCAGTATCTGAACTTGAAGAGGTTTTGGTATTAATTGTCACAAACACATCATGGCATGAAAGAAGAACGTACATCGAGGGTGCGCATTTCAAAGATATTGAGGTTATAAACACACACACACACACATACACACACATGGAGGGAAAAAAAATTAAAAACCCACCAAAATTTTATCAAAACCTATGGTTGCTCAGAATTCTCGCTGTCTTGTTAAGTCATGTATGTTATAGAAAGATGACGTCAGTACAGACAACTTCATCTCAGCAGAGTTTAATCATGACGCTTGATAATATACACCGTCAAGTTAAGTCTATAGAGAGAGCATCTTATTCAGTGGTTGCTACCTTTTGTCGTTTAAAGTCACACCTACATTGTGCTAAACTAAACTGATTGTATTGTTTGAGATATTGGGCATGAAATAGCCAAATGAAAATGCTGAAGATAGAAACATGCAAACACTATAGACAGAGATGGAAGAAAACTGAAGAAATTCACAGCTAAATAGACAGAGATATTAGGCACGGCATTATAATTATACTAGTCGGCGTATAAGGCTCCGTGGTCGCTCACATTTATCACTAGAGGCAGTTTCCAACTCAGTATTTGTGACACAGCTGACACAGGTCTTGCTTGGATGAAATCTGCTGGCAAACTGTTCTTCCCAGCAATTTTATTGTGTAGTTCTTGTCCAAGCAATTGACATTCAATAAGCATTAATCATGATATGCAAATAAATCAAGAGAGGGTCTGAATATTCAAGAGGCTCAACAAAAGATCTGAACAGAGGGTGAAGTACTCTCAATGACTTATATGTCAATTCCTAACGAGGGTGGATGCAAGAAAAAAATCGTTACCGGGGAACACTAATTACGAGAAATGGAGGGAAAGTGGGGTTTACCATGCTGTGAAAGAGGTGTGCCATGGTAGATGGCCAAGGAAGAGATAAAACCTGTCGGAGATCACTTAACGAAGGGAAAATAAATCCATTTCAAAATGAATCTGTATACTAGATCTCTGATGCGTCCATCACATATTATTATCATTTGTAGTAGTAGTAGTATAGTAGTGTAAAGGTAGTACACCATGCTTGTAATCATGGTCATTTTGAGAGGGCTAATAAAACGGTCATGTTCCAGGACATTTGTAATGCATTATGTATACTTTTCCGCCCCTTGATATGTTACAGGTCCAGAGGTAACGAGCACGGCGTTGGACATCGCTGTGCCCGTTACAGTTTTGGAAGGCACCTCTCAAACTATCGAATTCGATCTGGAAATCGAGAGTGACGCCGATGGTGGAAGCGTGAATGGAACCGACCTTTGGAATGTCACGTTTTTCCTCAGTGACGATTCGAGCGGCACCACCCGCATTGGTTTGCGACCAATTATGCTGAGCTCAGACCAGGCCAATGCAGCACTTACTGCTGGTCAACAAACAGTTCTATCAGGTCTTATGCCTGTGCTCGATCTGCAAAACGGACCTCCATGTTCTGCCTTCAGCCACTTTTGCGTTGAGCTTCAGAAAGGTGTTGGTGCTAACCCCAACTTTGATCTTACCGCCATTCCTGATGAATCCGTTCTTTTGACTTGTGAAGTTGTGTCATGCACAGGTAAGTTATCACAGTGCTGACTTGCGAAGATCGGTATCATTGGATATTTAGGGTATTTTCCTTTAAGCACCTTCAAACGGAACCCAGCTCCTCTCATTTTGCTTCCAAGTCCGTAATATGATCAAAAGAGAATCGTTGTGTGGAAGATGGCTTTAAAAGTGCTTCAATAGGATGAAATTATTCTTCGTGGTTAAGATTGTCGTTACGAATGCAATTGACCCTCAAAAGTTGATGAATTGGTTTGCTACTTCAGATACAGACTGTTCACTGAACATTATTTCATCCGCATTTCTATTTGTTTCGCAGGCGTGATAATCGGTGACACCGTGGTGGCTGTTGATTCAGGAGATATCCAAGAAGGAGAAAGCCAGACCGTCGTGTTTGATATAACGCTCTCGAGTCTTCCTGGAGGAAGTGTGAGCGGAGATAACCTGTGGCTTGTGACAGCCTTTGGCAGTCTGGATCCTAACGGGGCAGGCGCTCGCGTGGATCCCGTAAATGTCACGTTAGATGGGATCCAGGGCAGCACGGCTATCGAAGCTGGTGCAGATGCGGTCCTTGCCCAAATCGACTTCGAATGGGACTTATCAGATGGTCCACGGTGCGCCGAGTTCGATTACTTCTGTGTCCAAGTGACCAAGCATCCGAGCTCCAGTGTAGACTTTCTATTGGAAGGCGATGCTGACGCCCTGACCGCTTGTCAGCCAATAGTGTGTAGAGGTGAGTTTACGTAAATCATTTAAAACAATCGAGGAAAAATACCATTAAGCAACAGAAGGAGTGTTGATTGTGTTAGCAACCTGTGACGTACGCGAATCTGACAATGTTACAATTATGATTCATTATGTAATATTTGCTTTTATCACAAACCAGGTGTCGAAATTACCAGTACGACTCTCCAGACCACTCCCGGAGAGATGTTGGAAGGTAGGGAGCAAGATGTCAATCTCGAAATCACTATCGAATCAGATGCAAATGGAGGAAGTGTCAGCGGTGACGATCTGTGGCAGGTCACCGCATTCACAAGTAACTACGCGAATGGCAGCCAACCTCTGGCTGAAACAGTTCTCTCACTCACCTCTGATCAGGCTGGAGTTGATATCGTGTCTGGGAATCCCACTCAGATAACACAAATCGTCTACACCTTGAATCTGACTTCTGGACCAACCTGCTCTGAGTTTCGCTACATCTGTGTACGCCTTTCTCAAGGAAGGGATCCGATGCCTTCGTTCCTGTTGGACAGCGCTCCGGAAAATCTAGTTGACTGTTTTGAAGTAACATGTAGAGGTGAGATACTAACTGAATACATCACACCAGTTGGTGTTCTCTCAGTATACTTGCGCTCAATAGAAAATCATACTATGTGCACTACCAGACAACGATGAACTTAACTCTTAGGTTCGACTAATTAGATATTTTGAAAGTCGTTAAAAAGTCATAATAGAACACATTATTACAAGTCAATGAAAGTGTCCTTCTCTTTTTTTTTTTTTCATTTAGCTAATCATAGGTATTTGCTCTTGCTCTCAGGTTAGAAAACATGGTATTATACACATTCTTTATACCCTCTTGACAAATAGTGTCTGAAGCTAAAGGGATAAAATCATCGAAGTAATATGATGGATGGCCAGCATCTTCTACCATTATGACAGAGAATGGATGGAAGAATGTCCAATCCTTTCAGCATCCACCGAAATCTGATGTTAGTCTCTCAAAATCGCATTTGCAGGTGTCGAAATAACGAACACTGACGCCACCGTCACATCTGGTGATATCCTGGAAGGGGTCAACAACCAGCCGGTCACTTTGGATGTCACCCTGTCATCAGATCCTCTTGGGGGAAGCGTCACTGGGTCAAACCTGTGGACATTTACTGTGTACGGCAGTGACAATGCCAATGGCAATGGTGCCCGGGCCCTCGAGAGAGTTGTGGCTCTTACGGCTTCTCACCTTAACACACCCCTCTTAGCAGGTGTTGACTCCATGTTTAACAACCTGGGAGTCCGGTGGGATCTCGATTCGAGTGTCACCTGCAGCCAGATCCAGTATGCTTGTGTGGAAGTCACGAAAAATGAAGCAGCTATCCCGGACTATCTTCTAACTGGTAGCGTTGCTGTTCGAAGGGACTGTCAGCCATTGACGTGCAGAGGTAAGTCGTTGTTAGGAAAGTCCATTATGCCGTCACTGTCAATCTATTAAGATATGATTGTAAATGAACAGCACTACATTTCAAACAATTTGTTGAGAGCTTTCACTATGCTTTATCTCTCATTGCAGGTGTTGAGGTGACAGCAACAAGGCTAGATGTTTTTGACGGCACTCCTCTGGTTGAAAGATCGCCTTCGCACACAGTGACATTCAACTTTGAAATTGATTCGAGTGCTGGCGGCGGAAACTTGGCAGGATCCAACCTCTGGACATTAGTGGCATACACCAGCGACAGCAACGTTACAGGCGGCTCATCTTTAAATCCAGTGAGAGCGTCGCTAACCCCTACCCAAGCTTCGACTGGTATTACTGCCGGTGAAACCTCTAATATCCCATTTGTGGAAGTCGACCTTAATCTTGAAAACATTCTTTGTTCTGATCTCGCTGGAATCTGTGTTGAACTCTCCAAGAATTCGTCATCGAATCCCGACTTCACTTTCGACCCACAACCCAACAGTGACGTTTTGACCGCCTGCACCCCTGCTTCATGCACTGGTATGTATAATCCAATATGGTGTGGTTCCAAGCCTCCTTAAAATGCTTATACTACTGGATTGGTAAAGGATTAACATGAATATGATGTGAAAGTTCATGTCGTCACTTAAAAACACCAGTGGATTCGTTAAGGAAACAATTATAGCTGTCATATTATCTAATTTATATTCCCTGCTTTTGGCACTTTAAAACATATTTTGGTCATTCCAGAACACGCATCATATTATTCATTGCATAAACGTTGATTGACAAAAAACAATCAATATTCAATTAGCAACTACAGGTCTCCCAAGGTAACGCTGATCGCTGTATTTTGAATTCTTTTAATGTTTTAAGGTTCCACTTTTCCTCGTCTATCAACACTAGTAAAGAGGAAATTAATAAATAGTTAACGTTTTCACCCTGCGTTTCAAGCTCCATGTTCGTCATGTCATTTCTAAGAATAACAACGGCAATTTGTTGACACATTGATTTATCTGATTCAAAACGTTGTATAGGCGTCGAAGTGAATGGAATTTCGTTCAGCGTCACAAATGGAGGGCCCGTTCAAGCCGGCTCCCCTAATAATAGCGTGACATTTGACCTGACTATCAACTCCAACGCTGGTGGCGCTAGTGTATCTGGTTCAAATCTGTGGCAGGTGAGCTCACTAACAGTGTGACAGTTTTATGATTGTGTTCGGTTGCCAAGGACTGGTGTGCGTAGTTCCCCACTTCATGCAGAGGGTTTACTTAGGGGAGAGTGACAGGGCTGTAGTGGGCCATGTTTTGTTTCGGGTGTTTGATATTTGTTATTGCACTTGTACTTATTTTTCTTTCGTTGTTTTTATAGTCATTAGATTGCCCATGAATACATGCATGCTTTCGTTGGTGATTCATGACATGATTAGAGGCACAAGTAAGCTTACAGCAACGAACCTTACAATGAACAGCTAGACACTCTGTCAAATACTATTACATGTATCGCAATAAAAAGTTTGAACTTAGTAAATATGGCTAATATTTCTCCCGGCGTGTAAGAATTTTCTCGGTGTTTACAGTGTCCCTTAGGTTCTGCGGGCACGTGTTGTCTGATGGGATGAGTAGAAATACCCTGCCGGGCATCCTGATCCTCTATAAGGAGTCGTAGTGCGTCCTGTAAAAACATTACACCCTCTTACCTTCCGGGCGACCGCTGGTCTCATTATATCACACGCTCCTCTAACCACTGGTGTTGTTATGTCACACGCTTCGCCGACCAGGTCAATCTCTTTCTCAATGACCAAATGGATGGTCAAGGGATGACAACCGGCGACCAGGTCACATCAATCCCGTCGATGTCGAATAGCCAGCCGTTGACAGCGGGCCAGCCTCGATTGGTTGAAAGTATCAACACCATCCTCAACCTGAATTTCCGGCAGTGCGACACTTTGCCATACATCTGTCTCCGACTGAGCAAAGGTCCCGGGGCTACGCCCGACTTCACTCTGTCACCGACCTCTCCCTCTGCCTTGATTTCATGTCAACAGCTTCCGTGTGAAGGTACCATTGTGCTCACCACACATTCGCTAGCACATTGTTTTAATGTACATTCGCTTCTATTCATAGAGTAATCAATGTATTGATGTCCAAGTGCTTCAATTCATGGTGTTCAGATCTACCAACACTACCTAGTCAGTAGTGATAAATGAATGTTCCTTTTGTAAAGAAGAGTTGGAAGATATTGTACATTTCTTTTATGAACGTGAAACTAAGAAGTCAATCTGGAATGAAACTGGAAAAAAAAAAAGGATAAATGAAGGTTCGGCCAGACGACAGATAAGATCTAGTCTGGAAAATATTATTTTTGGTTTTAAAGAAAAGAGAAACGATGCTCTAAATTGTGTTGTGATTTTCATTAAGCAACAACTATTTGTACAAAGGTTAAAGAACAAAGTACATAGGTTTAACTCAATGAAGAAAAAATATTGAATATTATGCAGATGGGAGATATGATTTATTCTGTATCGGGTACTCTCAACACGTTCAGTTTAAAGTGACAGTCACTCCAACATTTGCAACTGATTGACAAATTGCCCCACATCGACGTAAATAAACACTGAATTGATCAGTGTTTTAGTAGTAGCCATGATAAAAATCATGGGCGTACAAACTCGAGCAGGATTCGAACCTACGACCTCCTGATCACCGGACAGGTGTCATCTCCACTAGACCACCGAGCTTTCGCCCGACAGCAAGTGTTGGTTCTAATCCTTATAGCATGCAGCGGGTACTGCTTCGTTATTCAAATTCATGAAATTCTTCCGTCGAGATGTTTTCATTGCAACTGATTGACAAATTGCCCCACATCGACGTAAATAAACACTGAATTGATCAGTGTTTTAGTAGTAGCCATGATAAAAATCATGGGCGTACAAACTCGAGCAGGATTCGAACCTACGACCTCTTGATCACTGGACAGGTGTCATCTCCAATAGACCACCGAGCTTTCGCCCGACAGCAAGTGTTGGTTCTAATCCTTATAGCATGCAGCGGGTATGGTTGGGTGTTCATAATATCGGACACCTAACGTTTTTCTATCAATAGAAACGTGAAAAATCTCACAATTTGCCTGAAATTTTACTCACGTGTGGAGAAAATACTCCGGATTCACAAGCGCGCACTGAAAATGCGATCTGAGGTACGCGCTCTAGATGGCGGCTTCGAACGCGTGGGGTGTCATTTTTTCCGCACTCAGTTGCCCGGCTCATATCGACCGACCACCCCGCCCTCTATTGACAATACGTATAAAGCGTACTTTAACGCGTTTTTTCGACAAGCTGCTGTTTTTTTCTAGTCGTAATTTTTTCCCCAATAATATTTGAATATATTTTGAATCCTTCGATATTACTTTTGAAGGACTGTTTGATGAATTTGACTTGATTTTCATTAGGAAACTTTTCATCGTAATTGAAATAAATTAGATGAGTCGGTTTGTTTTTTCACGGTATTCATTTCTCGTTTCTGCATCAACTCGTACGGTCGTAGCGCAAGCGGGCGACAAAATGTTTATGTCATGTGTATGTGTAACGTGTGTGCACGATCGTACAAGCGGCGGTGTCAAATTTATTACGGAAGGATACTCTACATCTAACAACGAGTCAGCAAAGGTAGGCCTAGTTATATGTAGTTACACGATAAACCTTATTCGATTTTGCTAAATTTCGGTAATTTAGAGGGAATACTTAGTTGTTTTCGCCACATTTTACTCGGTAGCGTAGCCCAGTGAAGAATCGAACACCGTTGCGCGTAGTCCCATGCGTACATTTTCTTTCTGTACGCGCAATGCCATTATAATGCGCGGTTATTTATGTCGTTATGGACCCGGTCGGTGGGTTGGACCCCTACCATACTGCTTTGTTATTCAAATTCATGAAATTCTTCCGTCGAGATGTTTTCATTGCAACTGATTGACAAATTGCCCCACATCGACGTAAATATCATGGCTACTACTAAAACACTGATCAATTCAGTGTTTATTTACGTCGATGTGGGGCAATTTGTCAATCAGTTGCAATGAAAACATCTCGACGGAAGAATTTCATGAATTTGAACTCCAACATTTGTTTGTGTAAATATTTACGAGAGAAATGTGAAGTAAAAAAGGGATTAGAGATTATTAGCCGGGTTCACACGTACAAAATAGCGGGATGACGATCGCGATGCTCATCCCGAGTTTTTTTGCGAGCGTCCACACGTACCGAATTAGCGGGATAGCGATCGCGATCGGTATCCCGCTAATTTGGCGAGCGTCCACACGTACCGAATTATCCCGCTAATTGCCGATAGAGATAACAGCAAAGCCTGCAAAGTGGGTCACACAGCGCCCTTCTCTATCACCACCTGTGCGCACTTACCTTTGTCCATTGTCTTTTATGCGTCAGTGGTGTGGTTCGCGCGCTGTTGTTATTGTTCTCCAAAGAGGTGAAGGACCTCTTCGCAGAGGCCTCGCTGTTGTGATGTGCGCATTGCATGATGGGATGTAAAAACTCGCGATTCTAATCCCGACCGTTCACACGTACCAGCGCGGGGCCAATTATCCCGCTAATTGGCGAACCAGCGCAAGATTTCTTGGGATTAGCATCGCGATGCTTATCCCGCTAATTTTCGGGTTTTTTCTGTCCACACGTGCAAAAAACTCGGGATGACGATCGCGATGCAAATCTCGAGATTTGTATCCCGCTAATTGATGTACGTGTGAACCCGGCTAATACATGTAGTCCATGGAGGGCAAAAAAAAAATGAGAAAAAAAAAATGTCTACGAATTCGTACTGAATGTCGATACTGATTAAAAGTGAAAGCAAAACTTCACAATAATCTGAACATGCATACCTGGTTAACATACCTGGGGTGTTTCACAAAGCTGTTCGTAAAGTTACGAACGACTTACGAGCGACTGGTGATCAGTTCTTGTGCTGAATTATGGAAATTCTGATAAGTATAGCACACCGGAATTGATCACCAGTCGGTCGTAAGTTGTTCGTAACTTTACGAACAGCTTTATGAAATAGGACCCTGGTTGTGGGCATTAAAGGGACTGTACACTACTGGTTGAGGTGAGGAGTCAGGCTTATAGCATTCCTGAGTGAGATAATGAGAAACCTCTTATATAATATGAAAGAGCATGTAATTCTATGAGGAATTCGACGTTTATTTGATGAAAATTGGTTTTGAAATGGCTGAGATATCCAAAAAGACCGATTCTAATAGAGTGTGGGACCCACACTTTATTACGATCGCTTTGTTTTACTTTGTTTTTTTTAGGATGTTTCAGTAATTCCAAACCCGATTTTCATGAAACAAACTTTGAATTCCTCTTAAAATGGTATGTTCTGTACTACATCATAAGTGTTTTCTTGGTATCTCGCAAAAAGTTAAAAGCCCAATTCTCATCTCCACCAATACTGTACCATCCCTAAAGTTATATACTGAACTTATTTGCCCCTCTGCTACTCAATCGTCTGGATGCGGTAAATAACAGACATATGTTTTCTACACTGTTCGGTTTAATGAGAACATGGGCATGGAAATTCATGCTCATTATCATATTTGTCCTTTTTTGTCTTCCATGCTTTCTCCAAGTTACATTTAAAAGAGATAAGTGATGTGCTGTTTACCACATAATCCGGGAGATTATTCCATTTCGTGATAACGCGCTGTAAGCAGACATTCGACCGAAACATCAAACCATTGCCATTTCAAAAAGAAACAAACAAAATGTATATGCCGTTTTGTCATCCCGCTAAGTATTTAATCCGTCATAAAATAGATACCAAGAGTGTGGAATATTTGAATCATATTTTCCCTCCAAGCTTGAAAAGGATGTATCCTGGCATGTGTTTGCATGAGTTTGACACTTAAGATACTTTTACAAGCATAATCCTAATCTCTTCGCCATTGATATTGCCCATGTCTAAAAGTATTGCATAAAAACGCTATGATAAGACACACTTCTCACCACAAATCGCTGGTTCCAGAAATAAGCGTGCAGCAAAAGGAGACATATTTTGTACAATCAACACTTTCTTTGCGATGAAACATATTTACACCACCTGCTCGACGAAATTCTTTAACAACATGACCAATGTTTTCTTCCTTTTTTTTTTCTCTCTCTCTCTCTTTTATGTGTAAAATATGTATCATATGCTATATTTTTCTCGGGATTCCCTCTCCCAGTATGATTTTTTTTTATTTTTTTTTTAAATAAATATAATATTATACGTATATTTCACAAAGCAAGTCATAATGTATTCTACGTAGGTTCAGCTCGAATATGTACTTACCTATCTGTTTCTGTGTGTCTGTGTGTGTGTGTGTGTGTGTTTTAATTGTTTGGGAGCTATTTTGATGTATCCTGTTCCTATGCGTTTGATTTAAAATATCACAAGCCTTTGGCAGCGACGATGTCGATATCAATAAACCATTTGAATGAATCAATTCAATCAATAGATTATTTGAGAAAGATATAAGCAAAATATAACTACATGCTATCGATTTTTTTTTTCATGGAAAGATACGTCTCAAATGATTAATGCCTATGCTAACTATTGATATTTCTATGTTACAGACACAGACGAATGCGATCCTGACCCGTGCCTAAATGGCGACTGTATAGACCTGGTTAATGGCTATACCTGCAATTGTCAACCCGGTTATACAGGAACTGACTGCGAAACAGGTTTGCACAAATGTTTTATCATCTTATTGGGGAAACGTAAAGAAACCCAATAAGATGGCGTGCGTGATTGGCTGATACTCCTACAGGGGCCTGCAGAGGGAGAATTGTAGATTTCGGTTCACAGTGATGGAAGAAATATAAACAGTTGATTGAGTGATGTTTGAAAAAAAAAAATAGATTAGTTTTTAGCGTGATCGTAAAACTCGTTCTCGATATGAAGAGGAAAAATAATATAAATTACTTATCATTATAATTACTTATTAGGAGTGTTTTAAGCAGTTTGGTTGTGTGTTGGTTACCTCTTGAATTACAACAAGAACAATATGATGATGAGTAAACATCAGAAGATTTCTTAAGCTTTTAATCTTTGAATTTAAATGTTTGTTTTGATTGAATTCATGCCGATGAGTGTATGACTGAAATGCTACATGTTATATGTTATATTTTCACGAATAATTTGCAGATTCTTCTGCAAAAAAAAAAAAAATAAATAAATAATGACGTCAAGTTTCCTAAGTTTCAGAAGACTTAACAATGAAACTGGTGAGATAATAATTATTTTTGTTTATGATTTACTGCAGAAATTGACGAGTGTGGAAGTTCGCCTTGTCAGAATGGTGGAACCTGTAATGAGATGGTAAACAGATTCACTTGCACCTGTGCCCCCGGATACACCGGCGTCTTATGTAACGAAGGTATCCGTGATCCTGTTTCAAGTCGTTGCTGTAAATTGTGGTACAACCTCTACAAAGAAATACGCCCCATGACATAGAGCGTGATAGGATGGCGATGAAACTTATAGATTTGAAAATCAGTCCTCTTTTCTGATAGGAAAATAATGTCGACCGTTAACCGTGTTCCTAATCGTGCTTAGTGATCTTAAAGAACGATATAGGAGCAAAATTGTCTTGATTTCTGAGCATTGCTGTTAGCTGTCGATCTCTTTAACCCGTGCCATGCCATACGGGAAAGTGGTTGCCTCTGTACTAAGTCTATGGGGATTTCAGAATTCAGTATGGAACGGGTTAAAACGCATTTATACAGCTTTGGTTCTTTCAGTTATCAAACATTATCAAATATTAACCTGTTCCGTACGGGAACCTGGTGGTCTGTGTATTAACTATGGGGATTTCAGAATTCAGTGTGGAACGGGTTAAAACGCATTTATACAGCTTTTGTCCTTTCAGTCATCGAACATCATCATAATATTAACATTCAAAAGTCAATGCGTCTCATAAATCTCTTCTGCTATAAAAAAAAAAATGAATCATTTGAATATGAAACACGTATTAAACGTTTATGCTTTAACAGCGTATTGAATTTCCGTCAAGATTCAAAGATTCACATTTATATTGATCTTTAACCAATAAATAATGTCTCGTCATTTTCCTCCCAGATATTGATGAGTGCAATCCCAACCCATGTCAAAATGGAGGCGACTGTGAAAATCTACTGGCAGCATACAATTGTGTTTGTCAACCCGGCTACACGGGAGTCGATTGCGAAACAAGTAAGTACATGCACTGCATCTATGTTCGAAAAAAAACACACCAAAAAAAAAACAAAAACAAAAACAAATTTATAACCAAACATGATTTCCTTCCCTTATCTGTTTCTATTTCTCATAAACATGCATGCCATCATCATCATTATCATCATCACATAAATACATTCATTGATGTAATTTTTTTTTTCATCTCCTCTTTACAGGCCTTATTACATTTCATTTTTTGTATATATTTATAATGTATATAACTCCGACTATGGGCTTGCACACATATTAGGCCTACATAAATATTATACCCATAAACTCGATCCCCATACACCGCCATTATGTGTTTTATAGGGGAATGAACCTCGATATGACTTGAGTAAATCTGGCAATGTCTGTTGTATAGAACACAAGGCAGCTGAGTCAATCAATCCGTTCAAAAGTTATGTATTTTAAAGTTCTCGGTACCGCTATCACTGGATGAGAAGACTACAACAATGTTATTCATGACGTCATGGATGATTACATGCATGTGTACTATACTAATATTTGGGTTTCATTCTCCTTGAAACCTTTTCCGCGCACACTTAGGTCCTACCTCCATCAATACTTAAGCCACTTCTTTGAAAGCGCTGTTTAGTTCCTCCACGTCATAATGTTTTCGTGCATTTTTTTGAATTGTCAATCTTGTTTCTTCTTCAGATATTAACGAGTGTGAAAGCGATCCCTGCCTGAATGGAGGAACGTGTGAAGATGATGTCAACAGATATAGGTGTGAGTGCGCTTCTGGTTGGAGTGGAGACCAA
This sequence comes from Diadema setosum, assembly GCF_964275005.1. Taxonomy (NCBI): domain Eukaryota; kingdom Metazoa; phylum Echinodermata; class Echinoidea; order Diadematoida; family Diadematidae; genus Diadema; species Diadema setosum. The sequence continues at coordinate 2,086,688 of NC_092692.1, read as the reverse complement.
TGTCAAATAGGTATGCCGAATCTCTCCATGAAATAATAAACACTATACGTAAGGTAGCCTCTCACATATAGGCTACTGGTATACTATCGCAGCTCGGTCATAAGATATGAAAATTTAAGGTCCAGAGTAACCATTATATCCGAACGTTATATGCGTGCCAATGAATAACAACCTGTGGTAATGGCGGAGGGAAACTGCATGGTCACTTATTGTACCTTTTGCACTCAAAGCACAGATAGATATGTCAACACTTACAATACATTGGCTGAATATTCAAAACCAATCAGGTGATACTTTGATAACACCAGTTGATATTTTAGCTACACGTATATCATAAACAATATCACCTGTAGATTCTGAATTATCCAATATAAATATGGCTCATTCAATGTGAATAATTCACTGAAGAAACGGCCAACTCTCTTTTCGGTGAAATTTTATCAAGGCGCACAGTTTCACGGCACGTAAGGCATGAATATCTTCTTCGTAAGGTACCCTTTATCCAGACTATATGCTAAGTCATTCTGACTTTTACATCGATGTGAATGACACAGTTGATCATTTTACACCGTACACTTTTGGTAGATGTCGACGAATGTGCAAGTTTCCCTTGTCTGAACACCGGTGTCTGCAATGATATGGTCGACGGATACACTTGCAGTTGTTTAGCGGGATGGACTGGTGTTCACTGCGGCACGAATATCGATGAGTGCTCAATCGCTCCTTGCATGAACAACGGAACTTGTGTTGATGGAATTAACCTGTACTTCTGCACGTGCCAGCCTGGATTTACTGGGTACAACTGCAGTATGGGTAGGTAGCTTTATGACTGAGGGTGAAATTCTTTTGGGGAGCGTTATAATGGAAATAGAGGGAAAGAAGAGCATCGAATAGAGATGTGGGTGTTTTTTTGCACATTGTGAGAGTGACGAATACGAATGAATCATATATTGTTAACCCAATTTGATAATGATTATATAATAGAAAATTTCATAATGGGGCAATGGTTTTATTTAGTAGAAGTCGACTTTATGCTCACGTTCGTGTGATGTGCTACTAACACACAGGACCTATATTTTGTGTCCTATCTGAGGGACAGGGTGTTTTGCCTCTTACTCGAGGGAACGGTATGATAACACACAACATTGCTCATTCCAGACTCACAGGTATTCGAATCCGAGCCATTCGATTGAAAGGCTGATACACTACCGACTGGACTACCGTGCAACCCTGACTGCATCCGTTCGAGATTTTATTAGGAATTAGCACAGTCCTCTTTTTGTCAATGACAGATCATTAGTATTACAACGGAGATTTCTTTCATTTGTGTGTGTGTGTGTGTGTGTGTGTCCCAGCCCTGCCTCATGTTCAGGGTCAAATTGGTCCTTCAACAAATATGATGTAGACATCAGACAAAGACGGTTCCGTGCTTGGCTAAGTTGAATTTCGATATTTCCATTAAGTTGTTGTTGTTGGGTTTTTTTTTTTTGTTTGTTTGTTTGTTTGTTTGGCAGACATTGACGAATGTGCAAGCGATCCCTGCTTCAATGGAGGCACTTGTATGGACGCCATCAATGGCTACCAATGTATGTGTGCACCGGGATGGACGGGAGTGAACTGCCAAACCGGTATGTTCGCTTGATCTATGTATTTGTAAGACAGACAATGGATATGTGACCCGCTACAATAAAAGAATCCTAAAGTCGCTGACGGGTAAGCCTAGCATGACCCAGAAAAATGCTATTTTCAGGCCTTTCCTTTGATCATTTAGCTTTGAAATTTCGGCAGATGATAGAAGATACATTAGACTACAAAATTGTGTAAAACAGAAATCCGAACGTTTTGACAGATTTTGGCGATCTGACTTCAAAGTCGATTTTCTCGGCTCACCCGTCAGCGACTTTAGGATCCTTTTACTGTAGCGGGTTACATATTGTTATCATTGCTTATGATAGATTTTGCATTACAATTTGCTACTAGAAAATGTCTGTCTCCTAAAAGAACATCAGTGAAAAATGAATAGGTCGTAATTTAGTTCGAATTCATATCCATAGAGATAAACACTTCAGTAGACGGATAAGACACACGGTAAGCAAAATCAACTATTCTTTGTAGAATATACGAAAATTTTTCGACTTCCCGGTAAACGACACAATCTTCTGAAGTGTCAAGTTGGTTTGGAGCAGTGATTTCTGTTAACTGCGTGAATACCACTATTTCGAACAAGGCATACTCGTATCTAGGGGAAATGTGTTGCATCTTCTAGCAATAGCCATACGTAACAACTTGAAACAGATGGTATAATACTGGTGGAGATAAAAATTGGGCATTACAGTTTTTTTTTTTTTTTTTTTTTTTTTTTGGGGGGGGGGGGGGAGATACCAATAAACAACTTATGAAATACATTTTAGTACAGGCCATACCAGTCTAAGACGAATTCAAAGTACATATGATGAAAATCAGTTTTGGAATGTCTGAGACATCAAAAACAAAGTAAAACAAACCGATTGTACTAAAAGGTTGGTCCGACCTTTTACTATAGGATCACTGTGTTTTGGATATCTCAGTCATTTCGAAACTAATTTTCATCAAGTAGATTTTGAATTCCTCTTGCAATTACATATTTTTTTTTTCATATTTCATTAAAGGTTTCTTATCCCCTCACCAAAGATGTTATAGAAACCTGAAGTTAGGTCTCAAACAAAACTATACGATTCCTTTAAAGTTTCCTGTTTTAACACCGTTTTGTCATTTCTTGTATAATATCATGATAGACATCGATGAATGCAGCTCTTCACCTTGTGAGAATGGGGCCGATTGCAACAACGAGCAGAATCGATACACGTGCGATTGTCTGGCGGGGTACACTGGAGAACGATGCGAGATAGGTCGGTACAACACTCAGGATAATAATAAGTCTCTCAACTCTTGGTTAAGATTTAGAGGGGCATTCCAGACGATTTTCATAACTTCACATCATAAAGTAAATAAATCAACAGCTCCATGAATATATAATTTGTGGAATTTGTTGTGGTTCTTGAGCAGAGAAACAATACTTTGAAAAATCTTAGACAAATTACATTGAACAAGGATGATGACATAGGACACTCGCATATTTTAGAAATTTACTCAGTGTATTACATGACAATACTGCTTTCTTGCGAGTTCACCTATATATAATCTATGCATGCCTTCTTCTTTTGTTCTGCTTCCTTGAGCCCCATCTCATGCATTCTTATGGTGACCCTGTCATGTTATCATCGTTTTTCATTGCAATTTGTTATAAATTTCGAAAATATTATTATTCTTCATCCCAGTTATCGTTAATTCTGAAACTCTGTCCTCAGTAAAACAAATTTATAGGTGTTCAAATATGAATATCTGAAAATCATCCGGAGCTCTCCTTTAAAGTTAAGAATAAGCGCTAAGATTAAGAGATAAGATTAAGAACCGTGCTTTTCTCCATATGAGGCAAATATTCGTCGTGGCCGCTAGTTAAAACAGAACAGCTCTAAATCATCTTCCACTGAATATCTTCAAATCTATTTCGAATTTTCATTTTCAGATCCTATATCCAACACAAAGGGTTTGTTCGAAATTGGCGAAAGTAATGGTGAAATTCACATCAGTGCATTGATTTCAAATTGTTTAAAGATGGCCACGAGAGACATTATCTTATTCATTGTCTGTTGCCCGATTAGCGAATTTGTGATACTTTTCGACCTCCAAGAAAGTTTTCTTTATTCACTAAAGAGGCAAAAAATAAAAGTGTCATTCTTTTAAGGGGAGGGGTTATGCATCTAAAGTTGGAGTAAGAAAGCTAGTTATTTATCATCTCATACGAATCATCTTTGGATAAAAATGTTGACTCTCTCAATATAGATTTAGATAATAGGAAGCACACATTGCTGTGTGAATAATGGGAAATTTTAGATGTTTCTTTCATTTAAAGCAATTAAAATCTTTGACGTTTCGACGCAAATGCGTTGTGTTCACCTGGAAGGGCTGTACATTTAGCCTATATCTTATATCAATTTATAGCAATATCAATAAAGAAAATTGATAATGATTATATATCATGATACAATATATAGTTATATGAGAACAACATTGTATATTCCTATCTTAAGTACAATGGGGAGTAGAATGGCGGCAAATAATGACAGTTTCGGGGTCTCGTACTTTTCCTTCGCAGAGATCGACGAATGCGAGTCGGCACCGTGTATGAATGGTGGCACTTGCACTGATGACGTCAACTCACACGAGTGCACATGCGCCGACGGATGGACTGGGGACGATTGTGGAATAGGTAAGTGGGTCAACAGAGCAGAAAATTTGAAATTGAACAGCAGGGATGACTAATTAAGTTGGAAGCATTGCCGAAAATACACCACAACGACAAAAGCAAACATACCACTATTTTCTTTTCCTCATATTTATGCACTACTGCGAACTTTATGTCATCATGCACTTTTTGCAGCTAACAAAAAATTCTTGTTTTTTTGTGTTTTTTCTTTTGTGTGTGTTTCATAACTATTACTAGGTATGTGGCATTGTGTTTGTTTCTAGTTAATTTTCATTTGTTGGTCTCTTTTTCCTGATCATTACTGTATTCCAGCCATCAACGAATGCAGCAGCGCGCCGTGTCAAAATGGAGGAACCTGCCTGGATGCCACCAACGCATTTACCTGCAGCTGCACACCAGGGTGGACTGGAACCACGTGCACAGAAGGTATACATCTATGATTATCATCTCTTTACTGAATGCTGCAGATTTGTTTTGGCAGTCATGATCATATCTCTGGCAATACAGCTGACAACTCATTAGAACCATGTATACTACTATTATTCCCCTTGGCCGCCTCGAGTTCTTTCAGAGCTTATAATGTTCATTTTAGTTTAAATCATTGTCAAAATCGAATTTACTATCAAATCTGTTTTTATTAAAGATAGGTCCACCGACAATGCCTTTATGCAATTGTATGATGAATCATTTATTCTCCTTCAAAAACATCTGCGAAATTATCTTGTTTATGAACCTCTCTAAAGCGATGTAATCTTGATTATGAAAATAAAAATTGTTTATGAATCTGAAATCTCTGGCAATTGTATAAATGTAATCATGGCTTCCCTAATAGCGTAAAGAAAACAATCTGCGTGTGTATTCAAGCTGAGCAAAATCATAGATGAAGGTTTCGTTCATTAAAAAAGCGCAAGTTGGCAGCAATAGATGTGGCCCTGAAAAGATATGGATGCATGTAGAAGGTATCGCTTTACCAAACTCACCGAACACACACTAGAAGTCTTGATTAGCGTACTATGGGCTTACACACTTGAAAGGGCATTCACTTATACCGTGATAACGCTTTACAGATTTCGTACTGTGAACCACCATGGTCATTTTCATGAGGAAACTTACGTTGCCAGCACAATAAACAGGAAAATGAAAAATAACAACACACGTTAGCGTAGTACTAACTTATTGATGCATAAAGACCTGTCACGGAGCGCATGCGCAATGCTTCAATAGAGTAACGAGAGAAGCAATCACAACCTTCTGTATTTTGTTTTTCAAGAAGAGGAACTTCACTTTCACAAAATTCAAGATTCACCAGGATAGGATATAAAAGTAACTGCATGTGATTATAGATCAGTTCCTCTCCGCCTAAACACTCCAGCGTGCTGTGTTTTTATCGGAATTGGGCTTCACAGTGTTGGTTGTCAGTGTTTGTTTTTGTTGTTTTTTGTTTGTTTGTTTGTATGTTGTTGTTGTTGTTGTTGTTTTAATGAGAGAGAGGTGAGGATATAGTTGTGTAGTGATACTCAAATCTATTACTACCCTCTTCCATTCAACTATTGATGACCGGATCTGTATCCTCACCTCCGGCAAGCATTAACCTCTCCCCATACTCTCCGTCTCTAGTGAGTCCCTGACCTCCATCATCCTTCGAGTATACCACCAAGATGCTAGAATGGTCCTATTAATCCCTCACTGTATTAGAGATCATCCAGCCCCATCTCTCAATCTTAATTAAGGTCCAAGTACAATCAAACCACAATACATGACTAGACTGAGTCAACCCAAAACATCCTGTCCTACCCCGATTAATTACTTTGAATTGATGTTAAGCCTACCCCCGCCCCCCAAAAAACAAAACAAACAAACAAAAACAAACAAACATACAAACAGACAGACAAGGATATGCTACCTCTCGGCTAAAACTAATCCTGCCTTTTGTTTCCGGAATTGAAAACCTTTCTTTGATGTCCAGACTTCGTTTCCTTTACCACTTCACAATAATCAATGTTGACCAGTGGTATGTATCTGCTGTATCATGTGAATTGTAAGACTTAAAAAAAAGACAATTATTCTAGATTTGATACTCGGAGTGAGAGGATATACCATAGAGACCTCACAAATAAAATATACTTCGAAATATTAATATCCACTGTGTGTAAGACGTTGTTCTTCATGCAGCGTACCCTCCACAAGAATCCAATCCCAATACACAACAATCATGAGTGGATTTAAGAAAAATCATTTTGTGAAGTAGTCATTCTTATTCAGTACTGTTGAGTGTGAAGATCCTGTACACATTGAACTCGCTTTATGAACATGTATTCAATTATACCAGAAAATGCCAAACTGTCCTCTCTCTCTCTCTCTCTCTCTATCTCTCTCTCTCTCCTTCCATTCCCTGTATATAATATAAATAAAGCATATTCAGATGCGCGTGCATATACATCTGTATTTCTTTATTTGCTTTCTTTAACAGATATCAATGAATGTGAGAGTGATCCATGCATGAATGGAGGTACATGCGATCATGGAATAAATCTTTTCATCTGCACCTGCGCAGTTGGATGGTTTGGTGACCAGTGTGAAACAGGTTTGTTTATTTGAGTACTACTGTCAGATCTACTTAGTTCTAATCAATGGTCTTATTCGGAATTATACATCACCATGTTCGCTGTCGCAATACACGAACTCTCGTCCGATCTTTAGGATTGTTGCATTGTAGTTTATGTACTTATGAATATTTACAGATGAATAATGAATGTCACACTCCTGAGATCCTTTTGCCTTTTGACATGTTTGAAGTGAGCAATCAAAACCAAGAACAGATGAAACGAAATCATCCCGTACATGCAAACTTTTGGAAATCGGGCAATCTATCAGGAAAAAATGCAATACACGAATAATGATCGTTGAATAAAGTACGCAGGCTTGGCTTGGCTTGGCTTGGCTTGGCTTCGTGCAATTTCATAGGTGAAGTAATTAATGTCTCTCACCGTTCCCTCTGCTACAGACATCCAAGAGTGCGTCAGTGGTCCGTGTATGAACGGCGCCACATGTGTCGACCAAGTCAATGGTTACAGGTGCAACTGTCTCCCAGGATACACAGGAACTCATTGTGAAATAGGTTGGACTTTCTTCTCTCTTATTTTCTCAACTTTTAAACGGATCGTACAGTTTTGGTCGAGACCTAATTTCAGGTTTCTAACATTTTTCGGTGAGATAATGAGAAACCTCTTATGAAATATGAAAGAGCATGTAATTTTGTGAGGAATTCAACGTTTATTTGATGAAAATTGGTTTTGAAATGCCTGAGATATCCAAAAACGAGCGATTCTAATAAAGTGTGGGACCCACACTTTATTACGATCGCTTTGTTTTACTTTGTTTTTGGATGTTTCATTCATTCCACACCCGATTTTCATCAAATAAACTTTGAATTCCTCACAAAATTACATGCTCTGTACTATATTATAAGTGCTTTCTTGGCATCTTGCAAAAAGTTAAAAGAAAAATTCTCATCTCCACCAATACTGTACTATCCCTTTAAAACTTACTGAACTCTGAACTTTTGTATGTAGAGTGATAGATATGAATGTTTCACGTCGGCGAAATATCACGCCGGGAAAAAAAGAAAGAAATAGTATTATGCGAACTGCATCACAAACCATTATGTGTGTCAAGTGAAAGCCTATGTGGCTACACTATTCACAATTTGGACATGGAAGGAGGAAATCTTTATAAGGCATGATTCTAGAGTCTTAAGAAATAAAAATTAATTTTCACTTTACGTTAGAAATAAGAAATCACTTTAAAGATATGTGTACATTTGCAAACTGTATAGTTGATACATTTTGGATGATAATCCTGAAAGATACATGATATTCATGGAGTGCCTTATGTGTGTATGAACATTTTGTCCAAGATGTGATTTCATGTCTGCTGAATGTAAATTTGCTTCATGAATGCCAGACATCAACGAGTGCGCCAGCAGTCCCTGTCAGAACGGAGCAACATGTAATAACGAAGTGAACAGCTACAGTTGTGACTGTGCCCCTGGCTACAACGGAAGCAACTGTCAATTCGGTAAAGTTTCAGAAGATATTGCTGTGTTTGACGCCATCTATGTACTGAGTAATCATTAGATTCAAGATTCAAGATTCAAGATAATTTATTGTCATGTATAAAATATACATAAAATTTGTTTTCGGACATACATAAAGATAAAGGTGCATAAATGAAGAATATAAATAATGAAATAACTTAACATGAGTTTTGTACCATACATACATAAAATATATACATTTAATACAAAAAAAAATTAAAATATTGCGTTGAAATTACAATGAAGAGGGAAGAGAAAGGCTAGGAGGACAGGAGAAAAACAAGCGTATATAAAGTATGCATTTTTTTTTCCTTCGCCCCATCGCCCCATCCAGGCACTTCCATATGCCGGAGCACTCCTCCAGTTGAGACTTTAACACATGTTCTACACACCACCACTACCCCCCCCCCCCCACTCTCACAGAGTACGCTTCCACATACACACCCACACACATACCCACACACACACACACCCACACACACACACCCACACACACACACACACACACACACACACACACACACACATACCTCACACCCGCGAGTTACACCCATATAAACTTATACATACACACACACATACACCAAAATTATCACATAATCAACGTGAAAGAGCGCTCCAGCACACAAAAGGCCTGGGCAAGGATAGGAGACAGTAAATTATCTCAAAGAGAATTTGCTGCGTGACAAAGGCTATAAAAAGATAGAGACATTCGTACAACATACTAAAATATAGCAGGCAGTGTGACATATTAATATGCTCAATATGCTCAATAATGTTATCATATTTGTATTTTGTTTAAAAGTTCTCTTAATTCTTTTTTCTTCTTTCCTTTTCTGCGTATGTTCCAGTAACAAATACGAAATATTTCATCACAAAATCTAAAACATTCAATTCAGTCATAGGTCATAGGGTTGGCAAGACATGCGGCTCAAAACTTCCCAGGTCTACTGTTAACTCATCCACAATTACACTGCTGCTGTTTTTTTTTCAAATTTGTGTACAATTATTTTGCAATGAGTCAAAAATATGTAACAATTCAACATAACTAACGAACAACACAATTGTCATCAAGTGCACACATACTGGACTTTCACACCACATATACATTGCACAAGGTAGTTAAGCTCAACACATACATTACATGTAGATAGGTCAAAGCCCTGCTTGGGCCGAGTCATCTGGCACTTGTCTTAAGATACGACTCATGAATCATGAATCATTAAAACAGTTCACATATTTTAAACATATAACATGTATCATAAATAAAACATAACCTCATCTATTAAATCTACTATTGAAAATTAGTGGAGATGTTGTTATCGTAATTTTAGAGACGATAGTTGTTTCTGTTGTTGTTGTCTCCATATCAAATTACAGTGAACAATCAGTGAACAGTGTCATACAGTGAACAGAAACAATCATCTATTGCATTCTCATACTAGAGTCATGATAATCTTACTCCTAGTCATAGTTCAAGATCACGATGTCAAAGTACGTAACAAAAGAAGCGTCATTAGGTGTAATTGAACCATGCACACACTTGTTCTGCATGTAATATACATTCATGAGAGTATAATATTACTCGTTCAAATCAAAATGATTGGAATCAGATATGTTACACTAATCATAAACCACACTCACGAAGTTAGCTTCTCCTTGTATTGTGCGTTGTACGCCAATACACGGTTCATGACTATTCCTGGACGAGTTAGAAATTTTACAGACTACAGGCTGAATTTATAACTGTGATCTTCCCGTTAAGAAAAAAAAAACACCCAAATATATATATATATATATTATATATATATATATATATATATATATATATATATATATAATATATATATATATATATATATATATATAAACTTTGTACCTGTCGTTAGTTTGGCCATTGGGTGTTTACATTCGACATCCTGCGCGTTTCACTTTGCCACGTAATGAGTGAAGTATAATTATGGACACGTTAGTAATTCTGCTTTACCCCTTTCTTCACAGAGATAAATGAGTGTCTCTCAATGCCTTGTCTGAATGGAGGGACATGTGATGATAAGATCAACCAGTTTGTGTGTACGTGTGCCCCTGGATGGACTGGAACGACATGCAATATCGGTAATACCATTGTGTGATGTATACTGGTATAATCATTAATTTATCCAGTGCAATACTATTCAAGCAGGCGTCATATCCAAAAGCCCTTTCACGGATGGTACGTGCCGTTTTCTATTCAAAGCCAATCTAACCCAAACGAAAAATCTCTTCAACAGCCTACATGGTAGGACATTCACAAGATGAAATCAGCCAAAAAGAAATATCATGAGAAATAGTTAGCTGCCAGTAGTGGGCATAGTAAAATATCACTGGGTGTGATAAATAATGCCTTAATTAGGGAAAAGGTGCAATAAGAAATCAACCTTTAAATCTATCGAGTGTAATGATTAAAAAGTTATGAATGAGAAAGAGATTTGTATTTTGTTGACTACATCTTTGCTAATATTGGTTTTGATATTGAATTTTATTTTGGTGATTCGTATGAGTATGATTATTTTCAATATGTTACAAAAGTTGAGTCAACCGCATCTTTTAAACCAATTACTTGTAAAGAAATAATTGATATTATAATCAGTTCTAAGGGTGATTTCAGTGCGGGATATGACAGTATTGATATGCGAATTGTAAAATAAGCTAATCATTTTAAACCCTTACGTATAATATCTAATCAGTGTATGGAATCTGGTATTTTTTCCAGATAAACTGAAAATGGCTAAAGTTGTACCAATTTTCAAAAGTGGTTTCCTCGATGTAAGGACAAATTATCGCCCAATGTTGGTTTTATCTCTTTTCTCCAAAGTCTTTGCAAAATGCATTTCCACTATACAAGGCTTGTTGAATTTCTGACGAAGTGCAATATTACCAAAATCAGTTTGGATTTAGAGCGAGGCGCTCCACATCTTCTGCACTGATTAATTTTACTCATGAGGTGATCTGTGCAATAGAGCAAGAAATTAGGGGGGGGGGCTTATTTTCAGACCTGAGTAAAGCATTTGACATGCTTGATCATAAGATTATTTAAGGTACACTATGTCAAGTATTAGTGGAGTTATTGTAAACTTTTTTAAATTGCTTTCAGTAATCTTAAGCAGTTTGTATCCATTGATGAGAATGTTTCGGCATATAAAAAACAAACAAACATAAGATGTGTAGTGTCCAGGAGCGATCCGCCGGCACATTTTGTTTCTCTTGTATGTAGATTTCTTACCAAATATTTCTTATATTTTACAATGTACTTTATTTGCAAACTATATAAGTATATTTCTGTATGTAGATGATGAGTTGTAATAGACTACTAATAAACCAGAAATATTGGTGATTGTACTTCATGATATTAACCCTAAAAGGGCCGGGGGGCGGAATCCGCCCCCCCCCCCTCGACGTTTCGCGCTATAATGCTGTTACGCGAGAAGGCCTCGTCGCGAGGCTTCTTGACTTTGTTTGTTCAAGTCTCGCGCAACTTTTGAGACCAAATTTGCGGCGTCCGCGCGTACTTTTGCGAAGCCACGCCCATTTTTGTAACGGAATGTCGCCCCAAAACGGGCACAATTTTGTGATTTTGTGTACATTTCCTATGGAAAACAGTGCTCTGTCGTGAAAGTCATAAAAACCTGATTATTTTTACAATTAATCACTTTCATTGATTAGTTTTGTGCTAATTATGGTAGGAAAGTGGTCAGTGACAATTTCCAATGAAAAAGCAAAGAAAAAACAAAAGTTGAAAAACAAGGAAATACATAAGAAATTCTGAAAACAATAAAATACATAAGAATTGAAATGAAATTTGGAAGTTTTTGTGATATACAATCGTTGAATATGCTGCAACAGATTTACAGACCAAAAATTAGACTCTCAATGCTTTTAATTAGGCTAAAATATGATCTTGAGCTTAATTTGCATAATTAATTAATTAAAATTAGAAATTGATTGTTTCAAAAAATCTTATGACACAATCTTGTAGATTATGACGCAGGTCTCACGCATGCAAAATTTCATCGCGATCGCGCCACCGATGGCCGAGATCTCGGGGGGGGGGGGGGGGGCGGAATCCATACCCCCCCCCCCCCCCGGCCTGAGCATAGCCAAAAAAGCCCGGCCCCTTTAGGGTTAAGAAGACCTTTCTTTTTTCCTTTCCAAAGCTCATTATGTTCATTCTTTTTCAAGCTGGTCTTATTGTTTAAAACGAGTTTTGCTGTATTTATTTCTTTGCGACAGACATTGATGAGTGTGATAGTGCGCCTTGCAGAAATGGCGGTACCTGCTCCCAAGACATCAACTCCTATACCTGTGCTTGCCGTGATGGATATACCGGAGTCAATTGCGAATTTGGTATGTCCTCTCAATCAACAGCTGTCATATTTTCACTACTAGTGTACAGATTTTTTTAATGTTTGATAATAAATCTGTTTTATGTTATATGAATACTTGGCACAGTAAAGGGCTTTTTACACTTGTAAATTTTTGCTTAGCCCCGGACTATCGGTGGGGCTAAGGGGGGGCCTTAGCCCCACCGATAGTACGGGACTATCCTTAGCCCACTTTCTGTTTACACTCGTTTTTGCCAAAGTGGGCTAGCCCCACCGATAGTACGGTACTATCTGGCCCTGCAAAATAGCAGGGGTTAGCACCGCAATTGCGGTGCTAGCACCGCAATTGCGGTGCCAAGCAAGTGAGTGTAAACAGAACGAAAAAATAATCCTGGGCTAAGCGACGGAGACGAAGTGCGACCCTCACTGACCAATCAGAAACGAGGTAATCAAGTGCTGCCGGTGCGTGCGTGTACGTGTACAGTACACAGCGTAATTATGAATATTCATGTGGTTTGGAAAGTCCGGGGCTAAGAAAGACGAGTGTAAAAAGGTCAGTTTTCTCCTTAGCCCCGGACAAGAGATAGTACGGGACTAATTGGCGAGTGTAAAAAGCTGAAAAAATTGGTACGGGACTAACGATAGTCCTGGGTCAGAGAAAGTCCGGGGTTAAGAAACACAAGTGTAAAAAGCCCTTAAGTTCCAAGTTGCAAGCTGTGTGGTAACTCTACTTCGTTTTAATGAACACCATGATCGTTCAGTATAAATTGACAAGCACTTTCTCTTCTGTATTGCTACACACCTGTAGAGCAGCTTTATCTTCTACGCCATTCGTATTTGACACATGAATACATCAAAAAGTTACTTTCTTCTTCCTTATCACACAGATATCGATGAATGTTCCAGTTCGCCTTGTCTAAATGGTGCGACTTGCGATGATTTCATAGATCTCTACGTCTGTTCTTGTCGCGATGGTTTCACAGGGGTAAATTGTGAAACTGGTGAGTTTGCTTTGTAATATTCCCTTTGTTACCGAATGCCCATGGAAATCAACAGGAAATCACGTCCACGAAGATTTGTTTTTTATGCCTCCGCCACGAAGTGGTGCCGAGGCATTATGTTTTCGGGTTGTCCGTCCGTCCGTCCGTACGTCCGTACGTACAAGGCCTGTACGTCCGTACGTACGTCCGTACGTACAAGGCCTGTACGTCCGTACGTACGTCCGTACGTACAAGGCCTGTACGTCCGTACGTCCGTACGTACGTCCGTACGTCCGTCCGCTTTCGTTTACGCGATAACTTGAGTAATATTGACCTGAATTTTACCAAACTTGGTCAAAGTATGAAGTATGATGGGGCAATTATTTGATAAGATTTTGGGTGAAATCGGCCCAAGGTCAAAGGTCAAAGGGTAAGGTCAAATCATGAAATTGTATCCGTTTACGCGATAACTCAAGACCGGATCAAACAAATTTCACCAAACTTTGTCGGAGGATGATGTGTGATGGGGCAATCACTTGATTAGTTTTTGAGTGAAATTGGACAGAGGTCAAAGGTAAAATATCAAGGTCAAATCATAAAATCTATCTGTTTATGTGATAACTCAAAACTGGATGAAGCATCTTTCACCAAACTTGGTCCAAGGATGATGTATGATGGGACAATTAGTTGAGTAGATTTTAGTGACATTGGCAAGAGGTCAAAGGTCAAAAGGTCAAGGTAAAATGCTAAAAATGTTGCTATTTCCCCCATATCTATGCTATGCCCAAAGGTATTTTCTTGAAACTTAGTGTAGACATGTACTACTGCGTTAAGATTCTCCAGAGAGAGTTTCATGTCATAAGGTCAAAGGTCAAAAGGTCAGAGGTTAGGTGAAAATGTTGCAATATCACTTTTCTCGCAAATGGTTCAATGTATCTTCATGGAACTTGGTACATATGCATGTACTGACTGGCAGGGATTATCTAGGGAATTTAGGGGTCATGGGTCAATAGTGAGGGGGTCAAAGGTCAAGGTCAAATCCTCAAAATTTTACTATTTCCCTCGTATACCAGTATATGCAATGCTTGCATTATTAGTTTAAAAACTTAACATATACATACATTACCTAATGGAGATTCTCCGGGAAATTTCCAGCCAGAAGGTAAAAGGTCAAAGGTTAAGGGTCAAAGGCCAGGTTTCAATGCCCCCCCCCCCCAAAAAAAAAAAAAAAATCAATTTTGTACTGTAATTACACTCTTTCTTCATACCTTGGAAATTACTCAATGCATTAAACTTATAAAAGGGTCCGTCAGAAGTCAAGTAAAAATTCTCAATTCCCTAAATATGTGTACCTGCACTCTAAGACAATTATAGCAAACCCAGTTCAAGGAAAGTGAACATATTCAAGATATTTCTGACAAACCTGTCATTTCAGTATTTTGCCAGTTATGTGAAACTGTCATCACACATTGTGAAGACATTGTACTATACACCTATTGGGAGAATCATGCATTATGGCGGAGGCATCAGTCGTCATAGCGACATTTCTAGTTTCTTTATAAAATGCATTCGCACGTACTGTATGGAATGAAAGAGGGGACAAAAACACGTAGCTGGCACAGGCAGCAATGAAAATAGGCAGATAGGTATCACAGCAATCAACAAGAAAAATGGAGAAAAACTGGATATCAGGGGCGGTTCCTTTGACACACTAACGTATGACCAAGGTGATTGAATGACACTGAATTGAGATTAACACGTAGACACTATTCTTATTTTCAATCTCTTTTTGACTCCTTATTTCTTCATTCTCTTTTTCGAATGAAATTAGTTCCTCTATTGATATCATAGGCCTATCCGTTTTCACTTATAAGAATCAAGTGATTGTTATCAGTATTTCGCTTTATTTTTACTGGAACAGATTGCTTGAATTTTCTTTTCAGGACAATAATCCCTAGAAAATGTTGGATGCCTGGTAGGAGCGTCATGCCTAGTAGAAGCGCCTAACATTAAAAACGGTCTTGCAGGATTCGCCAGAAACCCATTGTGCAGTGATTGGCTTCCTACTACCCAGAATGCCAATTAATGTCTACGTCAAAGACCTATAAGATACCAACAATGCAAAACGAAACTGTTTCGAAATGATGCCCTGCCCTATCTCGTGCACTTACACTTTATTAAATGAATAATATATGTTTTGCTTGTATATCTCATGTTAAATTGTGAATCAAACTGTTATTCGCTTTTCACAGAAATTGATGAGTGTGAGAGTGGACCGTGTAGTAATGGAGGTACCTGCGTTGATAATGTGAACTTCTACACCTGTTTATGCGCGGACGGGTACGCCGGCACCAACTGCTTAACTAGTAAGTCGAATGAAGCTACATCAACGCAGCAAAACTTAGTTCTGCAAAATGATTTCAAAATAAGAAGTCATGGGAGTGAATAAACATAAAGCTTGCTTTGATGCACAGTTGTTGAGAATAGGATGCATTTTGACTTGAACTTCATGTATACCTTTGAAGAAACAATCTACTTTGTCATGATATCTTTCAATTGTCTCTTCATCTTTGTGACAAGAAAAACCAGCCTACATCTCATGAAAAGAATAAGATTAATGATTTCTGTAAATACTGAACGCGATTCGTAATCACCGGAAGAATTGAATGCTTGCCCAATTGCAAAAGTTATGATTACACCCAAAATACACAGTAGGTCCTGTGTGTTTTGTCGTTCATTTCCTCTGACGAACCATTAATGCCCCATATTCTCTTTGGGAGTAGAAAATAAACGATGGGCCAAAGCCTAACGTTAAAAATTTTGGAAGGTCAAAGTGTTTTTTAAATTATTGTAAGGTTTGTTGAGAATGTTTGAAATCATCATAAGGCGTATTCTACAAGAATCCTTTATTTTTTAGATAATGATTTCATGCTTGAAGTTTTCTTCATTCGTCATATGCGGGCAGTTTTGGAGAGGGCTTAGACAGGATGTAAAGAACGCTTTTTGGAAATCATTAAGAAAGCATCTCTTATCAAGTAATGTATGAATAATCCCCTATGAAAACCTGTAAGTATGTACATAAAACATTGTTTCTGTGAATATTGCAAATACGTTATGTAATCTACACTATTGAAATGACTGGCCTAAACTAGCCTGCAAGCTATTGCCGGGTTTTTTTTTTTCTGCCAAATATGTATTTTAACTGTCGACTGTTTTGACTATGTTCATGATGTTCACGATATTTGTTTGGCAAATAAATTTCATTTCATTTCACTTCACTTTACATGATTTCCTTTCATTTCACTTTATTTCATTTCATTCCATTTCATTTTCATTTTTATAGATATCAATGAATGCGCGAGCAACCCTTGTTTCAGTGGCGGAACTTGCACGGATTTGGTGAATGGATACGAATGCACGTGCCCGTCTGGACGAGAGGGCGTAAGGTGTGAGCTTGGTAAGGACTACGTGATGTCATTCTTCTTCCAATTCTTACAATAAACTGCTATTTCATTTCTGAAAATTACGCACTACGTGTATATAACAATGTGAGCACCATATCATGTGTGTGTGTGTGTGCCTGTCAGAAGGATTTAATCAAATTCATTGAAAAACCGCAAGTGCACATAGGTACAAATTTTGCAAATGAATAATTGACTTCATTTCAATAGAGGGTGGTTAAAGCACGGGACGTCAAATATTGGAAGCAAAGTGTGAAAGATGACGCAATGATGAAAATGAAGATATCGCATAATTTGTGTGTCTTAGGACTAAGACAAAGTACGTGTACTTGTACGTGTTCTTCCGTTTTGAAATGTTTATCTCAAACATTTTAAGTTATTTTGCTTACTTCAATGAAATATTGAATCATCTTGACTTATAGCTTTGCACATCTACATGTAGGCCCTATAATGATTGCAGGAAGTAGAAGGCCGACGTCGATAGTATATTTACGCCTATCGTTGGATAAACGATTCTCTGATAAAATGTGGCATGGTGGCTAGTTAGGAGGCTTATTTTGTTTTGACTCACTAGATACTGACGAATGTGCCAGCAGCCCCTGTAATAATGGTGGTTCTTGCACCAACCTCGACAATGCCTTCAGCTGCCGCTGCGTACAGGGCTACGGAGGAAACCGTTGCGACATTGATATCAATGAGTGTGCTAGCAACCCGTGCGTGAACAGTATCACTTGCGATCACGGGATCGACTTCTTCAGCTGCACTTGTCTGCCAGGCTGGGACGGTGTTCGTTGTGATATCAGTAAGTATTCTTCTTAGCTGTAATCAACATTCTGATAGTTAAATCGACCCACGTGAGATACATTTTGAGTGAAAAATTGAAATTATTCAAACAGGGATGGTTGGGATAATGATAAATTGAATTAAACTGCATGCCAGGAAAGATTTGTCATATTGAGCAAATCGTTTTCAGATATGTCTATCATGTAGAAAACTGTGTTTATTCAAGTCAATCGTCGACATTTTTGATGGATAAAATTATTGCTGTCGATCATTTTCTTATGCCCGATTTCACACTTTTTTACCTCGTCATCACAGACATAGATGAATGTGCCAGCAACCCTTGTCGGAACGGAGGAACGTGTGATGACAACGTCAATAGCTTCTCTTGCCGATGTCAACCTGGATGGACCGGTGACATTTGTGAAATAAGTGAGTTCTTTTTTTTTTCCTAAAGGCCCTTTATTCAACGTCATTCTATAACGTTGATATGATATAAAAATTGGCATGAGGTACTTCAGATGCAATGAATAAATACAACAGAATATTTGACGTGTAGAGTTGCATCGAAAGGTAATAATTTAGTAGATTTCGGAGTAGTCTTTGTGAGCTGTTCAAATGATATTCGTCTTCACAGAGCCTTTTCTGAACGTGACATGTTCTTGTGTTTCATTATAGCTATAAGATTGTGATATTGAATGATCGATGTATTGGACACAAGGAGTAACAGCTGGGATGAATCATTAAATCATATTGCATTCAATTCCTCGGAAGTGTCGATTTAAATCCGTACGTTCAAATACATAAACATTATGATTAAAGGTAAACACGAGCGTTCCTTGTATGACCGTAAACATTTAAATTGATGACACTTCTACTTGGCTTGTGATTAAGATTCCTGTCATAGTTTACCTTGAAAATCCAGTAAATGAATTAACAAATAAATAAAAAAATCCAAGATAAATCGAACACTGTTAAACAAAGCGTACATCAACCATATCGTAAGTCTTTATCTATTGCTTCTTTTTTTCTGTGCAAGAGACGCTCAGTAATCTTGTTTTTAGCTTCTCCTTTTCGTTTTCCATTTGACGTGTGCCTACAGACATCGACGAATGCTTCGGGGATAGGTGTGTGAATGGCTTTTGTCTCGATGGAGTGAACGACATTACTTGTGTCTGCGAGCCTGGATGGACGGGAGAGCTGTGTGATATCGGTAAGATGAAAATCTCCTCTTCAAATGCCAATAGCTGAATAGTGAAGTGTTGGAATTATATATGTATATATATATATATATATATATATATATATATATATATACTTGAATTACAAACTTTGATATATATTATATATAAACTTGAATTATAAACTTGAATTGAATTGAATGGAATATATACATATGCATTTTAGTCCATATGTACAAAGAACTATAATTTCCTGATTGTAATTGCAGTACGAGTATTAGACAATTTTGTTGCATTTATATGTACTCTCTAAAAAAAAGTCGAGTGAAAATATTCACTCTTAAAGGAGTGAATTCAAAAAAGAGTGAATTTAGAGTGAAATTGGAGTGAATTTTGAGTGAAAATGCTCATTTTCACTCATTTTGGAGTGACCTCAAGGATCACTCGAAGTTTTTGGAGTGATCCCTGAGGGCACTCTAAAGCGAGTGAAAATGAAAATTTTCACTCAAAATTCACTCCAATTTCACTCTAAATTCACTCTTTTTTTTGAATTCACTCTTTTTGGAGTGAATATTTTCACTCGATTTTTTTCAGAGAGAATGCATCATGTCTTTTATGTGAAATTGTAAGCAATTCGGCAATTTCATTGACGAAAGTCGCGATTTCAATAAACCATGAGTAATAATGATGATGATTAATAAAGTTCGTAAAAATGATGAAAATAATAATACAGTGCTTTAGAACAACACTTCTCAACAGATGGGATCAGTGAAGCAATTTTAATGTTGCCAAGTTTAAGTACACTGTTACAAACACCACACCACAGACATCTCACTGTATTTCAAAACGTGTCATCGTGCCGATGATATGTTGTTAAATTCTGTGTTATCTCCGGTATCAACACACTCCGACTATGGTCATTAGTTTGATATCGTGGTTGAGAATAGGAAGGATCCTAAATGTTATCTGATCTGTTGCACATTGCATTGCATACATCATTTCTGTATTCATATCTGTAAGATATTCATATGTTTCTGCTGGAAAGGGAAAAATGAAAGAATGAATAAATAGATATTAAGTTGTATTTTCTACGAAATGGGGAAGCATATCTTGCCGACATCATTGTCTGCATTGTGTTCTGCGTCGTTTGTGATTACGATGCGATAACCAAATTCAGATATAAAAATATGTGATATATTCAAGAAGCGAAGAACAGGAATTACATGAAATGAAAAGTTTAGCTATGTTTGCATGTATGTAGCTATAATTACAAAATAGATTTAGGCTGTATACTCTGTAGGCTGTATACTCTATAAATATGAACTTGAACTTGAACTTGAACTTGAACGTGAACTCTGTAATGCGATTCTGGAGCGGCAAGCTTCGTACCTGATATCAATCCTGCCATCCTAACAAGACATGAGCAATGTACAATGATACCATTCATTTTTTTTTTCGGCGTAATCTCCTTTGCAGATATCGATGAATGTTCCAGTGACCCATGTCAGAATGGTGGAAGTTGTTCCAATGAAATTAATAGATACACGTGCGCTTGTACCTCGGGTTGGACTGGCTACAACTGCGACCAAGGTAAGCGTCTTCCGATTACCGGGACAGGCTGTTGGTATACGTAAGACAGTCAAAGAAGATTTATTCAGATTTCTTGCTCAGTCCTCAGATCTCAACCTATTTATAAATCAATGAATTGGCAACAATTGTACTTATAATGAAGCTTAGTTCTCAAATTTAGGAATTTAAACGTTGTTTGATTTGTATTTTTTAAATCGCTTGCTTTTTAAATCATTATTATTCCCACTTACTCTTCATGGACCGTTAGGTACGGCAGCGATATTATGCGTTTCTTTCAATTCCAGAAATTCCAGAAATTTTGTAAATGAATGCATTCATGTGCATTCAGAATACTTTCACGTCATATATATATATGAGTTAGAAAAGAAAAGTTTTAATATAGTTGTGTGATTATTATCAATTGGACAGATTTCAACGAATGTGGATCTAACCCTTGTCGCAATGGTGCTTTTTGTAATAACCTTGCGAATGCATACTCCTGCACGTGTGCTCCCGGATGGACTGGCACCAACTGTGACATAGGTAAAGGGGAAACTTAATCATTCGTAAATTTGAATCATCATATCTATGCTTGCGTTTCATTAGTCGTCTCCGATTCGTTTGCCTTTCTGAATACCAAATGTAACTTTTTTTTTCGGGGGAGGGGGAGATATGTACTGTGATCAAATCAATTTGTTAATATTCAATTGGGTTATTATCTTCCCAACATAATGGTCTTTGTGTGTTAATAAGTTGTCTACTCCCTCTCCATTATCTTTCACATATAGAGAGGAATGGCATCATCATTTGTCACTATCTTTTCGTATTTTATCATGACATTTTCATGACCAGCAGAATATAAATACAAATTATAATGGACCTGGTGATGGCAAACAATGAGAGTAGGCCTATGTGACGTTTGAAGATCGTTCATTGAAAGAGCAGCTAAAACTGGCTCATGATTGAGATGTGTTTTACTCTCAAACACCCTTTTTTGCCAGTGAAACGTACAGTTGCCAAAGCAAATTTGTTCAGTTTTATATTTGCTGCTTAGAAGGGAACCATATTCTGTACCAAAAAAAAAAAGATAAATATAGATTGTACAGTGACCGCAGGGTTGTATTAACATGTTTCAGACAGGTGTCAGGACCGCGAACTATGGATTTATGAATGCCACATTAAAATACATATCAATATAATACGGTTGCCTAATGCTGAAACTTACGATTTGAAGTCAGGCTTCACGCCAGACTTCTATAGGCATATGCTAGGAGGGTATTGAATTATTTCTTTAATGAAGCGATCAAAACTATGTGTATATGATAGAATACTACTTTGTATTTTTCCTAACTCATCTTTGTCTCTCGTGTTTTCCCCTTCCGTCGCCATATTGTACGAAGATGTTAATGAATGCGACGATTTGCCCTGTCTGAACTCCGGGAATTGTATCAATCTGCAAAATGCGTACATGTGTCAGTGTACTTCAGCCTGGATGGGAACTAACTGTGAAATACGTGAGTACATTGTATTAGATTATACACATTTGAATTGGTGTGTATTTCAGCAAAAATGTGTGTGTGTGTGTGTGTGTGTGTGTGTGTGTGTGTGTGTGTGTGTGTGTATCTTTTTACAAGAGGACCATCTCATCCAGGAGCAAGTACGTAATTATGCTGTCGAATAGGAATCTTTTGACGAACTCTTCATGAAGCACTATGACTTATTTTGCCACATCGTATGATTGAAAGGGGAGAAAATGCATGACAATGGCATAGCTATGATAACTAATGAAAAATGAGATGTAGACCCTATGTCTTCCTCGTCTACCTTGATGACGTCATTGTGATATCCCCGAAATGATAGTTTGGCATTATCTAAACTGAATGCAACGTTTCTAAGAGACTTTAGAATGATGCACATTATCAAAGGGGTCACAATGTAAAAGAAGGCACTTTAAAAACAGCCTGTTTCATCTCTTGGTGAGGCATTTCCAGTGGTCATTCCCACATGAGAAGAGAAATGCAGATATGGATTGACGGTGTTCATGAAGAATAAAAGAGACAGCCATTGACAGAATAATATGGAAGCAACCGATTTTATATTTTCACACTGATATTTTATAACTTCAGTCCGAGTGTAAACCCACTTCAACTCTTATTCATTCGAGATGATGATACAAAAATAAGGTTTTATTCTTTCACAATGTCTCTTTTTGTCCGTCACATATAACACGGAAGCTCGAAAAAATTCAAATCATTCTTCTTATAACACTAATCTTTCGTAGCCGTTGACGAATGTCTTAGTAACCCGTGCTTGAATGGAGGAACGTGTACTGACATGGTTAACCGTTACACGTGTACCTGTGCAAGCGGGTGGACCGGTCTACACTGCGACGCACGTGAGTATATTTTATATCTCTTCAAAAGTTGCCCATTTCACAAGATGATACCTTACTCGCTTATTGGCAACTTAAACTTCATAAGATTTATATCCCAGGAACCAAACGCGTCTACCTGAATTGATTACGCCCTATCACATGCGTTTCGTTCTCATCGTTGTTCTTTTGATTGATTGATTGATTGATTGATTGATTGATTGATTGAACAAAACGTCGAGAGGTCTGTGTTAGAGAGTCCCGTTGCAAAAAAAAAAAGAAAAAAAGAAGCAATTTACTGACACCGATATTTCTGTGCAGATTTTTTTTTTCTTTGAAAATAATGAAGTCTTGATTCAGGATAGATCTGTAAGGATCATTGTATATACAATTTATCCAGTCTAAATTTTGGTTAAATATTTCTTCCCAATTCCTTTCAGATGTAGGGGACTGAAATATTCTTTCGCAAAATTTTCGTTGTATATATCGATATGTTTTCGGTCTTTTCAACAAATAAGATACTGTATCTTCTTGTGGCGTTTTTACTTCGTTTTCATTGACTGATGTCTTTTCAATATGATTTTTCACTATAAGGGGATTGTATTGATGATAGATAATTCAAGCTTCTATAACTATCGCTATAAAGTTCGTTGAAGTTAAGAAATGCGTTTTTCGCCTTTCATTTTCCTCATATTCCTTTCGCAAATTAGCTGTCAACGAGTGTGGTAGCAACCCATGCGTGAATGGTCTGTGTCTGGACGAGGTGAACGCCTTCAGATGTGTTTGCAACGCCGGATGGACCGGCGAGTTCTGTAACATCAGTAAGTATGTGTTCGACACATGTTGTGTGCAAGGCCAATTCAGACCCCATTCTCCTGTATACTGCCAAATTTCTACTTTAATGCATAATTCCATGTATTCTACATAACATAGCCGCAGTGAATTAGTTTTACAGTTTATCTGTGTCCAGATCTATGACTACCAATGGTTTGATGTTTCCTCACCTGACATCATGCGTGCATCACTTCAACCTATTTTATACATGTACATGTTTGTGTGTGTGTATGTGCATGCATAATTTTGTTTGACTTTCTCTAGGTTTCTATATTTATTGCCTACCCCCCCCCAAAAAAAAAAAAAAAAAGTATGTACATATAATGGAGAAGAAATGATTGAACAAACGAGAAAGAAAGAGAAAGGATAGATAGAAGTTCAATTGTATAGTACGCAGTTCCTCTTCTTACATAACATAGGCATCTCTTAGAGGTTACGCATATTGTGTGTAGATAAGTATAATTATCAAAGATTTACATAACAGTACATCCTATATAACATACTGATATTTATAAAGATGAAGAGAGAGAGGAAAAGAGAGAGAGAAAAGAGATAGATAGGTAGAGAGAGGGAGAGACAGACAGACAGACAGACGGGTAGACAGAGAGGGAGAGAACGAGACAAAGCTGCTTTTGACGTCATTTGCTAACGAAGTTTCCGTGTCCTCTCCAGATATCGACGACTGCGCTCCGGACTCGTGCCTCAATGGTGGTACGTGTCTTGATGGTGTTGCCAGCTTCCTGTGTAACTGCCAGCCCGGCTGGACAGGGGCCATTTGCGATACCGGTGCGTATCACTTCCGATGTCATCGATTCGTATTGTTTCATGTATGCCGTTGTAGGTTTGACTGTTAAGGTAACACAAATGTCTCTTTCAGAGCATTCTAGCTGAGAGTAAAGTGTGTTTTTACTGTAATCAGCCTGTTGTGTGTGAGTGATAACATTTACTTATCTTAGACGCACGCTGCTTATAATTTCATTCCAAACTAGCTCATAGTGGATGAATGAAGAATGGTATTTCCAAGCCTTGTAATTTAATAACAAAAAAGAGACAAACGAATCAAAAAGCAAAGATACAATGTCCTGCGGGGAAAAAAAAAAGATATCAGACTTTGTTTTGTAGAGAGTCATTTCTTTAGTGGAAAATCAAAATGATGCCATTCGTGTGTGGGTGTTTTACTTGTTTTGAACTGATTTTATGTCTTCAAATATTCCGTTTTGTCATTTGCTTTGCGTGATAACATGATATCATTCGACGCAACCATCTTATCTTAACATTAGAGGTTAATGAAAATTATCTCCCGTTTTTAATATGTAAGCGGAACTTGCAATTTTGGCAGGTGTCGTCACCGATTTGATGATTGTTGGGGTAAAGCCCATTAGTGACAGAATGTGGATGAATTGGACTTTGGGTAAATCGCATATTGTTTTGATTTTTGATCGCTTTATTTTAAGTAGTGCTGGTGCTTGCAACTAACAAATGGATTCAACAAATTAAACTTTATCCAGGGAGATAAAGATTTTGCATTTGCCCCTTAGCATTGTATAAGGTTTGAATGTCGTTCCCGTGCCTTCTTTATTTCAGACATCGACGAGTGTGCCAGTGACCCGTGTCAGAACGGTGGGCTCTGCACTGATCTTATCAATGCCTTTACATGCGCTTGCCCGACCGGCTACACCGGTATCTTTTGCGAGATCGGTAAGTGTCATACAACAACGGAACGTGTGTTTGCCGCGGGAAAAATAAAATACTTGCGCACATTCTATTGACATTGCGTGTGTATGTTTCCCTGACTCTAAGTATGCATATACCTGTATGCCAGTGCTTCTGTTATCATTTTTATTTCTTTAAACACTAAGACTCTGTGCTTATTCATCTCGATGTAGGGCAGTTTGTCAATCAGATGCTATAAAAAAAAAAAAAAAAACTCACCGCATGAATCATTAATGTAGATTAATACCCAGTATCCACCGCTATAGAATAAGAACCATCACTTGCTATCGGGCAGGAGCTCGGTACAGTGATATGACAGTGGTATGACGTCTGTCTAGCAATTGGGCAGTCATGGGTTGGAATTTCACCCGAGTAAGTATGTTCATGATTTTCTTTTTGTTGTCGTGGATGTTTCTCTAAACAATGAACACTGAATAACACTTAGCAAGAATCACGTAACTTGATAAGCGTTTGATTGATGTGTGGGTTGCTTTAAATTTAACGATTACATGACGATGACGGCATTATAACACTGATTGTCGCAACAAACGCCATATGAAGGAGACGATGACTGAGTGGATTATAACTTAATGTGGCACTTGGCATTATTGTTATGATAACAATAGTAGGAACAATGAAAATTATTATACTGTACAAGAATAATGTCAATGAAGAAGTTAACGTGATAACAGCAATAATAGGTATACAGCTATACATCGTGCTTTTATAAACCGATTACGATAAGATAGTTCTTAGTGTATTTATCATTATCATCCAGATAATGCTGCTAAAGATTATAATCTTACACCAATGAGAGTGAGACAGTGATTATATTTGCTTTAAACAGAAATTGAATAAACTAGGTCTAATTGCCCGCTTGTCTCGTAGTGTGAATAAATAGGCGCTACTCGTTAGTTCTGCTGTGAGGGTCATAAGTACGTTTGAGGCGATTCTTACTAATACATTAACATTCACTAACGCTGCAGTCACTCAACCTGTACCTCTCATCTTGGAAAAAAATACAATACTCAGATATCGACGAATGCAACAGTCAACCATGCCGCAATGGTGGTCTGTGCTTCAACGAACCTAATGGTATATCCTATCGATGTGCCTGCCGGGGCGGCTTCACTGGCACCAACTGTGAAACGGGTAAATACTGTCGTTTTTACTTCCAGACTAAAAAACGCTTCATAAATCATGAAATCAGTTATCTACCAGCCTTGAAAACATATTTCAAGAGGAACAGTTTTGACAGCATCACATTACTGTATTTTGGTAAAAGTCAACTATTTTGAAGCGAATTTAGGTGTAGCATTTTAAAGGACAGTAAAAGGTCATAAAATAATGCAACCTGTGCAAAGGTTACAAAGCGTTACGATCGAGAAAAATTTTCTACAAAAACAATACACTGTACTCCCTTTATCGGACTTACTATTCATCACTTATGCTTGCATTACGAAAACACAGAGATCTTGGAATGCCTATCCAACCCCTGTGTTAATGGTGGCACGTGTAACGAGATGATCAACGGATACACCTGTACGTGCCCCTCGGGTTTTGCTGGGAGTACGTGCGCCATCAACATCAATGACTGCAGTACGGGGCCCTGTCAGAACGGTGGAATATGCCTCGACAGAATCGGCAGCTACACGTGTGTGTGCAACCAGGGGTACACGGGACCGAACTGTGAGATCAGTAAGTTCGACACCCTTTCTTTTAGCGGTTAATGAATTACAAAACTGAAAAAAGGAAAATGAAAATTGTAAGTTCACCGGTAGTTATTGGGCCAGTTGTTCTGTAGTTACGATGCCCCTCTACTGACCAGTTAGCTAAGCCTTAAAACTTGTCCAAAAAAAAAAAAAAAAAAAAACTTTCGTGAGATGGGCATGTAGGCATTTACATCAGATTTTCGCAAAACCATGGGCTTTTAAACTATTGATTTTAGGTTTCATGTAAGTGTGATTCTAATCAGGACTCGACACTAACTCTTTTGCTGTTAACTCTTCGGGCCACTGATACATTTTGATTGCAAATTTTGGTGACCCGAAAAAAAAATATGAAAAAAGAAGAAATGAATTGAATGGATAAAAGGAAATAAGATCTATTTTTCAATCTTAGTTTTCAAACGGGCCGCCAAAAACATAAACTTTTTGGAAATTTGATTGCCCAACGTCAATTTTTTTTTTAAAGTAGCGACGGGGCACTGCTTGTATTGAACCCTGTTACAATCGTATTTGCACAGATAGTTTCCGTTTATGTTTCCCCCTTGGTGATTACATCAAAATTATTTAGTCTTTTATTTTTCTCCCTCTCTCTCTCTCTCTCTCCCTCTTTTCCCTGTTTTTTGTTTCCTCTTTTCACACTTTTGCTTTTTTTCCCTCTCTATTCCCGACTTCCCCAGTTTCCCAGTTTCCCGCGCTCTTTGTAGTTGTAAGTTTTTCACCCCCTTATTTCCCCCTTTCCCTCAGAGGTACCCACATGACAGCCTAGTCTTTTGAGTGGGTACCTCCACTTTTTTTTTCGCAGAGTGTATATACAATGTATGTATCTTTTTTGTACTGATCATGTAGACATGTACATTTTGTTAAGTCTGTCTGGTTATGTATATTTTGTTACTCCCATGTCAAACTCATAATATTGTTTCTTGTACAATGTACATTCTGTTGGAAAGAAAAAGTGAAAATAAGGTTTGAATTTGAATTTGAATATGTAGGAGTAGAAGTTAAGTTACCAGATGTCACAACCACTGCATAATATGATTGTCTCATTTATGTTTCTTTTATAAAGAGTAGAAATTATTTGCTCATAAGTGAAAATCTCACCACTTGCCTCTGAATTTCACGACAGACATTGACGAATGTGCCAGTAGTCCTTGCCTCAACGGTGGAAACTGTGTGAATCGTGTAGGTATACATGGCTACGATTGCGAATGTCCAGACGGCTTTACTGGGGTGCACTGCCAAACGAGTGAGTTCCCTTCACCAAGCGTGTGTTGCATATGAAGGGTTTGTTTGCAAAAACCGATAAGTCCATTTTTGAAGATTTTGAAGTACGATCTCTGCCATAATGTACAAAATGATACCTTTTAAATGATATATTGGTCACTACATATAAAGGTATATTTTTGAAGTTATGGTCAAAAGAAGCAAAAATTTTCTTATTATTCTTTTTATTTTTCTTGACCTTTAATCGCAAATATCTCCATTTAGCAAATATGGACTTATCGGTTTTTGCAAACAAACTCTTCATATAGTAATTACTGTACGTCGAACAGAAACTACGGGCAGTAACGACATAGGGAAGAAATAATGATACTAACAAGCGTTCGTCACAATAGTATATGAATATAGACCTACATTGATAGAATCCCGGCTCTCGCGTTAATTTCTGCATCGAAACAAAAAAAGAAAAATCATTTATTCTGTCTGTGATTTAACATCTCAAACACTCCTCCATTTTATAAAGTCGTAATTGCTGAATAGGTACATTGGAATTGTTCCAAGTAAAAGTAACCTCTTCGTCAATGTAAGAGGGAAGTTTAGTAGAGGTTACACGCAAGCAGTATACTGGTAATAGAATATTGTGCTATCAGAATATAGCCACTGTGGGATTTTGTTAGTTTGGGTCTTTCTGCCGTCTTTGTCAATGTTTTCTGTTGTAATTTGTCATCATTTCACAGACATCAACGAATGCGCAAGTGCTCCGTGCCTAAACGACGGCTTCTGTGTTGATGGTGTCAACTCCTACACGTGTACGTGCCCACAGGGCTGGAGCGGGGTCAACTGTGAAATTGGTGAGTATACCTCACATATTATTGCAATATTTCTGTACAAACCTACAATATGAATAGACACAAGTTTTACGTTTCTCTTAAAATATATACGGTTTTTTGATAGTGCAGTGTTGAAATTAGCACGGAGAGAAATTGTCCGCCACTAGGGTAATTTGGGTAATATAAACAACGGCACGTAGCTTTCTACAAAAGATTTATTGAAAAATAACGTGAATATGATCGGGGTTTTTTTTTTTTTTTTTTGGTATAATGCGAATGTCAGCATTGTTTGTAGGGAAATTTGTGATTGCATATGCATATGCGACCAAACTATCTGAATTACTAAGTACATCTACTATCTTTGGTATTATGCAACTGGCGTAATGAATCAACACATAATATGAGCACTCATACTTTCTATCCCAGCTCCCCTTCTCTCTTTTCCCCCTTTTTTTTTTGTTTTGTTTTGATTTCACGCCCGTTGTGTCATTTCGTTCATCTACTAAAGCGGTACCTAATTTAGTCTCTAACACTTTTTGTTTATTGTCTTCCCAGCCATTGGTTGCCGTGTGAATTACACTCTTGGAGTTGGCGAGCAAATCATCATAAACTCGCCCAATTACCCATCTAATTACATCGACGCTGCCAACTGTCTGTGGTTTATCACGGGTATCAACGGACGGGAGGTGTCCGTCGACTTTAAGGACTTCATCACTGAAAACAGATATGACACCTTGAGGGTAGGTACTTTACTTCTTCTTGTCTCTCTATTGATTTTAATCACTGTGAATAGCAGATCAAGTAAAGGCCATTTCAGATAGCTGATCCAACGAATAATATGGCGGAAAAAAAAACACATTGACGATAATTATAATGACAAAATTAAGTTGAAGCTATGTTTTATGATTCGCTGCGTTTCATTCATTAAATTAATTACGGCAACAAAGTTCAGCCAAAATCTGTTTCTGAATGTGTAATCAACCTTTCTTTTTTTTTCTTTTTTTTTTTTATTGTGTTACTAGTATATCACCTTACTCACGTGCTTCCAAAATGTTAAACCTGGTTGTATAATTATGTAGCGACAGCTGAAGTACATTGTATTCCCAAAATCGAAAATACTACTGTGCGATCTCCAGGCCGCCCACAGTATGGCACGATACCCAATCTCATAAAGTAGACATTTCTAGCATATCAGTTGTTTAGACCAAAGGCAACTGATGCGTCTATTTATGATATCTTAATATTTAAGAACTTTAACCGTTGTTTATTTGAATGAGTAGGGATTACTAACAGAGCGCATGTTACTTCTATCAATATTAATGACAACTACGCTGCCTACAATGTCAGTGATATGTGTAAGTTGTAGTCATAGGATTAAAGTGTGATGAACTGTGGGGGCGCTGTGGCATATAGCGGATAAGACTCCCGACTCCCGATCGGAAGACCCGACTTCGAATCCCGCCCAGTGCTTACGTCCTTGAACAAGATGCTTTTACCCACTATGTCCCCTTGACCCATGTGTATAGATTGGTACCTGGCACTGCTAGGGTAATAATAATAGCAGGGCCCTCTGGTCGAGCAGTGGAAACACTGAAGAGGCTTTACCCTGGGTAAATAAGACATTATTGTTATTATTATCATTACTATTATTATTATTATTATTATTATTATTATTATTATTATTATTATGGTTATTATTATCATTATTATTATTATTATTATTATTATTACTGTTACTATTATTATTATTATTATATTATTATTATTATTATTATTATTATTATTATTATTATTATTATTATTATTATTATTATTATTATTATTATTATTATTACTATTATTGTCATCATAACTCTTCCTCTTCAGATTGGAGTGGGGTCTTCTCCAAATATTGGCAGCCAAAGAATCGCCGTCTCTGGGCCGATACTCCCGGCCGACACTACGCTGCAGGCCAACACCATCTGGCTTTCTTTCCAGACGGACAACGAAAAGTCTGAGCGTGGATTCTCCATCGAGATTCGCGACCAGGATTACCAAGGTAATTTTGTTCATCATTTAATGAATGTAGATATAATTAGCCTGACAAAAACTTATCCAAGAATTTTTGCATGCTTTTCTAAAGCATTTTTCAACATAAAGTTGTCAAGTTACATGTCAACTGTGCTATTTCTGTGTAAATTGTGATGTTTCGTTTGGTGTATGAATGCTAAAGACAATAATATTAATAATGATTGTAATGATAATAGTAATAACAACAAGAGTAGTAATATCAACAATAATGAAAATGATAATGTTAATAACAACAACAGTAATAAGAAAGTGAATAATCTTGAACTGTTCTAAATCGAGTTTCAGTCGATAACGTGTCTAGTTCGTAACTCGTTTCCCGACTTCATTAAATATTTTTATACTTAGTGTGACGTAAAATGTTGCTGTTTGTGTTTTGCTGTACACTATATTTCTCAGTCTTGACTCCGTGTGACGCTCGCCCTTGCATCAATGGAGGAAGCTGTATGAACGTTGGTGTGACCAGATTTGAGTGCGCATGCCCATTGAGCTGGGAAGGAACAAATTGTGAAATCCCGTCAGGTTCGCTTGGGGTCGTTCTCGTTACCTTTAAAGTCTTTCATGATGATAATGATAATGATAGCAGTGATGGTTGTTTGCGCAGGACAGATTCCATCAAATATGGTCGAATTGCTTTTTATTAATAATTTCCAATCCACAATTTGCTTATCTAGACTTTCTCCCGAATATTCATCATTTCGTCTGTTATATGTTTTTTGTCCATTGTGTTTTTCTGCCTAATTTCTTGTTTCTCTTGTTTCTCGTCATCCTCTATTTTTTCTTCATTTCATTTTTTTCAACGAATTCTTTATCAGATTATCTCCTCCATCTCACTTTTACTCCTTTATTAAATGCATGGGTATTGTTCCTCTTCCTCTTCACCTGTTTTTTGCTCGTTTGCCTTTTCCATGCAATTACAAATTTTCTAGTTTAAGATCCTCTTATGCACAGTATAATTCCTTGAATATTGGTGCAATTTTCATGATTTTTTGTCTATATCTTCTTCATCAGTGTATTTCCTTATTCATACGTATTGAAGATGGGATTATATATTTGTCATGATGGCTGATGCCTCTGCATACCTATAACGTAAGAGCGAAATTGCTCCCTGTATCAAATGAATGTAAATGTTCATAAGTTCATTTTTATAGTTGTTCTATAACGACAAGATGATTTGTTCTGTGGCTATAAACATCTACGGATGTTAATGGGACGATCTTGTTGTCTCGTAATACTTTTTTTTTTATACCCAGAATTCAACAAGTGCGGCTTGAACCCATGTGGAAATGGAGCCGAGTGCATGAACAACGGTCGAGATTATACCTGCAGCTGCCCTGACGGTTTCACTGGAAAGAACTGCACAGAAGGTAAGCCGTTATTACATTGATACATGCTCCTGTCTCAGTTAGTAGCGTACTTTTTTCAGCTTACTTCATTAGACATGCAGTCTCATGTGTAAACTTTATTACACCATTATCATTGATTGGATGTGAGGAAGTATCTTTATGAATGCATTTAAGAATAAGAGAAAAAAAGAGCATTGGAAGAATTGTGCATTGTAACTACTATAATAGGCCCTCGGTCTCGACCAGTTTTCATTTCTTCTTGCCGTGTGTACACGTATACGCCCCATAGATTTTTTCATAATTTAAGATATATATTTGAATGAGATTAGCCCAGGCTATATTTACTTGAAGGATCAAGAGCAGCTGAGGATAAGATCCAGATGGATAACATCATCGTTGCCGAAAAATAAAATTAAAGTAAATTATTAAGTAAGTAAGCAAGTAAGCTCCGTAAACTTCTACACATACCAAGTATCTTAAAAGGATACACTACACATTGCGTACGCACAATAAAGGCATTATGTGAATGGTGACGTAATGAATGAAATGAAAGGTAAACATAAGAAAGTTTTGACTCCTGGAACATGATGTATTCAGTCAGTCAGGATCTAGTGCAATGTTTATGAGGAATTCGAAATCTCTTGTGAAGAGGTTACTCGTGATGATTTTTATGTCTTTGTGCAATGAAACGTCCTGGGTCTTTTATGATGGGTAAGGCAGTGTCTTGTAAGTCCCTCAAATATTATATCTGTCATGTGAGATGAAAAAATCGCATTTTTTCTTTTCTAATAGCTAATGTGGATGAAGGAATCTCGTAATAGTATGACAATCGTCAGATACATTTCGAGAGAAAATTTTTCGTTTCGAATGAATGAGATATCAAGTCGTAATAATCATGTACCGTTTTTATACAGATATCGACGAATGTGCCTCGAGTCCGTGTGCAAATAACGGCACGTGCATTAACCTGATCAACGGGTATGTCTGCGTCTGTCAGAGCTGTTACAGTGGTATCAACTGCGACATTGGTAAGTTTCAACCCATGCTGATGAACGGAAACAGATTCAACTCTAAACACGAACGAAATATGAAATGTTTCAACCACTTTTATGTTTCTTCAACTTCTAGAAATTTGTTCACACGTGCTTTGAATATTACGTGAATTCCGTCTGTAAACGAAAGGATTTCACTTGAAAATATAGCACTTCTAATTATCATTATTCATATTGACTTTCACTTACTAGATATTAAACATAACATGGAATGTAAGTTGTGTTAGTATCTGAAGGAATTTCTGAATCACATGTTATATTTTGCTGCCAAATACCAATATATTTCATACTGAGTAAAATAGATGCCCTAAAGATACATTGGTACCCAGGAGCTGTAATAACGAAGTGCTGCATTATAATATCATAAGTACCTGTCATAAATGACACACGTACTAATGGGTATGCAATTAGAGGTTGTATATTGTTATTTAACATTTGGCAACATATAAATTCCAGAAATAAAAATAAAAATTACAGCCCATTTCTGCCTTTAATATTGTGCAGGACTTCTGCTCAGTTCCTCTCATTTAATTCCTTTGGCGCAGAAACCATTACATTTTGTATTACATCTATTAAAGTGCTAATATCATAGAGGTTAGGTACACATGAACAATACTACGACCCGTGTTGTACAAAACATAGAGGTTAGGGACAATACTAACACCCGTATGGTATAGACCGATTCAATTTCGATGACCTATTCACCTACCGCCGCTAGCGGCGCTATAACGGTCGCCATAACTGGGGGCCAACGGGGGTTTCCAGCGAGCTAGCTACCCAGCGAGTTGCACTTGCAGCTCAGCAGCCTAGCGTACCCATCGCGCATAGTTAGCCGGGCCTGGCCGCTGCGCCGCGGCCGGCGACCGCCGCGCTAATATTGTGATTGTTTACTCACTGTGGGAAAAGTCATTCAGCGGCTTTTAATGCTTTTCTTTTGGACAAATTGATATGAGTGATTCAGACATATTGATCTACAATGAAAGCTTCAAAGGAAGGATCAGGAAAACATATTGTGCAGTTGCTGGGTGCACAAATAACAGAAAAAATGGAAATGGAAGCTGGCACAGCAGTGTGTGATATTCAGACACCGCTGACGCATGATAGATTAAGGCAAGAATTAAAGACAATTAAGTGAAATACAACGGTATAAAAAATGCACAGATTTCGAAACAAACTATATCTACTAGATTCTCTATTAAATAATTTTAATTAGGTTATCACTGCATATTCGTAAAATAAGTTGTTCATCTTAGAAGACAAGTTTAGATCAAAGAATTTGATAATTCACTGATTTTTCTTTTTCTTATCCTTGGTGTCCTACTTGCAAAAGTTAGAATACACTTCCTGGCTAGATTTTATTATAATGACAAACATTTTACAGCCTACACTACAGCTAAATAAATGTTTCAAGATGCGTTAAATTCTTATATTGTTTTCACTTCTTCAATGTTCAGCACTGAATTGACCATAGGCCTATTCAATTTTGGCCTGGAACTCTGAATTTGACTTTTGATAAAGTGATACTTATAAATATTAAACCATGGATGGTGACAAACATATCCGTTTCATAATCATACCAAGAAAGTATGATTTAAAAATCACTTTTGTAGATTATAGTATTAGGCGTTAGCGTGATGTTATGCAACAGGTTACTTAGATCTAAAACATTAGAAGTTTTGGTT
The DNA here is from genome assembly GCF_964275005.1 of Diadema setosum. Classification (NCBI taxonomy): domain Eukaryota; kingdom Metazoa; phylum Echinodermata; class Echinoidea; order Diadematoida; family Diadematidae; genus Diadema; species Diadema setosum. The sequence goes on along the minus strand of NC_092692.1, from coordinate 2,051,114 downwards.
GTATCACAAGACATCAGGCGACGTAGTCGTTAGAAACGCCTAGATTTATATTCCGTTTGGTTTACTTAGTTAGGCTTGCCTGAAGTTATCGACAACCGAAAATGATATAGGATGTAGGGTTCTAGAAGTCAATAGGTCTAGATTTTGTTTGGACTCTTGCCTAGATTTCTAGACAAGATCTAACGTTAGACAGATTCTACCCTGCTGGCCCGACACTCCCGAGTGTCAAAAGCCTGCCGAGGCAAAAGCCTGCCCTAAAAAGATTAAGTTTACTGATAGCTTGCAATGCGCCATATTTAGCTCACGATTCTTATCCATATTGTATCTAATTAACTTGTCAACAGTCTAGGCTTACTAGCAAGACGTCTGCCTGCGCCTAGCAATAATTCTCCCCAGCGGTTTTTATTCTCTTACACAAATGTGAATATACGGCCGGGGCTTAAATGCGAGTACCCATTAAAAAGTCATCGCTAAAGAAATAGAGTCTACAAACACTCACGGATCGTACCGATATTTACCTTGAAATTCAAGTTTTGGCTACAGCCGTATGTCATCTACCCATTCGCTCACAGTCGGTACAAGTTGTTTAATTTTATTTATATTAAAAAGTCAGCTAGCGAAAAAAAAAATGTAGACTACAGTTGAGACAAAGCCAGATGCGTCTATCGCTGCCAGCGCCAGAGAGATAGCTAGCTGGCCGGCTGGCGCCGGGTGGTAAAAGCACTGGCTGCCGCTGGCACCCTTGCCACGCACGCAGAGCGCTTGCCGACCCGTAGCCTGTTTGGCCCCCAGTTATGGCGTCGCCTTAAGAGGGCGCACTTCCATGAACAGTCGCTTGAATCGGTCTATAGTCTTTCTCAAAAAGGTGTAAGAATTCAATGAAGCATGATTTTCACGCAATATCGCGTTTATATTGTTTAAACCATATAGCACCACCAACGGAGTCCTGCGTTAGAGATTTATGCGAGAATGACGGAACTTGCTCCTACAACAGTGGCACCTACCAGTGTGTTTGCAGGGCTGGTTATGAAGGAACATACTGCCAAGTCGGTAAGTGATATTCAAAGGACTTTGACGTTTGACGGTTTGCTCACCAAGTGCGATCGTTGATATATGGATAAATGCGATGAATCAGAATAATTTGTTGCCTGACTTAGTACCCTCCCAAAAGTCGGAATTTAACAAACCTCAAAAAAAAAAAGAGAAGAAAGTAATGTCATTTAAGATTTGTAACGTGAAGTTTAACACACATATGCCTACACACACACACACAAAAAAAAAAAAAAACTTGCTTGACTTCGATTGATGTCGATAACCATGATGAATGTGGACCTTTCTTGAACGCAAGCATGCAACAATCTGATATTTCTCAGACTAAAGAAAATGATTCCAATTATGCTTATTGAAAGTGATACGTATTTTTAGTGACCACAAAGTCAAAATTCGCAAATGATCATGATATGACATATAAAATGTATATGTGAACATAAAAATTCATTCTTTTTTAGCCATTGATTCTTTATATATATATGTATATATATATATATATATATATATATATATATATATATATATACATCCTATATAATATGTGATTACATTCGTATTATTACAGAAGGGAGAGAAATACTGGTGGCACAACACGTCACACATTCTGACAACGAAACAAATCACCACCGCCAATGATATCAAACTTAAAGTAACAAAAACTGTATTCTTTCCTCTCCTCAAACGGCATCACTCAGTCTCGATCCATGTTTTTTCCCCAACGTGGGCCGAATAGGCCACACCCACTTCGCACAAAATGCATATTCATGACAGCATACATTCCTTGTTCTGATTTCAACAACAGATGCCAACCAGTGTAGGGTGAACCCCTGTCTGTCCGGGACATGCACTACGGTAGATGGCTCCTTCTCTTGTGAATGTGACGAAAACTACATCGGAACGAGATGCGACATCGAGTGTGAGTGACTCCAACATTAATCACCATTTCGATCAAATTCTTTGTTATTACTATTATTATCAGTAGTAGTAGTAGTAGTAGTAGTAGTATTATAATCATTATTATAATCATTATTATCATAATTATTTATTCGGCTTTCAGTCACAAATATTCAAAATCAAAACACACAAAAAATATCTGATTATTACGCATTTCATGCAGATACTCCCTGCTGGAAAGAACACATTGCCCCACAGTGTGAGAAACACAGTGTGAACACAAATGTGAACACGCTGTGAAATCTCTTCACACTGTTAAATTCAAGCGGTGTGAACACATGGTGAATCAGGAATTTACAGTGTGACACAGAGCATTGCTATGTGAACACTGTGAAAACCAAACCACAGTGCGAAATCATCTCCACATTGTTAAATTCAAGCGTTTTCACATAGACGACTATGTGACAGCACTGTGAAAACACTGTGGGACACTTTGTTCTTTCCTGTAGGGCCATTTGCCCTTACTAATCAACTTTGCTTCTCTCTGCTACATGTTGCATACAAACTCTTAATGATTATGATGATGAAGAAGAAGAAAAATGCAGTGATTTCAATATCTTGATAGGAATGATAATAATGATGGCTTAGATGATAATATTGCAGTGGCAATAATGGTTATAGTGATTAAAGCGAATGATGATGATAAAGAAGAGAAGAGGAGAAAGTATAAAAATGACATTGATAACATAAGTCGTGATACGACAGTAATGATAACAGTTAAAAGGAGCAAGGGCATAATGTATCTCATTGTTTAAGAGGGTTCAGTCCCATCGCCCTAACTGAAACTGCAAGATTTTACTCACATACTGTGGTCAACATGATTGTGTTTGAATGTTTGTACGTTAGGATAAGGAGTTGAATCCATGAATCAAGCCCAAAGTTTGTTTGTTTGTTTGTTTGTTTGTTTGTTTGAAACTGAAATTTGGAGGACACCATCAGATTTCTTTCCTTTTTTAATCATTTGAAAAACCCATACGGGTCAAATTGTCCAATTACTATTTATGAAACTAGTCCGCCAAGTTTGCACAAATTGTTTGACGATCACGATGATAGTAAAGTGCTGCTTTATAGTTTGTAATGTTCTTCTGGATTTATTCACAGCATGCTTTGCTAACCTAAAGCTAGTCAATCAAACCTGACTAGTATTAAGATTGTTGGAAGCAAAATGCATTGTGAATATTATGCAGTACACACTGCATGCTATAAGAAATAGAAGCAGCACTGGCTGCCGGACGGAAACTCGATGGTTGAGAGATCAGGCGCTTGTCAAGTTATCAGGAGGTCGTAGGTTCGAATCCTGCTCGAGTATGTATGCCCACTATTTTTTTTTTTTTTTTTTTTGGTCACGACTACTGCTGAAACATTGATCAATTCCGTACGTTGATGTAGGACAATTTGTCAATCAGTCGCAAAATACAGTTTGTACTTGCACTGAGCAACGTACTTGCATTGCAGTGCCAGCAAACGGAATGGCAGGTCGCACCTCACATTAATAAATGCTGCTTTAATTCCGGAACGAACAGATCTAATTCTTACGTATAAAAACATGTCACCTTATATGTTATTTTATTTTTTTTTATCTGCAGTGACAGACAAGTGTACTATAGCCAATCCGTGCCACAATGGAGCAGAGTGCTCGTTTGACCTGAGCGGGAATGGGACATACACCTGTACCTGTCCATCCGGGTACGAAGGAGATTTCTGTGAACAAGGTACAAATACACTTCTATGTGGCGTAAATAACAGAACGAATGACATTTTCTGGTTTTTTGTTTGATTGTGTTTGCTTTTTTGTGATTTCTTTGTATTTTGCAATTTTGTAAATCTTTAAGAGTCACCATATCCGTTTATCGCGTAATTCATTTCAATAAAAACTTAATTTGGTGATTACTAGATTGTTCTAAAGAAATCCAATCTAAATTTTGTTTGTAGCATTTCTCTGTTGAAATCGTATTTTCTTCATATTTCAAATTTTCTTAGATCGTATAAATTGGTTGTTTCAATAGTTTGATAAAACTGTAGTAGAATTAAATTTTGATTCGTATTCACTTTAGTACAGTGTCGCTTAGTTCTGTTGATCCATGACTCTTATTTGTAATATTTGATCGTGATCGTGTTTGATCGATCCAGATATCGATGATTGCGCCGGTCAGACCTGCAGTGGGATCGGTGTGTGCGTGGACGGAATAGACAGTTTCGAATGCGTTTGCCCGAGTGGCTACATGGGAGAGCTTTGTCAGATTGGTAGGTATCCCGTCATGCTTTTCCCACCTCTGAATTAATAAAGCAATATATTGTGAAAACTCGGTCATAAGTCCGGAAGTTTGGTAAATTCTGCAATTTGTTTCCATGACGGAAGAAGACTTGATTTGCAATTTGATTGTACATGTTATTCGTGTGCCAGCATATGTGTAAGAAAAATATATCGGAAGATGACATCGATAAAACGCAACATAATTTTGTTCTTTTGCAATTAGAGCGAGCAGTTTTTAGATGGATTTGTACAATTACATTCAAGTATCGGTTCACTTGATACAGTAATGAAAAACAATTTAAGATCACTTCATATTTCTAATAATTTGACACGTGGTAGAAGGCAACTTTTGAGAAACAGATGGCAGAGAATGATTACAGAAATGAGCTCTTATCTGCTCTCGTAGGTAAAAGTATGCACATGTTTAATGCATATGTGTTATCATGAATGTTCATTGATTATTATTCTTAATTTCTGCAGATATTGATGAGTGCGCCAGTAACCCATGTTTGAACGGTGGGATATGTTCCAACCTGGCCAATAGATTCATGTGTGCTTGCTTCTCGGGCTTCTCTGGACCAGTGTGTTCTTCAGATTCGAGTAAGGAGGGATGAATATTATTTTCGAATATTCTCAATTATGTTACCATTTTTACTGTCGTGTAAGGGGATATGGAAGACATATATACCGATGCACATGATGCAGATGTCACAATAGTTCCCGAAATTATCTCTTCCGATGCCAAGATGTACCTTTTTCCTCTATATACTGAAGAATCCAGTCACCTTTTTAATATACGGTGTGATATCATAGTATAGCTTACACATTTATTTTTTTTTCTAATAACTTTGTTTTAGCATTCCGCGATCGACGCAAATTTCTTGCAAGGCTCGATTTGTAAAGTATTCGATCAAAACGATTGCAGAATTCAAAAAAGAACCACGAAGTCGTAGTCATATGGGAAATTTGCTGTGCCTATATCTGCTTGTGGATATCAAGACGAATGAAGTACGGCTATCTAACACGCCAGTCAAGTGGTTCATTATTTGCATGTTTTTTCTGCATGTCTTTTCTGCACTTCTTCAGCCATAATCATCTGCCCCATAAATGATAAGTATTCTCAGAAAAAAAAAGGAAATCACTGCAAGAATTGTAACCTTGTTGGATTGGGAAAAGAAAAAACAAACGTAGATCTAGTGATGGTAAAACGAGAAACTTGCGATGTTTTTGTGATGTTATCATCATTCTTCTTGCATGGTTTGTGAAATTATGATATTTACCACTTTTTTTCTAAAACAGCTGTCCTTGGTCCACTACCACAAACTAGCACGTTCATGGGGAGAGAGATCGACATCAACCCGTACTTCATCCTCCTCATCGTGGCTCTGGCGTTGTTTGCTATCTTCTTCCTCTTCCTCTTCATAATTGTCTTCTGTTGTGGAGGCTCGAAGAAGTAATTCAGAATAAAACTTTGGCGCATGCTTTGTATAATTATTTCATAAAATCAGACAGCATCAATCATAGTTGTGACAGATCAACAATTTAAAAATGCCCTCTGTTGTGGAAGTTCACAGAGGCTCAAAATAAAGTTTGGTTATTGTTTGTTTGTTTTCTTTTGTCTATGGAATGAAATCTAACGGCGTGACAGACATTTGTGATAAATCAGTCATTTTCAAAAATTGGTTACTGATGTGGACATTCTAAGAGGTAATGCAAAATAACAGTTTGGTGCATTTTGAAATATTTGATAAAATCAGACGGCCTGATATACAGTCATGATAAATAATTATTTACAAAATTCAATTAACGTAATTAACATCATCATTGAAACCAATAATGGACGTGAAACTACGATATAGGAGTCTTTTTTCTTAATTCTTTTATTTATTTATTGAGACTTATTTCAACAGGCTAGCCCCATCAGAATGCAGGTATGTACTGTAAATTATCAAATCAGGGAGGAAAAGAGTTACAGCCTTATACCATCACATTCTATTCATGTTGAACGCAAAAAAAAATTTAAAAAAAAAAAAAAAATATATATATATATATATATATATATATATATATTGAAAGATCTGCATTCGAACAATAAACACCAACAAATAGTTTTCGACGTGTATATTCAGATGCAGTGGTCAATACTTTGTCAAAGGTCGAATATAGTTGCATAATCTTAAAAAAAAATATTGGGCGTGAACAGTTTCAATCAGCAATAGTACTTCCATGGAGGTACTTCTACTGAGTGGCTCTTCTTCAAGCACAGACATGACTTAAAGGGATGTGATACAGTTTTGGTCGATACCTAATCTCGAGTTTCTAACATTTTGGGGTGAGATTACGAGAAACCTCTTACGAAATATGAAAGAACATGTAATTCCAAAAGGAATTCAACGTTTATTTGATGAAAATTGGTTTTGAAATGGCTGAGATACCCAAAACAGAGCAATTCCAATAAAATGTGGGACCCGCCTTTAATACGATCGCTTTGTTTTACCTTATTTGTTGATGTCTCAGCCATTCCAAAACCAATTTTCATCAAATAAACTTTTAATTAATCTTTGAAAGGTACGCTCTGTACTGTTTTACAAACGGTTTCTTGATATCTCGCAAAAAGTTTAAAGCCCAATTCTCACCTCCACCAATACTGTACCATCCCTTAAAAGTTCTTGAACGACAACTTGTTATCCCTCCACATTCTCCCATGTGTTCACTTTGAATGTGCACCTTGTACTTCTTTCTCTAGGGATGCGTATGACACGGAAAAAGCTCGCAACGGCGATTATCCGTCCTCGCATCGTCCGGACATGTCCATCCTGGCCGCCGCACAGCAGCCTGCGACACGGGAGAACGACTACGGCAACATCGTTGCCCCTATACCTAGCACGTAAGGTTCACATCAACGTTTGTTTGGAAACCAAGGAGAATGATTATGTGCGTTTATTTCATATATATATATATATATATATATGTATATATATATATATATATATATATATATATGTATGTATATATATATATATATATATATATATATATATATATATATATATATATATTTATATATATATATATATATATATATATATATATATATTTATATATATATATATATATATATATATATATATTTATATATATATATATATATATATATATATATATATATATATATATCCAAGGGTTACCCAATAAAGATATATATATATATATATATATATATATATATATATATATACATATATATCTTTATTGGGTAACCCTTGGAGGACACCGTATAAAATGGTAACTTACAAGGACACCTTACATATGACCTGGGGCCCATAAACGTTACAATTATGGTAACTTTGCCATCCAATGGTAACTACCATGGAATTCTTGATTTTGATTGGCTGTTGAGTATTGTTACCATGGTAGTTACCATTGGATGGCAAACTTACCATAATTGTAACTTTTATGCAACGGGCCCCATATTTGCAATTACAAACAACTGAATAAATTGTATCCATGGACGTCAGTTAATACTCGTCCCTAGCTAAAATATGCATTATATAATTTTGTAAACATTGTAATCAGAGATGATATAATTTGAGATATACGGTTGTCCACGCATTCTACTGTGCTGCAGAAGTACCATTTTCAACAATGGCTGATATACTCAGTGTAAAAAACACTAATTTAACGTATATAACAGGGGTACAGAAGAACTAACTATATATTTTCAACAGATGGCGCTCTTCACTATCAACATGTAGACAACATCTTAGCCTTGTACCTGCTTTGAGTCCTATGTAAAATCAAGGGAGAACAATAGCGGGACAGTTATGATGTCCTTCAATTGTAACTGTCCTCGTACATCTTCCTACATTTTCCATGTAGGAATATATAATGTGTGTGTGTGTGTGTGTGTGTGTGTGTGTGTGTGTGTGTGTACTTGTGAGGATAGAGTCTATGTCTCTCTGTCTGCTGCTAACAGTAATGTTGAAGGAAAACGGTGCATTCAAGCAGTTATAGTTGCATTCGGAAGCGAGCAAACCTAACTGTATAATCCGATAATTTTGCAGATATCCAATTCTGCACATCACATAAGATCAGAAAACATTACATCACTCTGGATGTACCTTTCCATCTGCTTCTTTCTGTGTACATGTTTAATGTATATATTATATATTATATATTATGAACACGTGGTATAGGTATATTTCCCTAGAAACAGTTGAGCCCCGGGATGAAATCTTATATTGTTATTATCTCACATTTTCTTTCCGTTTTCCCAGTGGAGGAGTGGCAGAGTCGAACAGCTATGAAAACCCGTGGCCACAGTCGAACGACGAACTGGAGAAGACAGCTCTCTGACGAATGGACAATGACCAACACAAGAAGGCTCACTTTCAACAAACCGGAACTGATGAATGAACCGACTATGATGCTGATCAATGGAAATTAGGACTTGGGAATAACACAGTGACAACAATACTGCCACAAATCAAGAGGATCGTATTGTTGCAGATACATAGCAAAAAAAGAAAACAATTACAGGTTCTAGTGGCATTTAGACACATAAGTACATAACTGTTGAGTGGCATTGTTCTCGATGCAACAAAAAACTTTTAGAAGAAGTGACATTGCGCATGAGGTGTTTGTGGTACTCCTAAACAGAACATCCCTGATTCGAGTCCTGTATGGTCCTATTCATTTCATTTTCATTTCATTTCATTTTTATTTCATTTCCGGCCAAAACATATAATATGACAATTTCATATAAGCAAATTAAGTGCAATGTAACTATTACATTTCCAAATGAAATTTAGATACACGTCATTTGTTTACATGACTCAATAAACATACTAGTTGAAAAAGTACATGGGCAAAATGTGACTGAATCATAAGAAAGAATATAGTTTTATCCCGATTTGAACCTTTTAGCTCAAATGAAAAATTGATTCGTGGCAGTGATAATGCATGCTATAGAAAAGAAGTGTACACAAATAATAATCTGTCCTCTGTTAGTAAACGGTTAGATTAATTCAAAACCACGTTATATAGAAAAGCATTTCTGCATGATTTTCCTTCTTCATTATTTTTTTGTGTCTCGTCATAGTGATTTTCTATATGCCTCTCTCTGTGCCATGAGCATATTCGTAATGAATACCGATGTACGTGTACTACAAACGTTTATTATTAAGATTACCATTATTATTATCATTATTATTATGATTATTATTATCATCATCATTATTATCATTATTATAATTATTATTATTATTATTGTTCTAGTTGTTGATATTATCACAATCATTTCTGTTACTATTATTATAATTATTGAAAAAGGCTCATCCCGGAAACTAAAGCAATCAATTATCAAAAGCAAAGCCACTCTTTGTCTCTCCTCATAGTTATCACTTTTCCTTCCTCTTTTTCATTTTAAAGAGGACAAAATTGAGCAAAAACTAGTCATTATCCCGCCGATTGAGGGCATACATCATCAACACGAAATGGTTAAATGATTCATACCGCTTTCAGTAACTCATGCATTTTTGGCCCGCTTCTGGTCCGAGCTAAATTAGCCCGCGCCAAGCATTCAAAATTGCGTTCAGTAACTATAGCAGAGCCGCGCTTCTTTCGCGATGACCCATTCATAAACTCGGTCAAGTAAGGAATAACTGCCATGGTCACTGAACACCTCATGGACAGAGCGGAAGTGCATTTTCGCGCGATATTTGATGTGCGTGCCGCGCGCTTGTGAGCTGAGCAGCGTACTAAAGCTGTGACCTTTGACCGTGAAAGGAATTTTTGGCCCACGCTTGGCGCTGCTATCGTAAGGTTCATTAACTCTCCGATCAGCGCCAGGCCCGCGCCTGGTCAGCGCCTGGTGCTAGCTGCAGCAGCGCCAAAATCGTCCGCACCTGGCCCGGGCCACTTTGGCCCCCACCCATTCATAAACTCAAAATTATCGGCTTGGTCCGCTCCTGGTCAGAGCCCGAGCCAAGAGGGTTACTGAAAGGGGTATTAGTCTAAAGAGCTTAATCAATGCTATTGTTGTCGCTGTGTTGTGCAAGCTGTTCGATTGAGCTGTGCTTATTAAATACAGTTACTCAAGTCTTATAACTTGAATTAGACTTCCTATCTTTAATTCAGTTTTAGTTTCTTCTGATATATCCGCTATTCATAGCATAATCAATCCGATTCAGGATATTTGCTTGGTTTTCAAAAATATACAAAACATTACATGCACAGCATTAAAATCAAATGTAAGACATCAGAAAAGAACTTTTTGTCAGGGCGGTGAGTTGGCTCAGTCAGTTGCGCGTCTGCCTCAGACCCAAACGGCCCGGGTTCGAACGCGGGTCTGGACTGAGCAATGTTGTGTGGAATCATACCGTCCCCTCTAGAAAGAGGCAAAACACTCTGTCCCTCGGATAGGACATAAAATGGAGGTCCCGTGTGTGAGAGAGTCACATCTTATGCACGTAAAAGATCCCGCTTCATTCATTCATCGCAAAGAGCAGGGTGTGTAACCCGGTGAAGTGGTCCCGCCTCACATCCAACTGGACCCCATGGAACATCATCTTAGCATAGCTGAATATGGGCTATTCAGCCATCTTCTCAGATGGAAAATGAACACCAAAAAAATCAGTCAAGTAATATCTTACTTCTTACCTTGTTCCTTATCCACAATAAATACTATCATTCACCTATATATAAACTACTCTTTGCGAGTCTTTTAAATCGTCTTTCTTTTCTACGATTAACAATTTACATTGTGCAAACTTGCTTGTTTCATTTTCTGCAAACTGCTTCTCTGTAATGATCAACAATGATCTGTTTACCACCTGTCTCTCGTATGTTTGATGGTTTTCTGTCTTTCTGTAGAAATAAAAACAGGGGAAAAGGGAAATATTTTGCCAAGTAGTCTTTGTGAAAATGATTTTGAGTAAAAGTGAGTTTACTATAATATGTTTCTTGTCTGTGTACTGCCTATCTTTCTTTGTTTCTTTCTTTCTTCTTCCCCCCCCCCTCTCTGTATATATATATATATATATATATATATATATATATATATATATATATGTGTGTGTGTGTGTGTGTGTGTGAGCGTGTGTGTGTGTGTCTCTGTGTGTGTGTACACATACTAGGTGTTACAAAAAAAATCCCACTTTTGATTCTTAATTGTTCAAAAACTATATATCAGATAAAACTGTCATTGATAAGAGTAATAGCTGAATAGTATACAATTTAGTTGGAGGTAATTTGAATATGAAAGCCTATATTAGTTTCATGAAATCAATGATTTATTTTAATGTTAGGTTCCAGATTTTGGGCAAATTTTAACCCTCTGTACAAAACTTGAACTTTACACAGGAACCAATGATGTGTATGTGAGTGTGTGCTTACAATGACCCTGAACAATAGAAGTGGCTACCACCTGTTTAGAGCTCTGCTGCAAGGCACATGAATGCTTTATCAATTATTCATGTGAATTGCCCTGAGTACTGCTCGTCTGAATATATATATGACACAGGGTGAAGTGCATGCACATAAAAAAAGTGAGCACATGTTTCCATGTGCTTGCATACACCACATTTCAGAATGAATAAAGACTAGCTGTGATAGTGTAATTCCTCATAGATATGTGATAGAGCATTCCAATCCTGGCCATTGTCCAGGACAATTGTCTTGTTATCAACAACACACTCCTATAACCCCCTGCGCAAAGTTGAAGTTTTGTACATGGGGTTGAAAATAGAGCAAAATCTGAAATCTAACTGAAAAGTTAATGTTGAATTTAAAGAAACTGAATCATGCTTTCATTTTCAAATTACCTCCAACAAAATTGTATACTATTTAGCTATTGCTCATTTCAATGTTCAAGTTCAAGTTCAAGTTCGAATTTATTCGTTTTTCCACAATAAAATCATACAGACATAAATCTCACTTTCTTGAGTGACAGAAACAATGTATGTAAATTCGTAGGCAAAGAAACCAACAATAATGAGAAAAACTAATAGTATCGATACATTGCAATTGTTGCAGAAGTATCGAAAATGAAAGAATTGTTCAAGTTCAAGTTCAAGTTCATATTTATTCGTTTTTTCCACAATATACAAACATAAATCTCACTTTCTTAAGTGACAAATTTTGTCAATAAGTGACAAAATTGTCAATATGCACTGTGTGAAAAAAACGGAGGGACCCACTAAAAAGACAATGCTTGTAAAGTGTGGGCCCCTCTTGTATTAAAAACTCGATGCAAAATTTGACTAAATATAGCAACAAAGCAGCACGAAAAGTTTGGCATGAAAAGTTTAGCAGCCCACTAAGAGACAGACGGACAAACAGTTACACACAAACAGTTACACACAAGACAAACGAAATAATGAGCATGAGACAAGACTGGGACAGCAAGAAGACTACTTATAGGGAAGAAAACTGACTTGACGACACGACAGGAAACAAGACTACAGCGCGACGAAGAGGTAGCAAAATAGACAGGAGTAAGCAACAGTAAGCAACAGAGACAACGATCCTCGGAGGTTAGAGGAAGAAAGAGAAGAAGAAGAAAAGAAGAATATACAACAAACCCTTCAACTGCGAGGTATAAGTTAAAGAAGATCTTATCATAATCAAAGCTAAGGCAAAAGTAACAATAATGAAAAAAAAACCGGCAATAAAGATTTTGCGGACGGGAAACAAAATAAGCCTATGAACTAATCTGATTCAGGGGGTCGTCATTATAGGATTGCAAAAGAAAAAAAAAACCTCAATCTCCTTTTAAAGGAGTATATAGAGGGAGCAGATTTTATATCGTGGTTCATGGAATTCCAATAATTAGGTCCAGTGTAAATAAGTGTATTCTTTGCTAGAATCGTTCGAAGAAGTGGTAAATGAAACTCGTTAGAGCGTCGGGTGGGGTAATTATGGAATGATTGATTTTTTGGAACATAGAACCAAAGATAGGTGGCAGTAAACTGTTATCATACATATACATAAATTGGCCTAAGTTATATAAAAATAATTCGTTAATTTTTAGTAGCTTATTACAGTTAAACAATACATTTGTATGTGAACGAGTGGGAGAATTGGAAATGATACGGAGGGCTTTCTTTTGCAATAATAACACTCTATTCAGCAGCGTCTGATGTGTATTGCCCCAAGCTAAAATTCCATAATGAAGGTAAGGGAGTATCAAAGAGGAGTATAACACAAGTAATGTCTTTTCAGGAATATAAAATTTTAGTCTGTTCATAACACCTATATTTCGAGAGATGATTTTGCAAATATGATCAATATGTATTTTCCAAGAAAGTTTATTATCTACAAAAATACCAAGAAATTTGAAATATGACACACTTTCTAAATTACAATCATCCAGAACTATTTCTGAGTTCAAAGAATCAACAGTATTGCTGAAAAGCATATATTTTGTTTTTTGAACATTCAATGACAACTTGTTAGCTCTGACCCAGTTGGTCACTTTTTTCAATTCTGTATTAGCTTGTTGAACAAGAACATCGATATCGTTATGGGCAAGAAAAACACTGGTGTCATCAGCATAGTGTATAAAGGAAAGTACCTCTGAAACAGAGGAAAAATCATTGATATATATTATGAATAGCAGCGGCCCTAAAAGACTTCCCTGTGGAACACTACACTTTACATCTCTTATAACTGAATTATTATCTTTAATTGAAACAAACTGTTTTCTGTCAGCTAAATAAGTCTTGAACCACTCCAAGGCCTTCCCACGTATTCCGTAGTGCGATAACTTGTGGAGTAAAATGTTGTGATTAATTGTATCGAAGGCCTTGGAGAAGTCCAAGAATATACTAATTAAATGAGAATGATTGTCAGTTGCATTAACGACTTTATCAATAAAATGAAGAACTGCATGGATGGTACTATGTTTTTCTCGGAAACCAAACTGGGAATTAGTGAATATTTTGTGCACATTTAAAAATTTGGTAATTCTGGTGTATATTATTTTTTCTAAAACTTTCGATAATGAAGATAATAAAGAGATTGGACGATAATTACTGACATCCAGATTATTACCTTTTTTAAATATTGGAATTACTTTAGCCAATTTCAGTTTATCAGGAAACATACCATTAGAAATTGACAGATTAAAAATGTGAGCCAAGGGATCTGCGACTGATGATATAACACCCTTAAGAATACAATTATCTATATCATCATAACCGGAGCTACGTTTGTTTTTTAAAGAGGATACAATATCGATAATCTCATATCTATTTGTTGGAGTTAAAAAAATAGAGTTGGGGTTACACTGACCTAAGAATTCAGTAAAATTCTGTTCTGTAGCCGGAATACCATGTTAGCGTTATCATGTTAGCGTTATCTGATATATAGTTTTTTAGTTACAAAGGATCAAAAGTGGGGAATGTTTTTTGTAACACCTAGCACATTCATGTGAGGGGGCAGCAGTTCTCGAGGTCGTGTCATCACTCGACTTAGCACATGTAAAGTCGGCGAAAGAAAAAGAAATCGATTAAAAAAGGTCAAGAACTAGACTAACGCAGGCATGGAGAGAGAGAGAGAAAGAGAGAGAGAGAGAGGGAACAGGAAATGCTTTATGTTTATTAAACCTCATGTGGAATGCATGAGGCATAACATATAAGTTGTCATTACGAATCCAACCGAGTGGTGATCCATAACAACTTGATATTAGAAAGATAATCCAATCCATTAGAGGCAAGGCAACCTAGTACTCGTCGGTACCACGACAGATCAAGGTGTTTTGTGGCATTTAAATGATAATCTTTCGTATAATCTCATGTCAAATACAATGCCAAAAAGGCACAATATTATTATTTGTGTTTGCACTTTTGAGAAGAAAGAATAGACAGCAAGGCTGGAAGACTTCATCAAGAATTCATCATTAAAAGCGTGGAATATAAAATACGTTTAATAAACATACGTATCTTTCTCTTGTTTTTGTAGACATTTGACTGTTTGCGACGATTCCTTTTTTTTTTCATTATTAGACGGAGCAGCAAGAACAAGAACGTGACAGTGTTGACTAAATCTGCATATCCGTTTGTATAATCATTCTCTGCACTGTTTCAATTTTAACCGCCAAATCTGGGAACAGGACACATGCCACAAATTCCACTTAACAGCTACATGAAAATGAAAAGTAAACAGGAAATGCACTCAAACACCAGTATGCCGGTATGCAGATTTACAAGTTTCTTATCAAAGCATACAGAAATTTACGTGGTTCTGAAGTAAGTCCAACCCGACATCCGAATTTCGAGGGAAAACACCAAAGGAAAAAAAAAGCAACATTATAAAAAAAAAACCACACACACACACACACACGGGGTTAACAGATAGATAACAATTAAATAGTTAGAAAGATCATCCGCTCGATAACTTTATGTGTTTGAATGAAAGGAAAATGGTATGTTCCTAGAAAGTAAAAATAGGCGGCTTGTGTTGCACATCTACGAAATGTAATCTTTCTTTAGCAATGATTTTATCAAATTATTTCTGATGAAAAAGAAGAATACCATCAATGCCATGAATACAAATAAGAAAGTAAGACCATAATTCTAACATAACAAAAACGAAACAAATTTTGTCACAACTATTATCACAACTAAACCAATCATTATTTGGGGCATTTAGATCTTTCCCAAGTATACTCAGTAGTGGATCCAGAGGGGGCGCAGCCGGCGCACGCCCCCCCCCCCCTTATTTTTAGTTAAAAACAAAAGAAATAAAAAATGAAATGAAACCCGGAAGTGGCCCCAGAAGTATTAGTTTCGCCCCTTCCCCTTTACAGAATTCCTGGATCCGCCCCTGATACTGGATTATAATGAATAAGTGAACTTTATGCTTTGTTTGTGTGAGTGTCTGTCTGTGTGTGTAAGGATGTGTGTGTGTGTGTGTGTGTGTGATAGAGTTTGTTATTTGTTAAAAATGGAAACGAAAAATTAAATAAAACTAGAAGAGCACTCCGAGAGAGCAGAACTCCGCCAAGACGCAATGAGTTAACTATCGCCATTTCGTAGACAGTATCTTCAACACAAAAATAAAGGTGTATATGGCAATGGCCATCTACGCAATACATATTTGATGAAATTCTTATCAGCCATTGTTGAATTATTGGGAAATAAGCTGTTATGTCATTTATGTCCATGTACTTTGATGGTTGACCTCATGACCACAAATGAAAGTCGTCTATTTTTTCTGTCTTTAATACTTCTTTATAAACACAACCTGCAAGTTTGGTAAAATCCGACAATAAATACGTTCCTGAGTTATTGGGAGATTAAGCTGATTTCATGTCCCTAAGACATTTAACGTTTAACCTCATGCCCCCCCCCCCCCCATTTATTCGTTTCTTTCTTAACTCATAATGGGTGCACCCTGCAAACTTCCCCTCATCCGTCCTAGATTTACCTTGTACAAAATCAGACAAACAGATAGACCAAACATACGAAACCCAAAACATGACCTCCGCAGGTTTCACCTACGGACGGAGGTAACAAAACAAGACAAAACAGGGAAGGAGTGATGTATACCTGCTAAACCATTATTTTTTTTAGGTATTTATTGATATAGAAACCTTTCCATAGTGAAAACGGCATACGTTTTATGTATGTTTTATATATATATATATATATATATATATATATATATATATATATATATATATACATATATATATATATATATATATATATATATACATACATTATATATATATATATATATATATATATATATATATATATATATATATATATATAAACATTGTAGTTGTTCCGCGTATTGGCAGTACTAGAAATAGCAATAATAAAGACATCGATGATATAGCAATAATAAAGTCACAACAGAGGAATGCAGGGAATGCATTAATAGCCAATCTTGATTTAATGAATAATCCGAATTTTCGAGGATCCTTCCTCTTCTTCAGGGATGACAGTGCGATTCGCATATATTCGCATATATATATATATATATATATATATATGTATTAATGTGTGTGTGTGTGCGTGCGTGTGTGGTATACGACTGAATGTGTTAAAATATTTTAGTAATAAATGGAATTTCTCGTATTCGTAATCGTATCCTTAAAATTTATTGCTTCTTTTGTGTATGTTTCACTTTCCGACTGCCATACGACTGCCCCTGGTTTTAGTTGGCAACTGGTCCCGATTTTGTTTTTTTCCTCCTCCGATTTATCTAACATTAAGGACTTTTCTTTTCCTCATATCATTTAATTACTTTTATTTCATCTCTTGCAAAAATATTATAGAATGAAACATAACATATGAATCAGTACAACAATGTAATCAAGGAAAATACTGTGAACTGAAATACAATAAATGTTTAAAC